>NC_134355.1:295073082-295396415 GCF_048569485.1 Anomaloglossus baeobatrachus | reverse complement strand
TCTCTTGGCAAAACCTCTGAGATTTCTGCCAGGAGATGCAGTCCTGTGAACTCAGTGACCTCACCTGAGGTCAGGTTGCTTGCGGTCACAGATGTAGGACCACAGAAACCTTCAGCTGTGACCGCAAATAAACTAAGTTATGGCACCACTGATCGCTGAGCGCTCATTCTCTGCCTGAAGCTCACAGCAGGTGGTCATGTTCTGTGCCCGCCCACTGTCACTTCAGATGTAGCAGAGCTGAAATCTTTGTGTTTATTTCTTTTCACTGACATATTAGTAATGGGGGTCTCAAAGATGCCTCCCGCTACTAATCTAGGACTTAGTGGCAGATGTGAGCTGTTATTAACTAGTAATGGGCGGACCTGGACTGTAAAAGTACGGATCCGCGCGGGTTCAAATGAACCAAAGCATGGACTCCAGGTAACAATCTGGGTGCAGCTACCCGCATAACAAAAAATCAGACAAAAAAAAAGAAAGAAAATAAGAATAAAGCAAGCACTTCATACTTACAGGTCTTCACACAACTGTTACAGTGCTACAATGCTGCTCACTCTACTTCCAGGGCTGCTCATTGTCTTCAGGTATATTCACTGCTTAAAAATTAGTAGAAAAAGTTAAAAACGTAGCTTTAATGAAAAAAATCCATAAAACGGTGTAACAAATCTATCTTTAAAGCATATGTAGACCAGATGTCCGTCTACGCGTTTTGAGCAATAAACTTGCTCTTAATCATGATTAAGAGCAATTTATTGCTCGAAATCGATGCTGGATTTATTCTATTAATTTTCCTCCATGATCACCTGGTTGCGGTCCAGGTCTCCTAGTACCGCTCAATACTACATTGTCTGGTGAGCTATTATGAACTCTTTGTTTTTTCTGATATTCACTGCTTCACCCACCCACTTGTAGACCTGATGTGTTTAAAAAAAAATTGCTGCAGGGCCCCCCATAGTATGATACCCAGCACAGATAAAGCATACGGCCACTACATGATGCAGACCCCAGCCGTGCGCTTATCTTGGCTGTGTATCAAAATAAATGGAATCGCATGCAGCATTTTTAAAAACAAGTACCTAAATAAATAATTTTAAGAAACGACGAGCGGTCCCCCCCAATTTTGATATCCAGCCATGATAAAGCCGACAGCTGGGAGCTGGTATTCTTAGGCTCAGGAGGTCCATAGTTATTGAGCCCCCTGGCCTAAAAATAGAAGCCTGCAGCCACCCAGGATTGTTGCATCCATTAGATGCGACAATACTAGAGCTTTACATGGCTCATCCCGACTGACCTGGTGTAGTGGCAATCGGTGTATTGAGGGGTTAGTAATAGTCATGGGCGGACTCGAGGATACCCAGAGTTGTCTGGAGGATTATTTTTGGCAGCATAGATATGAAATCTTTCTTTATTGCAGCGTTGCAGGAACCCCCCCACACACACAAAAATATGCTTTTTTGGTTTATTTAATTTTTTTCTCTTTATGGAGTTTATTGATTGTGTTAGTTAATTAATTTTATATTTTGATAGATCAGACTTGCAGTGATATTACATATGTGTATACAGCAGATGGAATAAATATCGTCAATTTTCAAAGTAAATATATTTTTAATTATGCTATTGACATGAATTTCTCACCACATATTAGTACAAACCCATCCAATACACACAGGCAAAGAAATCAAACCATAGATGTCCATAAATGTAGTGATGGGTAATAATGAGACATGACAAAGGCAAAAGTATGGAACACGATTACTGAAGTTCATTTAACACATTGCATAAAAGCCTTTCTTGGGGATGACAGCTTTAGGACATCTCCTGTATGAAGAAGTTAGTTGCATACATTGCTCAGGTGTGATTTTGGCTCATTTGTTGAAGGTTCTGTGGGAACCTTCTACAAACTCTGAACTTTACTTTCTTCTATAAATGTCCTATTGGATTCAGGTCAGGTGATTGGCTGGGCCATTCTAGCAGCTTTATATTCTTCCTTTGAAACCAATCAAGAAGGTTCCTTGGCTGTGTGTTTTGAATCATTGTGTTGCTGAAATGTTCACCCTAGTTTTATCTTCATCATCCTAGTAGATGGCAGCAGATTTTTATCAACAATGTCTTGCTACATTTCTCCATTCATCCTATCTTCAATCATATAAAGTTTGCTAATGCCATATGCTGAAAAACAGCTCCACACCATGGTGTTCCCAATTCCAAGCTTTACTATGGGTATGGTGTTTTTGGAGTGATGTGCATTGCCTTTTGGCCTTCAAACATGGTGTGTATTGTGGCTTCTAACAAATTAAATTTGGGGAAATATTTTCCCAATATTTCACAAGCGTGTCTAAATTTTGTTGTGCAAACATTAAACACGCTTGAACATGCTTTTTGTTCAGCAATGGAATCTTTTGTGGTGATCATGCATAAAGACCATGGAGGTTGAGTGCATTACTTATTGTTTTTTAAACAATTCTACTTGCTGATTCCAGGTCTTTCTGTGGGTAAGTTGATCTTGGCTCTTGGACAACTCTTCTGGTAATTCTTTTTACTCCTCTGTCTGAACTCTTGAAGGAGCACCTGGTCGTGGCTGGTTTTACCTAACATGAGATTTTTTTGTGTGGCACCTTGGTAATGAGATACCTTTTATAGGCCATTTGATGAACCAGCTAAAATTATTTTTCACTATGTGGCAGGATTGCTTTTTAATTACTGAAGGATTTCAGTTAATGTCATGACTTTACATGGCTTTTTGTACCTCTCGTTCTTTATATGTTCAATACTTTTTCCCTGTGTCATTTCTCATTATTACACAACTTAATTTATGGAAACCTAGGGATTGACTCTTTTGCCTGTGTGGATTGGATAGGTTGTCACCAACATCCGGGGAAATATTCATGTTGATAGCACTTTTATAAATATGTTTACTTTTTGATATAGCAGCTGAGAGTAATCCTGATAGTGTATATAAAAAATTTTTACTTTTGCCCATAAAATTCTTTTAAAATTATTGTACAGAGCCTCATAGCTGCTTTTTCTGTTTGATTAGTTCACTTTTTCTTTCCAATCAATTGTAAATAAATGTAACCAATTTTTTTAATACAGCATTTGATAATCCAAAAAATCCCAAAACCCATGGAGAGATGTTATATACAGTTAGGTCCAGAAATATTTGGACAGTGACACAAATTTCGCAAGTTGGGCTCTGCATGCCACCACATTGGATTTGAAATGAAATCTCTACAACAGAATTCAAGTGCAGATTGTAACGTTTAATTTGAAGGTTTGAACAAAAATATCTGATAGAAATTGTAGAAATTGTACACATTTCTTTACAAACACTCCACATTTTAGGAGGTCAAAAGTAATTGGACAAATAAACCAAACCCAAACAAAATATTTTTATTTTCAATATTTTGCTGCGAATCCTTTGCAGGCAATCACTGCCTTAAGTCTGGAACCCATGGGCATCACCAAACGCTGGGTTTCCTCCTTCTTAATGCTTTGCCAGGCCTTTACAGCCGCAGCCTTCAGGTCTTGCTTGTTTGTGGGTCTTTCCGTCTTAAGTCTGGATTTGAGCAAGTGAAATGCATGCTCAATTGGGTTAAGATCTGGTGATTGACTTGGCCATTGCAGAATGTTCCACTTTTTTGCACTCATGAACTCCTGGGTAGCTTTGGCTGTATGCTTGGGGTCATTGTCCATCTGTACTATGAAGCGCCGTCTGATCAACTTTGCGGCAATTGGCTGAATCTGGGCTGAAAGTATATCCCGGTACACTTCAGAATTCATCCGGCTACTCTTGTCTGCTGTTATGTCATCAATAAACACAAGTGACCCAGTGCCATTGAAAGCCATGCATGCCCATGCCATCACGTTGCCTCCACCATGTTTTACAGAGGATGTGGTGTGCCTTGGATCATGTGCCGTTCCCTTTCTTCTCCAAACTTTTTTCTTCCCATCATTCTGGTACAGGTTGATCTTTGTCTCATCTGTCCATAGAATACTTTTCCAGAACTGAGCTGGCTTCATGAGGTGTTTTTCAGCAAATTTAACTCTGGCCTGTCTATTTTTGGAATTGATGAATGGTTTGCATCTAGATGTGAACCCTCTGTATTTACTTTTATGGAGTCTTCTCTTTACTGTTGACTTAGAGACAGATACACCTACTTCACTGAGAGTGTTCTGGACTTCAGTTGATGTTGTGAATGGGTTCTTCTTCACCAAAGAAAGTATGCGGCGATCATCCACCACTGTTGTCATCCGTGGACGCCCAGGCCTTTTTGAGTTCCCAAGCTCACCAGTCAATTCCTTTTTTCTCAGAATGTACATAACTGTTGATTTTGCTACTCCAAGCATGTCTGCTATCTCTCTGATGGATTTTTTCTTTTTTTTCAGCCTCAGGATGTTCTGCTTCACCTCAATTGAGAGTTCCTTAGACCGCATGTTGTCTGGTCACAGCAACAGCTTCCAAATGCAAAACCACACACCTGTAATCAACCCCAGACCTTTTAACTACTTCATTGATTACAGGTTAATGAGGGAGACGCCTTCAGAGTTAATTGCAGCCCTTAGGGTCCCTTGTCCAATTACTTTTGGTCCCTTGAAAAAGAGGAGGCTATGCATTACAGAGCTATGATTCCTAAACCCTTTCTCCGATTTGGATGTGAAAACTCTCATATTGCAGCTGGGAGTGTGCACTTTCAGCCCATATTATATATATACTTGTATTTCTGAACATGTTTTTGTAAACAGCTAAAATAACAAAACTTGTGTCACTGTCCAAATATTTCTGGACCTAACTGTATACTGTCATGGCCAAAAGTTTTGAGAATGACACCAAAATTATATTTTCACATGATCTGTTGCCCTCTGGTTTTTAATTGTGTTTGTCTGATGTTTACATCACATACAGAAATATAACTGCAATCATATTATGAGTACCAAAAGGTTATATTGACAGCTAGAATGAGTTAATGCAGCAAGTCAATATTTGCAGTGTTGACCCTTCTTCTTCAGGACCTCTGCAATTCTCCCTGGCATGCTCTCAATCAACTTCTGGACCAAATCCTGACTGATAGCTGTCCATTCTTGCATAAGCAATGCTTGCATTTTGCCAGAATTTGTTGGTTTTTGTTTGTCCACCCGTCTCTTGATGATTGCCCACAAGTTCTCAATGGGATTAAGATCTGGGGAGTTTCCAGGCCATGGAACCAAAATCTTTATGTTTTGTTCCATGAGCCATTTAGTGATCACCTTTGCTTTATGGCAAGGTGCTCCATCATGCTGGAAAAGGCATTGTTGAGCGCCAAACTGCTCTTGGACAGTTGGGAGAAGTTGCTCTTGGAGGACATTCTGGTACCATTCTTTATTCATGGCTGTGTTTTTAGGCAAGACTGTGAGTGAGCCGATTCCCTTGGCTGAAAAGCAACCCCCTACATGAATCGTTTCAGGATGCTTAACAGTTGACATGAGACAAGACTGGTGGTAGCGCTCACCTCTTCTTCTCCTAATAAGCTGTTTTCCAGATGTCAAAAACAATCGAAAAGGGGATTCATCTGAGAAAATGACTTTACCCCAGTCCTCAGCAGTCCACTCCCTGTACCTTTTGCAGAATATCAGTCGGTCCCTGATGTTTTTTCTGGAGAGAAGTGGCTTCTTTGCTGCCCTCCTTGAAACCAGGCCTTGATCAAGCAGTGTCCGCCTCACAGTGCGTGCAGAAGCACTCACACCAGCCTGCTGCCATTGCTGAGCTAGCTCGGCACTGCTGGTAGTCCGATCCCACAGCTGAAACAGTTTTAAGATACGGTCCTGGTGTTTGCTGGTCCTTCTTGGGCGCTCTGGAGCCTTTTTGGCAACAATGGAAGCTCTCTCCTTGAAGTTCTTGATGATGCGATAGATTGTTGACTGAGGTGCAATCTTTGTAGCTGCGATACTCTTCCCTGTTAGGCCATTTTTGTGCAGAGCAATGATGGCTGCACGTGTTTCTTTAGAGATAACCATGGTTAACTGAAGAGAAGCAATGATACCAAGCACCAGCCTCCTTTTAAAGTGTCCAGTGGTGTCATTCTTACTTAATCATGACTGATTGATCGCCAGCACTGTCCTCATCAACACCCACACCTGTGTTAATGGAACAATCACTAAAACAATGTTAGCTGCTCCTTTTAAGGCAGGAATGCAATGATGTTGAAATGTGTTTTGGGGGTTAGAGTTCATTTTCTTAGCCAATATTGACTTTGCAAGTAATTGCTGTTAAGCTGATCACTCTTTATGACATTTTGGAGTATATGCAAATTGCCATTAGAAAAACTTAAGCAGTAGACTTTGTAAAAATTAATATTTGTAGCATTCTCAAAACTTTTGGCCATGACTGTATAAAAAAAAGTATTTTTTTTTCTAACCTTATATTTTAATTTGCCTTTCAGACAGTTTTCTATCGCATGTTTTGAATAATTTTTCAAGGCTTTGCAATGATTCAGCATGTTCTCCACGATGGACTTAAATTTTGGATCTTTGTTGTTACCTAGAAATTTCTTCACAACTTATTTAAAAGATTTCCAAGCCCTTTTCTCAACAGCTTTCATTTTAGTTTTGAACACATCGTCATTCATGAGTTTCAAAATATCCAGACCCACAAAAATTTCTATCCTCAGTTTTGCTTTGGACAGTCCCTGAAACTTGGTACACAGGTACTTAAAAGTTTCTCCTTATTTTGGTAGAGCTTTCAAAAACTGCTTTATCAGTCCAAGCTTAATGTAGAGTGGTGGCAGGAGAACTTTATCGGGATCAACTAAACCTTCTGCAACTATGTTCTTAAGTCAAGGTTGTAAAGATGTTCTCATTGTCCAACGTTTTTGACTCTAGTGATGAGTCCTATCCCGGCTGTCCCATTCACACAAAAAGCATGGGCACTTTGCGTATCCTCCTTGCTGCCCGAGGAGCAAAGAGAGAATTTTCAGATCACCAAATTTTGACCATCATTGTTCCTCCTAGGTAAGTTTCTTGAGAATAATGTCTAAATTCTCCTAGCTTTACCTCAAATGCACAGAATGCCCTACATGCACTGAAGCATATTTGCTGCCATTTTACAGAAGCAGCTCTCAGACTTTTTTTGGGATGAATCAATAAAGAGTCTCTCCTTTCTCACATTGTACTCAATATTAAATATTTTTCCATCAGCCATGGAACATCACTAGAATATAGTAGAGCACCGCCTTGAGAAAAGCATGAAAGGAATTCCTTTTCTCTGCTTTTGTACCATAAAAAGCAGGAACCTGGGAACTAGCAGGTTCTTTTCCTTTAGTCTAGAGCCTAAAAGTTCTGCAGAATGTTTTGGAAGGTTTAAGTCCGTGACAAATCATTTAATTTGAGCCATAAAAAAAACTGTAGCTTGGATCTATGGAGTTAGTGTTTGTGGAAAAAACTGTAGTTGATTAATTTTTTTCAATATTTTTACTGAGTTCAGCCACTGAAAGTATATAAAAAGCACTTCTTACTTTTCAAATAATTTTACCCTGTGTTGTTATTAATAAAATTGTGTTCTCTGTTTATATATGTATCTGTGTGTAGGTGCTCTAGTATGCATGTCTCTGTATGTATTTGCTCTGTGTATACATGTCTTTTTATATATTTACAGTGACAAGCAAAACAGTAACAATGTGTTGAACTATTGACTTTCAGGCTTCATATCTTACCATCCCCTACAGCTTTGAGTGTTAGACTACCCTCATTTTATAAAAAATCATCTTGGCTATCTCATACATTCCCTAATAGCTCGGTGTGTTATTAGTTTGATTCCAAAAAGAAAGGTCACTGGTTCGAATCGAGGAGCAGCTATGAAGATTTCCCAAGAAAAGAGAAACAGCATCATCATGCGCATCGGTAGCGGTCTCTCGGCCAAGAAAATTGCCATACTGCATCATGTAAGTGCCATGACAGTTGGAAGAATATTAAGTGAATTCCATCCATACATTTAAAAGCCAATGGGTGGATGTTGTGAAGGGGTTTTTCTTCACCATGGAAAGGATTTTGCAATCCTCCACTACTGGTGTCTCCTATGGATGTCCAGAACTGTTTGAGTTCCCAACCTTAGCAGAACACTCTTTTTTTTCAGAATGTACTAAACTGTTGATTTGACCACTCCTAACATTTTTGCGATGTCTCTAATGGATTTCTTCTTCTTTCAAGCCTAATGATGATCTGTTTCTCTTCCATTGAGATCTCCTTTGTGGGTTTACAGTAACAGTTTCCAAAAACAAATGCCACATCTGGAATCAGCTCCAGACCTTTTACCTGCCTAATTGGTAATGGATTAATGATGGAATAACCCATACAGCCCATTAAAGAGCTTTTCAGATAATTGTTCAACTACCTTTAGGGGTACTTTGCACACTACGACATCGCAGGTGCGATGTCGGTGGGGTCAAATCGAAAGTGACGCACATCCGGTGTCGCTGTCGACATCGGAGTATGTGAATCCTTTTTACTATGATTAACGAGCGCAAAAGCATCGAAATCGTATGATTGGTGTAGCGTCAGTCATTTCCATAATTTCGGAAGCACCGATGTTATGATGTTGTTCCTCGTTCCTGCGGCAGCACACATCGCTGTGTGTGAAGCCGCAGGAGCGAGGAACATCGCTTTACCTGCATCCTGGCTGTAATGAGGAAGGAAGGAGGTGGGCGGGATGTTTACGTCCCGCTCATCTCTGCCCCCTGCTTCTATTGGCCGCCTGCCGTGTGACGTCGCTGTGGAAGGAGGCGGTTCACCGGCCAGAGCGACATCGCAGGGCAGGTAAGTGCATGTGAAGCTGCCGTAGCAATAATGTTCGCTACAGCAACTATCACAAGATATCGCAGCTGCGACGGGGCGGGGACTATCGCGCTCCGCATCGTTACCATCGGCTGCGATGTCGTAGTGTGCAAAGTACCCCTTAGTCTCTTGAAAAAAAGGCAGCTGCATGTTAAAGAGCTGTAATTCCTAAACCCTTACTCTAATTAGGATGTGAATACCCTCAAATTAAAGCTGAGATTCTGCACTTTAAGTCCATATTGATTTTTAACTGTATCCTTGAATTATTTTTTGTTAAATTGCTAAAATGCTGAAACTTGAGTCACTGTACAAATATTTCTGGACCTAACTGTAGGTGTTAACATGTTGGCAATCAAACGAGCAAAATTCTGCCCTTTTATAGGATGATTTGATTATGCTGCAACACAAATCATTGTTATTCAGTAGCAGATTGCCTGATTTAAACTGCAGACGTGCTGCTGATATACTGATGATACTGTAGGGAACAGATTGATCCTATGCCCATTATTCTTTTTCAGCCTGTGTAAAGAGGCCGGTAAACAAGGGCTAAACAACTTGAATATTGTTGATCGTGCTCAATTAATGGCCTAATTCTCAGCCCATGTAAATACAACCGATATATTTCTGTGTGATGGTGTGATACGTTAGCATTCAGTGTCCCACTTCAAATTTTTGCCCATGGCTCTACTTGAAACTAGTGCCTAGGGCTCCACTCTGTCTAAAACTAGCAACTGAATGTAGTCCACTGTTTAATTTTCCCATTGACTCTGGCTCCCATGCAAAAAGATGATAAGGGACTTCACTTGTAAATTATTTGATTCTTCTTGTGAATTTAGCATGAAATAATACACCAACTTATAGCCCAAACATTACAGCCAAGGTTCATCACGTAGATACAGTATGTGGATTTTCAGCCCATGGAACAGGGATGTATCTGCCCAGGTTTTGAAAGGTACTGATGAAGAATAAGGTATACGACTATGAAGAGAAAGAGAAGATTTGGGGCTTCTGAGATGTGAAGCTGCTTCTCGGTAATTTCATTTACAGTAAGTTAAAAATATCTTGAGAAAGCGATCTCCGCACAGCAGCTAGTCATCTCTCATTTAATGTGATAACATATGGAAAAAATGACAGATATTCGGTGACAAGCACACGACAGCTAATGACTGTCAGTTCACACTTAGATTTTTATAATTATCTGATAAATGTCAATTACATAACTGTGCTTTAGCTAGAAATGTCACTGTATGGAATGAGAATCTGCTGCTCATTCTGTTTCTCAGACACTTCCATACAATAAAGAATTTGATTTAAAGAGCAAATCTTAGATTTTTGTCTCAGAATAGGCTTGTGAGGGTATATCTCCACCCTTCTGGCATACTAGTTTATGTGTTTGCATACTTTGTGTGTACATTGCCTTTAATTACTTCCCAATCACTATTTGCATACTGTATGCTAAGTAAGGCTGGTGCGAGATGCATTAGTAGCAGAATCTGCTAACAGTCTACTGTCTATAGAGGCCTCTGGCATACCTCCCAACCGTCCCGGATACAGCGGGACAGTCCCTCTTCTGAGCCTTTGATCCCGAGTCCCGCCCGTGAGGCTGTTTGTCCCGTGCTCCGCCCACCCACTGTAGCCCCGCCTCGCTGTTTCTCCCTTCTATTCATTACAGAGTCGAGAGTCGGAGCGCGCACCTTGAAACTCCTGTGACTGCTGCTCAGGTATGAATCACCCCCTGCAGCAGAGCGACCCCCCTGCAGCAGAGCCGACCCCCCCTCCCCCAGAGCGGACATCCCCAGCCCGGAGTGGATCCCCTGCACCAGAGCCGACCCCCCCTCCCCCAGAGCGGACATCCCCAGCCCGGAGTGGATCCCCTGCACCAGAGCCGACCCCCCCCCCCCCCTCCCCCAGAGCGGACATCCCCAGTCCCGGAGCCTGCGTTTCTCTGCAGCTGTTCTCTGACTCCCCGTGTGCGGCTTCTCACTGCTGCAGACACACGGGGAGTCAGGAAGCAGAGGAGACCGTGCAATCAGCACTTCTCTCTCCTGCAGATAGCACTGGCCAGTAATAACCTATGCAGAGTGACATCTGCAGGCTTCTATTAGCTTACCGATCAGTGGTCTCCTGCCTGTGGAGCTGTTGGGTCCTAGCTGCCCAACAGCTTCAGCTCTGCTTTATCCTGGCTGCCCTACCAGTTAAAGGGAAACTGTCAGCAGAAATTTCACAATAAAAATAAAAGATTCCCCTCTGCAGCTCCTGGGCTGCTTCTAGAAAGGTTCCTGTTGCTATTGTGCCCCCTTTGAGACCTACAAAAATACTTTATGACGTCTTACCTTTTTGTATGCAAATGTGTTTTTATGGTCACGGGGGCGGGCTGTCTGGCGTCCGTTATTCCCCCTCCTGCCGCTTTACGCAGTCCCCCATTGCTCATTTACATACACAAGGACGCGTTCCTCATGTAACTGTCCTCCCGAAGTTTTGCACATGTGAACGCTTTTTCAGGTGATTGCGCAGGCGCGAGATTATGGGCGGCGCTGTGATTGTCATCAGCAGCGTTAACCAAGTACCCGCCCATAATCTCGTGCCCGCACTTTTCCCTCTGACTCCACCGTTATGCGCAAGTGCTGGCCATATGAACCATGTTACCTATTACTGCTTGCACGAGATTATGGGCGGGTACTTGGATGACTTTGCTGATGACAATCACAGCGCCGCCCATAATCTCGCGCCCACGGTAATAGGTAACATGGTTCATATGGACAGTGCTTGCGCATAACGGTGGAGGCAGAGTGAGAAGCGTGGGCACGAGATTATGGGTGGGTACTTGGATGACGCTGCTGATGACAATCACAGCGCCGCCCATAATCTCGCGCCTGCGCAATCACCTCAAAAGCGTTCACACTTTGCACAGTGCTCACTCCCGCGAGAGTGGCACTGGGCATGCACAAAACTTCAGGAGGACAGTTACATGAGGAAGGCGTCCTCATGTATGGAAATGAGCAATGGGGGACGGCGTACAGCGGCAGGAGAGGGAATAACGGACGCCAGACAGCCCACCCCCGTGACCATAAAAACAGATTTGCATACAAAAAGGTAAGACTTCATAAAGTATTTTTTTAGGTCTCAAAGGGGGCACAATAGCAACAGGAACCTTTCCAGAATTCATCCCAGGAGCTGCAGATGGGAATCTTTTATTTTTTTTGCTAAATTTCTGGTGACAGGTTCCCTTTAAAGGGAACCTATCAGGTGCAATCTGCACTCAGAGCCAGGAGCAGTTCTGGGTGTAGATTGCTAATCCCTCCCTAACTGTCCCTGTATACACTAGCATAGATAAAGGCATCTATAGAAAAAGTATTTTTAAAGAGCTATTATCTTATGCTAATTAGCGCGGGGACTAGTCCCAAGGGCGTTACTTCACTTAGCTAGTCGGCTCACATAGCGTGTTAGTACTCACACAGGGGCGTAATAACATGCTAACATGCTATGCGAGCCGACTAGCCAAGTGAAGTAACGCCCTTGTGACTAGTCCCCGCGCTCATTAGCATAAGATATAAGATCTTTAAAAATATTTGTTCTTGATCTCTTTATCTATGCTAGTGTATACAATGACAGTTAGGCAGGGATTAGCAATATGTACCCAGAACTGCTCCTGGCTCTGAGTGCATATTGCACCTGACAGGTTCACTTTAAAGGGAACCTGTCACCAGATTTGGGGCCTATAAGCTGCGGCCACCACCAGTGGGATCTTATATACACATTCTAACATGCTGCATACCTCCCAACCGTCCCGGATACAGCGGGACTTTCACGCTTTACGTTGTTTGTCCCGTTGCCACGGGCGGGATGGCCGGCTCCTGGGCTCCGCCCACCCACTCTCTCTCCGCCTCCCTGCTTTTCCCTCCTACCATCCTAGTAGACGTGGCATAGAGAGGAGCGCTGCCTGTGCTGCTGCTGGTACAGTAAACGAATCTGCCCAGCGCTGATTTCCCTCCCTCCCCCCTCACCCCCGGCCGGAGCCTGTCTGTGCGGTCGGCCGGCCGCCTGTCTGTGCGGGCGCCCCCCTGCCGCCTGTCTGTGCGGGCGGCCGGCCGCCTGTCTGTGAAGGCGACCGGCTGCCTCTCTGTTCAGGCCGCCTCTTTGTGCGGTCGGCCCGCGCCTCTCTGTGCGGCGGCCCGCCACCTGTCTGTGCGGGCTCCCCCCGCTGCCTGTCTGTGCGGGCGGCTGGCCGCCTCTCTGTGCGGGCGGCCCGCCGCCTGTCTGTGAAGGCGGGCGGCCGGCCGCCTGTCTCTGAAGGCGACCGGCCGCCTCACTGTGCGGGCGACCGGCCGCCTCACTGTTGCTGCCTGCGTCTCCGTGCTGGAGGCCCGCCGGCTGCCTGCCTCTCCGTGCTGGAGGCCCGCCGGCTGCCTGCCTCTCCGTGCTGGAGGCCCGCCGGCTGCCTGCCTCTCCGTGCTGGAGGCCCGCCGGCTGCCTGCGTGTCCGTGCTGGAGGCCCGCCGGCTGCCTGCGTGTCCGTGCTGGAGGCCCGCCGGCTGCCTGCGTGTCCATGCTGAATGGGTGTGGATGGGGAGTGGATATGGGCATGACTGTGAAATGGGTGTGGTTAGGGGGCGTGGCCTAAAAATTTGCTACGCGCGCCGCAAACTTTGTCCCTCTTTTCCTTCTTTAAAAGTTGGGAGGTATGGCCTCTGGACTGTTCCACAATGGAAGCTGTAAGGGAAATTGTGCATCCTGATCTATTGTCCTTAAGGGAATACACTGTTAACTTACGGTATGTCTGGCAGCTCTTATTTCATGTCAAGTGTTTGTCCAACATCTACGATACATGTAGATATTGGTAATTTGGAATTATATAAATGCAAATGTGTGGTAGGAGTTAGCTACACTCATTCTGTGTTTTCTAGTACTGTGTTCAGATTATGATTACATGTATTATGATGACAAACTATTAGTGATGAGCGAGTACTAAAAAGCTCGGGTGCTCGAAGCTCGGGCCGAGCCTCCCAAGATACTCGTGTACTCGGCCCGAGCAACGAGCCCAATGTTATCCTATGGGAGACCCGAGTATTTTTGTGAAATGACCACCGGCAGCATGTAGAAACCCTAAAAATGGCACAAAAGTCTCAGAAGAGTGCTCAAATGACATGGCAACAGCATGGTGAAGACCCCTTGAAGCATTTATCACTCAAAAGTCACAGCTGTGAACAATTTTGTCCGCGTTTTACGCCATTTTTACGGACTCACCACAAAACCTTCCAAAATGACACCAAAATGAATTTTCATGGCGGAAATGTTAAGGGCAATAGTGAGATAGAGCTAATGTATGTTACTTTTTGAGATCAATACATGAAAGATTTTACGTAAAACATTGTGTGGCACTCCGATGTCCCTGAGAAGAGACGTACATAAAGGCCTCTGAGTCTAATGTGCCCATTTTGAGGAACTGAGTCTTTGTAGTATTTTCCTTTGCTAGGGCAGTCCAAAATTTTGAGGTTCACCAATGACCCTGCATACAGACGTGCATGAGGGCCTGTAAACCTGAAGTGCCCATTGGAAGGAAGTGGGTCTATTGTAGTATAGCCCTTAGGCAGGGCAGCCAAAAATTGGGAGGCTCCACGTTGTCCCTGGATAGAGACGTGCATGAGGGCCTGTAAACCTGAAGTGCCCATTGGAAGGAAGTGGGTCTATTGTAGTATAGCCCTTAGGCAGGGCAGCCAAAAATTGGGAGGCTCCACGTTGTCCCTGGATAGAGACGTGCATGAGGGCCTGTAAACCTGAAGTGCCCATTGGAAGGAAGTGGGTCTATTGTAGTATAGCCCTTAGGCAGGGCAGCCAAAAATTGGGAGGCTCCACGTTGTCCCTGGATAGAGACGTGCATGAGGGCCTGTAAACCTGAAGTGCCCATTGGAAGGAAGTGGGTCTATTGTAGTATAGCCCTTAGGCAGGGCAGCCAAAAATTGGGAGGCTCCACGTTGTCCCTGGATAGAGACGTGCATGAGGGCCTGTAAACCTGAAGTGCGCATTGGAAGGAAGTGGGTCTATTGTAGTATAGCCCTTAGGCAGGGCAGCCAAAAATTGGGAGGCTCCACGTTGTCCCTGGATAGAGACGTGCATGAGGGCCTGTAAACCTGAAGTGCCCATTGGAAGGAAGTGGGTCTATTGTAGTATAGCCCTTTGGCAGGGCAGCCAAAAATTGGGAGGCTCCACGTTGTCCCTGGATAGAGACGTGCATGAGGGCCTGTTAACCTGAAGTGCCCATTGGAAGGAAGTGGGTCTTTTGTAGTATAGCCCTTTGGCAGGGCAGCCAAAAATTGTGAGGCTCCACGTTGTCCCTGGATAGAGACGTGCATGAGGGCCTGTAAACCTGAAGTGCCCATTGGAAGGAAGTGGGTCTATTGTAGTATAGCCCTTTGGCAGGGCAGCCAAAAATTGGGAGGCTCCACGTTGTCCCTGGATAGAGACGTGCATGAGGGCCTGTTAACCTGAAGTGCCCATTGGAAGGAAGTGGGTCTTTTGTAGTATAGCCCTTTGGCAGGGCAGCCAAAAATTGGGAGGCTCCACGTTGTCCCTGGATAGAGACGTGCATGAGGGCCTGTTAACCTGAAGTGCCCATTGGAAGGAAGTGGGTCTATTGTAGTATAGCCCTTTGGCAGGGCAGCCAAAAATTGGGAGGCTCCACGTTGTCCCTGGATAGAGACGTGCATGAGGGCCTCAAAACATTGTTCCCATTGCAAAGGAGCGGGTCTCCTGTCGTTGTAATGTCCATTCTGCAAAGAATGGGCGAAAAAATTTACCACTGGGGGTATACCTGAAACAAAGGCCTAACTCTTGTAACGGTCATCATGGTGGCGCATGAGGAGAAGGAGGAGCAGTCCAGCGATTATCCAAAGTCCAGAAGTGTGTACCCATGGGTGACTGGAGGTACATGGCAAATTCCCGTTACAAACTTTAAATTCCGCTCTCATTTGCTGGTGGTGTGGTGAAGTCTGGCCCAATCCAACCCTTGTTCATCTTGATCAGAATCAGCCTGTCAGCATTTTCAGTTGACAGGCGGGTGCGTTTATCTGTAATGATTCCACCTGCGGCACTAAAAACACGCTCTGACAAAACGCTAGCGGCAGGGCAGGCCAGGACTTCCAAGGCGTAGAGAGCCAATTCATGCCAGGTGTCCACCTTGGATACCCAATAATTGTAAGGCACAGAGGAATGTCGGAGTACAGTTGTTCGATCTGCAAGGTACTCCTTGAGCATCTGGGCAAACTTAGGATTTCTTGTGGCACTACCCCGCACCTCAGGGGCTGTGGTACGTGAGGGGCTGAGAAAACTGTCCCACATCTTAAAGACTGTTCCCCTACCTCTGGCGGATTGGACTTGTGCCTCTCTCGGCTGTACGCCTTGGTTGTCCACTGATTCCTGACCTATGCCGCTAGCGTTTTGTGAGGGGAATGCTTTGCCTACTTCCGTGACTATGGCCTTCCGGAACTGCTGCATTTTGGTTGACCTCTCCGCCTCGGGAATAAGAGACAAAAAGTTCTCCTTGTAGCGTGGGTCTAACAGTGTTACCAACCAGTAATGATTGTCGGCCAAGATGTTCTTAACGCGAGGGTCACGAGACAGGCAGCTTACCATAAAGTCAGCCATGTGCGCCAGACTCTTAACAGCCAGGACTTCAGTAGCCTGACCAACACGTTGACTGAACATGCTGTCCTCCTCCTCCTCCTCCTCCTCCTCATCTACCCTGTCCTCTGGCCAGCCACGCTGAACCGAGGATATGACTGGTGTGCATGTCATATCCTCAATTTGGCCAGAGATTTGCTCCATGTCTTCATCCTCCTCCTCGTCATAGTCCTCCACTGCACGTTGTGATGAGACGAGGCTGGGCTGTGTGTTATCACCCACACCCACTACTGTTTCTTGCTGCAACTCATCGCGCTCCGCCTGCAATGCATCATGTTTGGTTTTGAGCAGAGACCGTTTTAGAAGGCAGAGTAGCGGTATGGTGACGCTAATAATGGCGTCATCACCACTCACCATCTTGGTGGAGTCCTCAAAGTTTTGGAGGATGGAACATAGGTCGGACATCCATCTCCACTCCTCAGGTGTTATGTGTGGAGTTTGACCCATTTCCCGACGGCTTAGGTGATGCAGGTACTCAACAACTGCCCTCTTCTGCTCAGATATCCTGACCAACATGTGCAGAGTTGAATTCCAACACGTGGGGACATCACACACCAGTCTGTGAGCCGGAAGATGCAAACTGCGCTGAAAGCCGGCAAGGCCGGCTGAAGCAGTAGGTGACTTTTGAAAATGTGCAGACAGGCGGCGAACTTTTACCAGCAGATCAGACAGCTCTGGGTATGACTTTCGAAACCGCTGAACCACGAGGTTGAGCACATGGGCCACGCATGGAACATGTGTCAGCTGGCCTCGCCTCAAAGCCGCCACCAGGTTCCAGCCATTGTCACACACGACCTTTCCTGGCTTTAGGTTCAGAGGTGTGAGCCAGTGATCTGCCTGCTGTTTCAGAGCTGTCCACAGCTCTTCTGCATTGTGGGGTTTGTCACCTATGCAGATTAGCTTCAGCACAGCCTGTTGCCGCTTCGCCGAGGCAGTGCTGCAGTGCTTCCAGCTTGGGACTGGTGTGGAGGGTACAGTGGATGAGGATGCGCAGGAGGAGGAGGAGGCTGAAGAGCATGACATTCCGGAGCTGTAGAGTGTGGGTGAAACACTGACTGAGGTAGGGCCTGCAAACCTTGGTGTGGGAAGGACGTGTTCCGTCCCTCGCTCAGACTGGGTCCCAGCTTCCACAATATTAACCCAGTGTGCCGTCAACGAGATGTAGCGGCCTTGCCAACAAGCACTTGTCCACGTGTCTGTGGTTAGGTGGACTTTGGGTGAAACAGCGTTGTTCAGGGCACGTGTGATGTTTTGTGACACGTGGTTATGCAACGCGGGGACGGCACACCGGGAGAAATAGTGGCGGCTGGGGACCGAGTAACGTGGGACAGCTGCCGCCATCAGGTCGCGGAATGCTTCTGTCTCCACCAGCCTAAAAGGCAACATTTCCAGCGCAAGCAGTCGCGAAATGTTAGCATTTAGAACTGTGGCATGTGGGGTGTTGGCAGTGTATTTGCGCCTGCGTTCAAAGGTTTGCTGAATGGATAACTGAACGCTGCGCTGGGACAAGGACGTGCTTGATGATGGTGTTATTTCTGCGTAGGCAACTGCAGGTGCAGGACCGGAGGAGGCTTGTTCGCAGGCAGCATGGACAGGGGATTGGCTCGCATGCACAACCAGCGAAGACGTAGCAGTGACATTAGCAAGCACTGCTCCTCGACTCTGTTGTACTTCCCACAGAGGCGGGTGCTTGGCTGACATGTGCCTGATCATGCTGGTGGTGGTCAGGCTGCTAGTTTTGGTACCCCTGCTGATGCTGGCACGGCAGGTGTTGCAAATGGCCTTTTTAGAATCATCTGGATCCAACTTAAAAAACTGCCAGACTCGGGAAGACCTAACATTTGTACAGGCACCTTGTGTCGTGTTGTTGTTCCGGGGAACGGTTGCCTGACTTCTGCCTGGAGCCACCACCCTGCTTCTTACTGCCTGTTGGGATGCTACGCCTCCCTCCCCCTGTGCACTGCTGTCCTCGCTCTGCATATCCTCCTGCCAGGTTGGGTCAGTTACTGGATCATCCACCACGTCGTCTTCCTCTTCCGCACCCTGCTCCTCCTCCTGACTTCCTGACAATTGTGTCTCATCATCGTCCACCCCTTGTTGAGACACGTTGCCAACTTTGTGAGAACGTGGCTGCTCAAATATTTGGCCATCTGTACATACGATCTCCTCATGACCCACTTCAACATGAGCTGGCGAGAGGCCAGAATGTGCGAATGGAAACGTGAACAGCTCTTCCGAGTGTCCAAGTGTGGGATCATTAATGTCCGAGGACGTGTACTCAGCCTTGTGGTAGGAAGGAGGATCAGGTTCTGAAATGTGCGGTGCAGTATCACGGCTACTGACACTTGACCGTGTGGAAGACAGAGTGTTTGTGGTGGTGCCAATCTGACTGGAAGCATTATCCGCTATCCAACTAACAACCTGTTGACACTGGTCTTGGTTCAAGAGCGGTGTACTGCTGCGGTCCCCAAGAATTTGGGACAGGATGTGCGAGCGACTAGATGTGGCCCTTTGTTGTAGCAAAATTAGAGCTTGCCCACGACCTCGGCCTCTGCCTGCACCACCATCACGTCCACTTCCTTGTTCCTTGCCAACACCCTTGCGCATTTTGCAATGCTGTGCTGACGTGTATTCACTAGACTTGGGCGTTATATCCAAGTTTGTGCAAATCGTGCACCTGTACGCTGCCACCGACAGGCACACACGTGCGGTTTTTAAATGCAAGCACGGACGCACTAAGAACCTAACACAGGTTTTAGGAGCAAAAATTAAGAACTCTGACACTATCAGCCACTGCTGACTGACGTGTATTATACACTACACTTGTGCGTTATATAATAGTTTGGTAAAAACGCACACAAGTGCACCTGTACGCTCCACCGACAGGCACACACGTGCGGTTTTTAAATGCAAGCACGGACGCACTAAGAACCTAACACAGGTTTTAGGAGCAAAAATTAAGAACTCTGACACTATCAGCCACTGCTGACTGACGTGTATTATACACTACACTTGTGCGTTATATAATAGTTTGGTAAAAACGCACACAAGTGCACCTGTACGCTGCCACCGACAGGCACACACGTGCGGTTTTTAAATGCAAGCATGGACGCACTAAGAACCTAACACAGGTTTTAGGAGCAAAAATTAAGAACTCTGACACTATCAGCCACTGCTGACTGACGTGTATTATACACTACACTTGTACGTTATATAATAGTTTGGTAAAAACGCACACAAGTGCACCTGTACGCTGCCACCGACAGGCACACACGTGCGGTTTTTAAATGCAAGCACGGACGCACTAAGAACCTAACACAGGTTTTAGGAGCAAAAATTAAGAACTCTGACACTATCAGCCACTGCTGACTGACGTGTATTATACACTACACTTGTGCGTTATATAATAGTTTGGTAAAAACGCACACAAGTGCACCTGTACGCTGCCACCGACAGGCACACACGTGCGGTTTTTAAATGCAAGCACGGACGCACTAAGAACCTAACACAGGTTTTAGGAGCAAAAATTAAGAACTCTGACACTATCAGCCACTGCTGACTGACGTGTATTATACACTACACTTGTGCGTTATATAATAGTTTGGTAAAAACGCACACAAGTGCACCTGTACGCTGCCACCGACAGGCACACATGTGCGGTTTTTAAATGCAAGCACGGACGCACTAAGAACCTAACAGGTTTTAGGAGCGACAATTGCTGAGAAGTCTGACACTATCAGGACTGTTTTAGACTGTGTACACCAGCCCCAGATATGATGAAGGCTGGTATACGGTCACCACTAGGAATGGCTATATACCCTGCCTGCCTGCCTGCCTGTATACTGCTACAATAGTCCTGACAAGGACTCTTTTGGTCACTAGCCTGTATTCCAACCTGGCTATACCCTGCCTGTATACAGCAACAATAGTCCTGAGAAGGACTCTGCTACTGTACTCCGACCTGGCTATACCCTGCCTGCCTGTATACAACTAGAATAGTCCTGAGAAGGACTTTTGGTCACACTGTTTGCAGCCCTGCTACGAAAATAGCTATAAAGGGCCGCAAACCTTTCACTGAAGCAGCGACCCTCTCCCTGCACTGACTGTCTGGATAGCTGTGAGCAGAGCACAGCGCGCCCGCCGGTATAAAGGCTCGGTCACGCTGTGCAGGCCGGCCAATCACTGCAATTCCACAACTAACAGGGCTGTGGCATTGCAGTGGTCTGCCAGCCAATCCCTGCATGAGGGCTGGCTCTCAAAAGAGCGCCAACATGCAGGGATGAAGACCACGAGTACAGCACGAGTATCGCGAGATTACTCGGTCCCTGCCGAGTAGACCGAGTACAGTGATACTCGTGCGAGTACCGAGTAGTAACAAGCATGCTCGCTCATCACTACAAACTATAACTGCATAGAAAATTTAATTTTTTTTCTAATTGAATAGAAATATGTTAAAAGTGGTGCATTCAAACTAAGAAGCATGTAAAGTCCAAACATATACATATTTCTCAAATTTCACATAGCTATCATAGTCAGCTGACAATGTAATATGCAGGCCTAGGTGTTTGCCATTGATATGGTATACCTAGATAGCTGTGTTCTGCTTTTCTTCATTTATTATGATTGTAGCAAGGGAGAGCAATCAGGCCATGCCCACTGGGTGCTGGATGCCAGGGCGACTCCAACAAGTGACTTCACCTTGAGCATGGAATTTTCATGTAGCCCAAGGGTATTGAAATGAACCTTTCAGAGGTGATGCAAATCCTAATTAGGGTCCTGATTGTAATGGAAACAGACAAATTAAAAGTAATAATCTTATCTTGTAAGAATATTCTGTTTTTGCTAACTTCATGTTACGTCCCCACCGGAGTCCACTCCAGCGACTTCTACTTCGATCACCAGGGGACGCCGTGTTCCTGCCGTGGATAGTGCTGGTGATGGGAGAGGAGTCGAAGCCAGCGGCACTGGTGGGCGCAGGCTCCGCTCATCCACTGGGCTGGGTTTCCTTGGGATCTGCATTACCACTGGCTGACTGTAGGTGGCATGTGTCTTTCAGCTGAAGTTACCATCATTCAGCTACAACCAATGGGAAGACACCACACCCTTCTTATTTCACCTCCTGTCTGCTGACCACTGCTAGAGATAGTTCTGTATTCCTGGTTCCTGTCCCACCCTGTTCTGTTTAGTGATTCTGGTGTTCTGACTTCTGCTTGTTTCCTGACTACCCTTCTGCCTGTCGTTTATGTACCTCGCTGTCCGATCCGGATTTGACCTCTGCTTTGTTTTCTAATTACATCCTTGCCTGCAGATTCTGTCCCTGTTTTGCATTTGTTAGACCCTGCCTGACTACTACTCTCATCGGACTGCAGCCTTCCACAAGCAGTGATCACCTTGGGCCCTGTGTAATTCCAAATCCCTGTATAGGGGTTAAAGGATTTCAGGGTTCTAGGGGTCCTGCTTAGTGAGTGGCTTCCCTCTAGTCTGTCCATTACAGGCTGTCTGAGTCTGTGGATCCAGGCAGGTGTTACACTTCAATTATGTTCACCTTGTTTCCCTACCCTTTGTTTCCCTTTGTACTAGTACAAGTTTTCATATTATCAATTTTGTTTACACCTCAGTCACTGCAATCCAAGTAATGCATCAGGGCAAGCTGTCTAGTCTGTCTGTATATTTCTGCAACTTATGTGTGAACCCCACCCCTGCAAGTAAGAGCCATTTGCCCTTACTTCACTGCTATCCTACAGTTAACCATTTCCTTGCTATAAATTCCTGTTTGCATCTGTCCTATAAACCATAAATCTGCAAGCCAGTTACCAGATTGCATTTTTGTCTATTACTCCTATGTTTAGTCACACCTCTGCAAGCACAAATCAGTTGTCATTACACTACAGCTATTAAACATTTGCATAGATCTGGATTGTCTTTATCTACTTTTCCCATGTGCATTGTCACATCTAGTTCTCCTTCATCTTTATCTCTTTACGCTTACCCATGGTGTAGTCAATTTTATAATATTAGCCCCCACACACTGCACCTCTGTATAATATCCCTACACACACCTGTCCCTCTATATAATGTCCCCCAAAACACTTCCCCCTGTATAATATCCCCCAACATACTGCCCTTCTGTATAATATCCCCTTGCACTGCCCCTCTGTATAATATACCCCACCACACTGCCCCTCTTTATAATATCCCCCACCACACGCTGCCCCTTTATAATATCCCCCACACTGCCCCTCTGTATAATATCCCCCACCACACCCTGCCCCTCTATAATATCCCCCACACCTCCTCTCTGTATAAAATCCCACTTCATACTGCTCCTTGCAATACTGTGCCCCCTTTCACAATCTCCCTTATTACCTGATAATGTGCCCTCATAGTAACACTTGTGTGACACCCTGGACTAGCCAGGTAGTCACAGATAGCGCCCCGCACAACACCAGTCCCACACAAGGTAACACCAGCTAAACCACATAAACCCTAGTCACCTCCCTCAGAGCTTAATGGACACACCAGGGGGGTGGAGCCAGGCAGATGGCACACCCACCGAGGAGTTCAGAGGGCCTGAGGCAGGACACAGTGCAGTTCAAGACAGGAGTTTGTAGTTGGAGAGTTGAAGTGCAGCAGGCCTGTGGTGACAGGTCTGCAGCAGGAACTGACAAGTGCCGGGGTCGGAGCCCTGGTACCTTGGCTAGGAGGCATACGGTGGCCTTAGCCTGCAGGAGCCGGGAAGACGGCCAAGTGCAACTGTGGTGGACCGGGACAGGGTAGTGGCCCGCCGGTACTGACCCGGGGAACCGACTTGAAACCGGAGCACACAGGGGGGTACTCAGACCCTGAAACGAGGTTCAGAAGCCACTGGACTGAGTTAATTCACTGATTGAGGTCTGGACTATAGGTCCTTTCCCACCCAAGTCCCGACTGAAGACAACAGCCCACTGAGGGGGATAGAAAGCCACCGCACAGGCAGAGAGATCCCACGGGCCAGCGTCTGCAGGCAAACGGGCTTTCCCGACACACATACCACCGGGGAGCGGACTCCCGTCGCTGAAGCGCAGGCAGTCTACATACACACTACACGGTGCAGGAGAAAGGCAAAGACCACCGAACCGGGTGGGGGACCAGACGCAGCCTGCTGCGGGCACCGACCACCATCAACTTTGTTTACCAGAGACTTGTGTGTGTCAATCACAGTGAGTACCACAGTGCCATCCAGCCACGCACCACCCTGCACCGCCCAGCTCTTCCCCCAACAGGTCCCGAGGCCATCATCCCTGCCCACGGAGGGGTTAACATCTTGCTGCATACCAATCTCCCCCCGGGTGCCCCGTTACTGCAGCGGTGGAGTCTACACTTTCACCACATCCCGTGGGTGGCATCACAAACTCAAACACGGCTCTGGCCATACACCTACCTACCAACCCCCTACGCAGCACCAGCATACTTTCAGAGCGAAGTGACCCCGGGTCCGGAGGCACTCGAGCCACCCACCAACGAGCCCGGATCCGAGCGGCTCGGCTGCAGCCGAGCGCGGGGCGGTATACTTGAACCATGCCCCCTTTCTCTCCCCTCATCTCCCCAGAAAATGTTAGGACATATAATCTTCAGCTCCTCCATGTAGCTCTTACCATTCCCTGCCACATCCTCGCCTCCTCCGTGCGGCACTGTGTCAACAACAGCAGTGTGATGAGTTCACAGCTTGATGGCCTCATCACACTGCTGCACATTGGATCGCAGGATGACGAGCACTGCTCAGCCCAGTTTTGATTGTCATGTATTTAACTATATTTGCGTTTCAAAGATGTGATTACATTTGGTTACAAAATGAAAAGAAATGGAGTCTTCTGGCCACAAGGAAACTTTGGTGGCCAGATTTAAGGTACAGCTGCCTGGGGACATATTCCCCCCTGCCCCCAACCCAGTCTGCCTGGGACTGATGGGGTCTGGGGCTTAATAAAGCTAATTAGCTACCCCGGGGCCCCCTCTTCAGCAGGCCCCATACATCAGTAAGGGCAGAAATGCCCTAATGGTGGCCCTGGTTCCCTTTATGAAGTGTCACTCCCCACAGCCGGCAGCACTCATGCAGCCCCAAACCATGACACTCAAGCCTCCATGCTTAACCTTAGGCAAGACACACTTATTTATGTAGTTCTTAACTGGTTGCCGCCACACACACTTGACAACATCTAAGCACAGGGATCTAGGTGAGATTCCAAATGAAAACTATTTTTATATATATATATGCAGCAGTTGCAGTATCACCTGTATAATGAAAATACAGAAGTCTAGATACATTATGGAGATCATACTGCAACTGCTGTATGTACATTACGTAGGTGATACTATGACTGCGGTATAAACATTTCATAGGTTATAAGGCCAGCAGCTGCAGTATCACCTACTTTTCCTCTCCTGTATACTGGGTGCAACTCGCAGTATTTATTTATTTATTTATTTATTTTACTCACTTATATAGAGCTTGTGCTTTACAGACGTAATCATCACTGACCCCATTAGAGCTCACAATTTTAGGTCCCTGCCTATATGTCTTTAAAGTGTGGGGGAAACTGGAGTACGCATAGGAAACCCATACAAATACGGGGAGAACATACAAACTCCGAGCAAATGTTGTCCTTTGTGGGATTTGAATCCAGGACCCAAGTGCTACAAGACTGCAGTGCCAACCACTGAGCCACTACGCTGCCCATAGTATTTGTATTATTCTGTACATATGTGGCGCCCCTGAGGCTTCCGTCGCCACAGGTCATTGCACCCCATCCAGCGGTGTGATGCCCATTCTGGGAGAGGAAGAGAGTGAACTCCGGTCCCCTGGTAAATCCACACTACACCCATTGTTAGGTACATACTGGAACCAGGGAAAGTGGCAGGCAACCCTCCCATGCTGCATGCTGAGAGGGGCTGTAAGACCCATCCCTGCTCCCATAGGGTGGTAGCTTAGCAACTGGGGAGGTGGGAGGAGCCATCTGAGAGCAGACACAGAGAGGAAGGTCAAGTTTAGTGAGTCTACCTCAGGGAGTGAGAGAGTGAGCATGTAGTTGGAGAAGAAGAACGAGACCAAGGAGGGAGGAGGAGGCCTGCTGGAGGCAGGCAAGGAGGAGGAAAGAAAGAAAGCAAGAAAGAAAGAAGGAAAGAAAGCTCCAAGTCAGGCAGGAGCAGAGAAACAGAAGGAGACGCTTCCTGGTGAAGATCCTGGGACCCAGAGGTCCAGGTGACACCACACGGAGACAGAAGGAGTCGCAGGGCCACGGGTAGTCCTAGAGGTACCACGAGCAGTCCTAGAGGTCCCAAGGAGAGAGGGCCTAGAGGCGCCACGGGTAGTTGTAGGCTACGGTGGCCTGTTCCACAATAACATCGGTGGATTGATCAAGCTGCGACAGGTGACGGTCCCTAGAGACTGGAGGAGTGCAAAGACAATCTCCAAACAGTAAAAACCGAGGCCCAGGGAAGGTTGTAGACTCCCAGGGCCAGAACCCATAGCAGACTTCCAGAAAAGGGGTAATCAGTCGACAGGTGACCCCCCAGCCTTGAGGCTGTAGTGGAGGCCAAGCCAGGTCCATCCTAACAAAGGCAAGGCTAAGGAAGACAGCAGAAGAAAGAGACACTAAGAGAAGGGTACCGGCTTTCACTCTCAGAATCACCCAGAAACAGCGGAGGTCCCTGACAGTGGTCCCAGCAGTCCAAGGGTTCCCGGGACCCGACAAGATTTGTGAGTAAAGAACTTGAACTGCACCCTTGAAGTTGCCTCTGTTATTTCATCTGCATAGACACTCACAACACCAACTGAGCCCCGGGCATTGCTCCACCTGTGGGGAGCAGTACCACCATTGCTGCCATATCATCATCCCGGAGGCTTCACAAAGCAGCGGCGGCTTAATAGCCGCATACCAATACGAACACAACCATTAATAAGCAAGCCACATATTCTACTGACACCCACCAGGGCCACGGAGCCGGGCCCAGCCACCACTGACTACCACCGGACTAGTCCGGCCCGGCACCGGGTGTCCCATATCCCTGGGGTGGGCGAGTCACATATACACTGCACTGTACCATGCCTTCCGTCCCTGAGTGTAATTTTCAGTATCTGATCTGCATTATTCTGTATATAGACACTGCAGAGTACTACTTCTCTTGTGCTGTATACTAGGTGTAATGTAATTCCCAGGATCTGTATTATTCTGAGTATATAAACTGTGTGCAGAATTAGGCTATGTGCCCACGTTGCGTATTTGCATGCAGTTACGCTGCGTATTGCACTGCAGCGTAACTGCATGCGTCCTGCGTCCCCTGCACAATCTATGAAGATTATGCATAATCCATGCCCACGTGGCGTTTTAAACACAGCGATTTGTATGCTGCCAAATCGCTGCGTTCTAAAAAGCAACATGTCACTTCTTTCGTGCGCTTTGCATGCTGTCTCCATTCTGTCTATAGGGAGAGGCAGCATCCAGAGCGCACGAATTCTGCAGTCACCAAAGTTTCAGAATGGAGCTTTTCAGCTGCGCTCTGAAGCGGACATGCAGTGACTTTTACACTGCGGTGCAGAGCGCAGACACGTGGGCACATAGCCTTATTAGGCAAATGAGTATTTTGGTCACATGATACTTTTTTACAAGTTGTCCTACTCCAAGCTGTATAGGCTTGAGAGTCAACTACCAATTAAGTAAATCAGGTGATGTGCATCTCTGTAATGAGGAGGGGTGTGGTGTAATGATAACAACACCCTACATAAGGTGTGCTTAATTATTAGGCAAATTCCTTTCCTTTGGCAAAATGGGTCAGAAGAGAGATTTGACGGGCTCTGAAAAGTCCAAAATTGTGAGATGTCTTGCAGAGGGATGCAGCAGTCTTGAAATTGCCAAACTTTTGAAGCGTGATCACCGAACAATCAAGCGTTTCATGGCAAATAGCCAACAGGGTAGAAAGAAGCATGTTGGGCAAAAAAGCGCAAAATAACTGCCCATGAATTGAGGAAAATCAAGCATGAAGCTGCCAAAATGCCATTTCCACCAGATTGGCCATATTTCAGAGCTGCAACATTACTGGAGTATCAAAAAGTACAACATGTGTCATACTTGGGGACATGGCCAAGGTAAGGAAGGCTGAAAAACGACCACCTTTGAACAAGAAACATAACAAAATGTCAAGACTGGGCCAAGAAATATCTTAAGAATGATTTTTCAAAGGTTTTATGGACTGATGAAATGAGAGTGACTCTTGATGGGCCAGATGGATGGGCCAGAGGCTGGATCAGTAAAAGGCAGTGAGCTCCACTCCGACTCAGACGCCAGCAAGGTGGAGGTGGGGTAATGGTATGGGCTGGTATAATCAGAGATGAACTTGTGGGACCTTTTCTGGTTGAGAATGGAGTGAAGCTCAACTCCCAGACTAACTGCCAGTTTCTGGAAGACAACTTCTTCAAGCAGTGGTACAGGAAGAAGTCGGTATCGTTCAAGAAAAACATGATTTTCATGCAGGACATGCAGCCAACTACTCCACAGCGTGGTTGGCCAGTAAAGGTCTAAAAGATGAAAAAATAATGACATGGCCCCCTTGTTCACCTGATCTGAACCCCATAGAGAACCTGTGGTCCCTCATAAAATGTGAGATCTACAGGGAGGGAAAACAGTACACCTCTTGGAACAGTGTCTGGGAGGCTGTGGTGGCTGCTGCACGCAATGTTTATCGTAAACAGATCAAGCAACTGACAGCATCTATGGGTGGCAGGCTGTTGAGTGTCATCATAAAGAAAGGTGGCTAAATTGGTCACTAATTTTTTGGTGTTTTGTTTTTGCATGTCAGAAATGTTTATTTCTAAATTTTGTAAAAAAAGAGTCTTTTGGGTTGATTGAGAACATAGTTGTTGATCAATAATAAAAAAAAATCCAAAATACAACTTGCATAATAATTCTGCACACTTTGTATACATTGCACAGTACCACTTTCCCTGTCCTGTGTACTGGAAGTAATTTTCTGCAGCTGTACTATTCTCTATATACACTGCACAATACTACTTCTCCTGCTCTGGAAACTGGGTGTATTTCTCAGTATCTGTATTATTCTATATACATAAACTGCACAGTACCACTTCTCCTGTTTTGTTGTCGGATAGGCTGCATTGGATCTTGGAAGGGTCATTATTTGTTTATTATTTTCTACATTCCTATGTGCTAATAAAAATAAATCTCAAAAATCCTATTTAAATGGGGTATCCCAAGTTTGTAAGTTATCCCATATACTATGGATAGAGATGACTTTCTGTTCATTGTGGATCTGACCACTGAGACACAATCCCCAGAAAGGTAGCTTTGAAGACTACCATGTAAATGGAACTGTGGTAGATTACACGCACTGCTGCACTATTCACATGTGGCTCTTCCAATATCTCCTTTAACCCCTTCACCCCTGGGAGATTTTCAGTTTTTCCAGGTTTTTCTTCCCTCCCCTTCTTCTGAGAGCCATAACTTTTTTATTTTTCCATCAATTTTGCCATATAAGGGCTTATTTTTTTGCGGGACGAGTTGTAATTTTGAATTAAGTCATTAGTTTTACCATATAGTGTACTGAAAAACAGCAAAAAATTCCAAGTTTGAAAAAATTGCAAAAAAAGTGTTACTGCCTGATTGTTTTTGGGATATTTTATTCACAGTGTTCACTATATGGTAAAACTGACAATATGGTGTGATTCCTCAGATCAGTATGACTTCGTAGACACCAAACATGTATAGGTTTACTTTTATCTAAGGAGTTAAGAAAAATTCACAAGTTTGTCCAAAAAAAGGCTCACTTTTTGCGCCATATTCCACGATCTTTAGTGTTCTCACTTTTCAGGATCTATGGCTTAGTAATGGCTTAATTTTTCCGTCTTCAGGTGATGTTTTTAATGGTACCATTTTTGCACAGATGCTACATTTTGATCACTTGTTATCACATCTTGCACAAAATACACAGCAATCAAAAAACGTAATTAAGGTGTTTGGAATTTTTTTGCCGCTATGCCGTTTATCACGTGACTTCCGGTGGTGTCGGGTAAGTAAATGCTTACCACGGCGCGCTGTTTTATCTCGCTGTCACATTTTGACAGCAAGATGCAAGGAGTTAACAGGCATGAGTGGAGAGCGGATCCACCTGTGCTTGATAGCCGCACATGTCAGCTGACATGTGCAGTGATCACTTCCGACTGCCCACGGCAGGTGGCGAGGATTAACCTCACACGATTCATGACGTACCCAGTTTGTCATGTGTCGTGAAGAGGTTAAAAGAGTGGTGGGTGCATGACAACATAAAAGCAAAATTCATTGATTGGGGCTGATGAGTGTTTTACAAGGGGCTTCTGATAAGTCTTTGGCTTTGTGATCTTTTTTTGTTTCTATGATAATGAATGTTACATCACATGAAAGCCTTATGTGTCTAATATATGTTTTCAAAATTTTGTGTTTGTTGTTTATGGCAACAGTGTTCTCCGCATGCAGGAAAACAAAATGGCGGAGTCTAATGCGATATTCGCAGCAACTGAGAGCAGAGGAGAGACAAGAACAACACAAGAACATGCAAGGCAAGAGAAGAACAAGACAAGAACATGCAGCTAAAGGATGAATTAACCAAGGATACGAGATGTGGTAAAAAGGACAGAGGACAAGATACACAGAAGGAATCTAAGAAAAGGGGAGCAACAGAGCACAAACTAAAATGTTTTTACACAAATGCACAAAGCATGGGAAACAAACATGGAGAGCTAGAGCTCCTAATACAGAAAGAAAGTTATGACGTCATCAGCATCACAGAAACGTGGTGGAGTGACGCGCGCAATTGGAACATACAGTTGGAAGGATACAACTTATTTAAAAAGAATTAAACTAACAAAAGAGGAGAAGGAGTTGCATTGTATGTCAAAAAAGAACACATCTCCACAGAAATTAAAGTTTCAGAAAATGAAAATCTATTAGAAAATATTTGGTTAAGAATTCACAAAGTAAAAAAGGGGAAGAATATGATAATAGGTGTTTATTACAGACCACCGGGTCAATCAGAGGATATGGATGACATTTTTTCACATCAAATGGCCACTTTCTCAAAAAAACATGAAATAGTGATCATGGGAAATTTCAACTACCCAGACATTCATTGGGAACCCCTCACAGGTAAGAGTAAAGGCTCTATCCGATTTTTATCCTGCCTTGCAGACAACGTCATCTCCCAGCTGGTAGAAGAAAATATAAGGGGAGCAGCCATCTTGGACCTCGTCCTAACAAACAACGAGGATATGGTTAAGGGACTAAGGGTAGCAGGGACACTGGGACTCAGTGATCATGCTTTCCTTGAATTTGGGATTGCAAGAGGGGCAACACCTGAGAAGACACAGACTTCAAGGCTTGACTTTAGCAGAGCGGACTTCAAGGGCCTAAAATCAAAGATTGGTAGAATTCCATGGCACCTATTTCTTAGGCACAAAACTGCACACAATTGAAGGGAAATCTTCCTTAAGGAAATCCTTAATGCACAAGAACTAACAATATCTAAACGGAAGAAAAATGGGAAAGTCCTAAAGAAACCAGGATGGATAACCAAACAATTACATAACCTGCTTAAAAAGAAAAAGGAAACATACATCAAGTGGAAGATGGGGGTTATACCTAGAGGTGAATACATAGCAGTTTTCAGACTCTGCAAGACAAGCGTCAAAGGAGCTAAGGCCGAACATGGATTGAGACTTGCAAAAGAGGCCAAGAGTAAGGTAAAAAGATTTTGGGGGTATGTTAAAAGCAAAAGAAAAGTGAAGGAGTCCATAGGAGTCCTGCAGAATCAAAAAGGTGAAGCAGTCAACAAGGTGGAACAGCAGGTGGAGATACTAAATTTGTATTTCGTATCTGTCTTCTCCCAAAAAAAACTAATGCAAGCATCAACGATAATCATGATAGAAGCGATGGTCAGGAGGAGTCTAGGGTAACAATAAGCAAAGAATTGATATTAGAACACTTAGCCAAGTTAAAGGAATCCAAGTCCCCAGGTTCAGATGATTTACAGCCTAGAGTGCTGAAACAGATAGCTGATGAAATAATAGTAAAACTTGCAATAATCTTCAATAAGTCATGGGAAACAGGAGAGGTCCCATTAGATTGGAAAAGGGCAAATGTAGTTCTTATCTACAAAAAGGGGGAAAAGGAGGATCCAAGGAATTACAGGCCAGTAAGCCTGACCTCTATTGCAGGAAAAATCTTCGAGCAAATTGTCAAAGAACATTTACTTAGGTACCTGGATGGGAAGGCATTAATCAACCAAAGCCAGCACGGCTTTATGACCAATAAATCTTGTCAGACCAACCTGATTTCCTTCTACAACAAAGTCACTGAATGGTTGGACCAGGGGAATGCTGTGGATATAGTACTTCAGTAAGGCATTCGATAAAGTATCACATGACATCCTCATTGAGAAGATGATCATGTATGGAATTGAGAAAAAATCAGTTAGATGGATTCACAACTGGCTTAATGATCGGGCGCAACAAGTAATACTAAATGGATACACATCAACCTGGAGGAAAGTCAAAAGTGGGGTACCACAAGGCTCTGTCCTAGGGCCACTGCTGTTTAATATCTTTATAAATGATCTGGATAATGGAATTTTTGGGAAACTCATAAAATTTGCAGATGATACTAAGATAGGAGGAGTAGCCAACACTAGAGAGAAAAGAGAGCATATTCAAAAGGATCTAGACACACTCGAACAATGGACCAAGGAAACAGAATGGTTTTTAACAGGGACAAATGCAAAGTCCTACATCTGGGTAAAAGAAATGTAAAAAGCATATATAATATGGAAGGAATAGAACTAAGTGATCGCATCGGGGAAAAGGACTTGGGCATAATAGTGGATCACAGATTCAACATGAGCCAACAATGCTGAGCTGCAGCTAAAGAGGCCAACAAAATTCTGGGATGTATCAAGACATGCATTGAATCTAGATCAAGAAAGGTAATTTGTTGTGAATGTAAGTTATGCTTTTACTGCTGTGAGGCTCCCTCTTGTGGCCAGGAATGGTTTGGACAGAGACCAGGTGTGCTGGAGCAATGGGCGTTTCCATTGCTAACTCTCTGCCTATTTAAACCCTGGCCTCTTGGCAGGCTGAGGCGGTTATCATTGTCCTGTAACTCTCCAGCGTTTTCATCTTGCTTCTGACCACATCTACCCCAGATAAGTGCTTGGTTCTTTCTTATTTTGTTTTTGTTCTTTTGTTCTTATCTGGGTTGTCAATTATTGTGGTTGTTTTCAGTTTATTTGCATGCAGGAATCTTCCCTCTCTGTTGCTTTGCTGGGAAGCTCCTTGCAGCTATGTTTGGAGTTTTGCTCCTATAAGTCCATGTGTTTGTTGCTTCTTGAATTTTTAATTGTTCCTGTTTTCTGTTCATTGGTTTGACAAGAGCGCCTGATATAGCACGGGGTGCAGATCGTGCGATCTGAAGACCTTTTTGTACTATCAGGTATTTGGGTTTTTGTAGGGTTTTTCTCTGGCCACCTTCAGCCCCTTTCCTATCCTTTCCTATTTAGTCAGTGGGGCCTCACCTTTGCTGATCCTATCATCCATCTGTGTATTGTATTTTCCTATATCACCATAGTCTTTGAATGTGGGGGGCTTGCTATACCTTTTGCGGTCTATTTCTGAGGCAGAGAGTTATTCATCCTTCCTTCCTTTAGGATAGCTAGTTCTCCGTCTGGGTTCGCGGTGCATAGGATGTTAGTTCACCCCTCAGCTACTTCTAGTGTTGATTGTTAATAAGGGGATGGCGGCCAGATTAGTTGCCAATGCTCTTGTCACCTTTTGTCAATGATCTATTGTCATTTTCCATGGTTTCGGATCATAACAGTAATTATTCCCCTATACTCTACCCTGGTCAGACCCCACCTGGAATACTGTGTACAGTTCTGGGCGACCCAATTCAAGAAAGACATCGATATATTGGAGCAAGTCCAGAGAAGAGCACCAAGAGTGTAGAAGGTCTGCAAACCATGTCCTATGAAGAACGGCTAAAAGAACTAGGGATGTTTAGTTTGAAAAAGAGAAGGCAGAGATGAGACTTAATAGCGGTCTACAAAAATCTTAAAGGTAGTCACAGTGCAGAGGGAACTACCCTATTCTCATTAGAACAAGGAAGTACAAGAAGTAATGGGATGAGACTTAATGGAAGGAGATTCAGATTAGACATTAGGAAAAACTTGCTGACAGTGAGGGCAGTCAAGGATTGGAACAGGCTACCTCGGGAGGTGGTGAGCTCTTCCTCAATGAAAATCTTCAAGCGGGAGCTGGATAAACATACATATAACTGGGATGATTTAAGAAAGCCTGCACTTGGAGGGGGTGGGACCCGATGGCCCTTGAGGTCTCTTCCAACTCTATCATTCTGATTCTATGAGTGACAAAATTCTTGTTCCTACAAGGAACATCCGCGAAGGATATTCATAGTGATATGTCGCAGACATTGGGGGATCAATGCCCTCCATATACCACAGTTAAGAACTGTGTTGCCAAATTTAAAATGGGCCACTTCAGCACCAATGATGAGAAATGTCCTGGATGAACGAGAGTGGTTGTTGTTCCGGAGATCATCGATGCTGTGCACAACCTCATACTGGAGAATCAACGGATTTCAGCTAAGCAATAGCAGACATCATGGGGATTTCCCCTGCACGTGTTTGTGTCATTATCAATGAACATTTAGACATGAGAAAACTATCTGCAAAGTGGGTCCACAAATGTTGGACAACAGGTCAGAGAAGCATGTGTGGCACCCCAGCAGTCTGGTTGCCACAGCAGTGTTGCCCTCCTCAAAAGGGTTAATGCTGAGCCTGGAGGTAGTTGGGGAAATCCATTGGCCAGTAAGTACCATCATCTAACACAGTTTCTCTCCCAGGCCAGCAGAGGGAGCTCTAAACCTGGAGTTCCAGGGAAGATCCCTTAAGCTCTGACCTGGGGGAGGAGTTAGTTAGTCTGTGAGGAGAGTTCAGTGAAAGAGGAACTCGAGTAGTGTGGTGTGTGAGCTGGGAGCTGAGCCAGATTGCTCAGCCCAGGAAAACACATGCCACAGAGAGGCAAAAGAGGAGAAGAACATTGGGGAGTGGAGCGCAGCCAGCTCACCCCGATGTGATTACTAGAAAACTTGAATATCGGAGTTCAGGGCCACTCGAGTACTCGAGTACCGGTGGTCGCATCCAGAGGACGAGAGGACTGCAGGTCTCTGTCCACCCCACGCCCGGAGGTGCAGCTGTAGAGCCAGTACTAGGAGCCCAGATAGAAAGAACGGCACCTTTGACAGTCCACGCAGCCCGCCATACGGGGAAGGTAACAAATTACCTCAGAGCAGCAGAACGGGTCTCAGTATACTGAAGCAGTGGAACCCGGTTACACAAACAGAGCGTAGGGAGCAGGCCTCATTACTCATCTGGCCAGTGTGAGATCCCCGACTGCTTCCAGGCCACTGGATCAACATTACCACCTGTAACAGGCTCCCTGGACTTCACTGTTGGTAAAGACAAGTAAAAGAGAAAGGTAAAGAAATCAGTGTCAGTGTCTGTTCCTTTCTACTGTCCTGTCGGCCCTGCACCTCAACCACAGCACACAACACCATAGAACCTACAAAGTACCAAAGGTTTCCCCGGGGTACCCGCTCTACCTGTGGAGAGCAAGCAACATCTCAGCTGCTATAATATCAGCCCCGGAGGTCCCTCCCAGCAGCTGCGGCCCTAAAGAGCTGCAATTTACCATTTACCACAGGTGGCGTTAGTGTTCAGTCTGTAGAGAGAAAGCAGAGAAAGCAGACGCAGAGTAGTGCTGTCCTGCGGACTGGGGCCTGGAGCTGGAATAGCTTGGCCCAGTGAAGCAGGAAGAGCAGAGAGGCACAGAAGAGACTCGGACATCGGAGTCTGTGGCCACCAGGGCCTAAAATACTCCCTGGTAGCCGAATCCGAAGGGCAGGAGAGCTGCAAGCACCTGGCCCATAAACAGCCCGAAGGTACAGCTGCATCACCAGGGCCCGGTGTGGACTCCAGCAGAGAAGCACCAGAGAGGGCCTGCGCAGCCTACCACACAGGGAGAGGGACGTACCACCGGTCCCAGCAGCAAAAGGGCCATTGCTAAGCCAGAGAGCAGGGTCCTATAACAGTAAAGAAAGAACAGGAGAAGGCTTCATACTCATCTGGCCAAAAATATACCTCAGTTACTTCCAGGCCGGCCGGATCCCTCTACCACCTATGATGGTCTCCCAGGACTAAACTGTTGCCAAGTAAAAGAGGAGAAGGTAAAGAGACTACTGTTTGTGCCTGTTTCTTTCACTGCCTGTCGGCCCTGCACCGTATTATTCACACAACATCACACCATAGACTCTCACGAGCACCAACTGTTGCCCCGGGGCACCGCTCCACCTGTGGGGAGCAGGACCATCCGAGCTGCCATACCACCAGCCCCGGAGGCCTCATACAGCAGCAGCGGCTTAATAGCCGCAAACCACAGGTGGCGTCACGAAAATACAAACTTTAATCAACCCCACTGACGCTATATTAATTGACCCCACCAGGGTACGGAGTCGGGCCCAGCCACCACTGACTACCCCCGGACTAGTCCGGCCCGGCACCGGGTGTCCCATAGCCCTGGGGTGGGCGAGTCAATTTTGGCGTCACGAACAGGATTTCGTGCCCGGTCCCACCGGGTACTGTGCGCCTGCAGAAACTGTGCTTATATGACTGTGTTACTGTTTGAAAACTGCCGCCGCCATTAGCCTCGCTGAGCGCAGGAAGAAGGGGAGCGTGCCTGAAAAAGAGCGCGAAGGGAGCACGCCATCGGAGCGGAGGGTCGTTAACCCCGCGCTACCCGGAAGGGAATTTGAAAAGAAAGCGGAGCCTGGTAAGGTCCGCTAAGGGGGAGGAAGATGTCCGATTCAGAGGGAGAACAGGTGGCTGTGATAGCTCAAGACGCAGCAGCACCGGCCAATGTAATCCCAGTCGCCGTCGCCCCAGCCCCCGCTGTAGCGCCGGTAATGCCGATCACAATGCCGTACATTCCAGTAGCAGAATGGCTGCCGCAGTTCTCCGTGGAGTCACATACCCTGAGCGACTTCAGAGAAAGGCTGCACAGCTTGTTTAGAGTGTATCCTCTGACTGAGAGCCAGAAGGTGGGCATATTAATGGGGCAGCTAGCCGGCGCGGCCCAGCGTGAAGGGAAGTCCTGGCCTGACACAGATAAAGGGACAGCGACCCAGATACTGGCTAAGTTAAAGAGTACTTTTGACACCCGCACAGCAGCAGAAATAAAAATGAGATTCTTTGGGTGCAAACAACGGGCCACAGACAGCATACGGGACTATGCCTTAAACTTGCAGGAGGCCCTGAGAGCAATTAAACAGGTGGACCCAGAGAGTGTACGTGAAGAAGACAAGCTCCTAACTGAGCAGTTCATAGAAGGGCTCCTGTCAGACGCCCACAGGACACAGCTGCGTATCATGGTCCTGCAGAACCCTGCTCTGGACTTTGCAAAGTTTAAGGACCAGGCCATCCGGGTACTGAGAGAATCTACACCGAATGACACAGTACCCCTCCGGCCTCTTGCTATCACGTACCCAGGGGTGGTGCCTCCAACACGAGCCGCTGCAGGGGCTGAGGCGCAGACCTTGGATAAAGATCCCACTGCAGAGCTCAGACAGCAGGTCCAAGAGCTGATCAAGACAGTGGCTGCCCTTGCAAAAACAGTGCAGTCCCTACAAGTGACCCCATCACCTGCAAGAATCGAGTTGGCCTCCAGTCCAGATGACGTCCCGTGGATGTGTCGCAGGCGGAGGAGGGGACGCCGCGCTCTCCCTACTGCTCGGGTCCGGCTGCCGCTGCGGCTGCTGCGGCCTGCTGCTGCCGCTGCTTGGTGGCTCGAGCGATGGGACGGATCCCGGGGACTCGAGCGGCGCTCCTCGCACGTGAGTGAAAGGGGGTTGTTGGGTGTGGAAATTGTTTATTGTCCGTGACGCCACCCACGGTTGTGGTGATTTGTTGACACCACCGCTGCTCTGTGTGGGGATCCCGGGAGGGATGGTATGGAGCAGCCAGTTGTTGCGTTGCCCCTCCGTGGGTAGGGGTTGGTGATCCCGGGGCCCAGTGATGAGGTGGGAGATGCAGGGCTTGGTGGGCGCAGGGACGCGGGGGCAGCGCTGTGCCTTGCGGCACTGTGGTACTCACTCAGCCTGAGATGATGACACAGTTCTCGGTAAAACACACGGCTGGAAAGACGGTTCCCACGGACGGCTGCACTTGCTTTCCCCAGTAGGTGACGGTGACGGTCCCTCTGTCCTGCACCTATGTTGATAATGGTTGCGATGGGTTCCCACCGGTAACCCACTCCCCGGCTTGGATATGGGCCGGAGGAGCCCTACTTTGCCCGCAGGCGCTGGCCCTGAGAAACTGGTGCCCTGGCGGTGGCGGTGTCTCTCTGTAACGGTCGGACTGTTGCCTTCAATCGGGACTTGGTTGTTTGGAGACAGACGTCCCCTTCACTGACGGATTTGACAAATTCACGGCGACTCCTAGCCTTGCCGGGGTCTGAGAGGCCCCTGCCCTGGTGCTGACTGTTCTTCGTATACTGCTCCAGACCGCCGGGTCACTACCCGTCCGCGGTCCTTCCAGCAACCTCCGAGCAGTCCCCCTGCAGACTATCACCACCGTCTGCTGACCTTGCTGTCACTGTCCGGGGCACACAGCCGGACCAACTTCAGGCTTTACTACTCTCACTTTTCCTGTCACTCCAGCTTTTCTCTTTAGCTCCACTACTACTTCCTTCTACTTTACTCCCCTAACTTGAGCTCTGTTCCTCACTCAAGCTCTGCCTGAGCTAAACTGCCTGGTTCTCCCGCCTCCAGGGCTGTGTACTCCTCGGTGGGCGGAGCCAACCGCCTGGCCCACCCCCTGGTGTGAACATCAGCCCCTGGAGGAAGGCAACAAGGATTTTGGTAGCTTGGGTGTTCCTAACTGGGGTGTAGGGTGTGGTGGTGTGATGACCTGTGACCCCTGGCTTGCCCAGGGCGTCACAGATGCGGCAAAGGAGGATTCCGCCGACCCAAGGAAAAGACACAGACCGGTATGATTCAACTGGACAACCGATTTGCCGCCGCTGCAGCCATGCGGACCACATTGCAAGACACTGTCCTTTAAATGGGCCGAGCCTAGGGCCAGGAGCCAACCCCCAGGTGTAAGGAAGCCCGGCTCAACTCCTAGTCGCAGCAAGTATGTGGGAGGACGACCGGTCCTTCCTATTGTGCTGGATGGGATCCCTTTGAACGCCCTCCTGGATACGGGGTCCCAGGTAACAACCATCCCTTATAAACTGTACAAAAGATATTGGGCTGATTCAGACATTGAGATTCTGGGCCATGGGCTGATTCAGACCATGGCCCAGATGATGATTTAACAATTGTGGCCAGTAATGGTCAGCCCTTGCCTCAAATTGGGTATAAGGAGGTAACCATTAAAGTGGGGCGGGTAGAATTGCCATGTCAGGGGATGATAATTGTAGATATTGATCGCAAAGAATCTAACCCACTGCTAACCATTGGTACAAATGTGATGGAAAATTGTCTTGCCGAAGTGATAATTTTGTTGCGGCAGGCGTCTGAAAGTGCCAGCTCCGGGCAGCAGCGTGCCCTACAGAGGGAGATTAGAGCCCTGATGAGGAGGCAGCAGGTAGAGCTGGCCGGAGGAGAAATTGGCAGTGTAAGGGTAAGTGACTCTCTCCCCATTGCAATCCCCCCATAAAAGGATGAAATGTTAATATGTTATATTTTATTTTTGTTTCTTCAGTCCGGGAGTACTGAGTTTAACTAAGGGGGAGTGTGGCACCCCAGGACCTGGTCGCCACAACAGCATTGCCTATCCAAAGGGTTAATGCTGAGCCTGGAGGTAATTGGGAGGTCTATTGGCCAGTAAGTTCAACATCCAACGCAGTTTCTCCCTCAGGCCAGCAGGGGGAGCTCTGAACCTGGAGTTCCAGGGAGTATTCCTTAAGTCTGACCTGAGGGAGGAGTTGGTGTTCAGTCTGTAGAGAGAAAGCAGAGAAAGCAGACGCAGAGTAGTGCTGTCCTGCGGACTGGGGCCCGGAGCTGGAATAGCTTGGCCCAGTGAAGCAGGAAGAGCAGAGAGGCACAGAAGAGACTTGGACATCGGAGTCTGTGGCCACCAGGGCCTAAAATACTCCCTGGTAGCCGAATCCAAAGGGCAGGAGAGCTGCAAGCACCTGGCCCATAAACAGCCCGAAGGTACAGCTGCATCACCAGGGCCCGGTGTGGACTCCAGCAGAGAAGCACCAGAGAGGGCATGCCCAGCCTACCACACAGGGAGAGGGACGTACCACCGGTCCCAGCAGCAAAAGGGCCATTGCTAAGCCAGAGAGCAGGGTCCTATAACAGTAAAGAAAGAACAGGAGTAGGCCTCATACTCATCTGGCCAAAAAGATACCTCAGTTACTTCCAGGTCGGCCGGATCCCTCTACCACCTGTGACGGTCACCCAGGACTAAACTGTTGCCAAGTAAAAGAGGAGAAGGTAAAGAGACTACTGTTTGTGCCTGTTTCTTTCACTGCCTGTCGGCCCTGCACCGTATTATTCACACAACATCACACCATAGACTCTCACGAGCACCAACTGTTGCCCCGGGGCACCACTCCACCTGTGGGGAGCAGGACCATCCGAGCTGCCATACCACCAGCCCCGGAGGCCTCATACAGCAGCGGCGGCTTAATAGCCGCAAACCACAGGTGGCGTCACAAAAATACAAACTTTAACCCCTTCAGCCCCCGGGCACTTTCCGTTTTTGCGTTTTTGTTTTTTGCTCCCCTTCTTCTGAGAGGCGTAATATTTTTATTTTTCCATCAATCTTGCCATATGAGGGCTTGTTTTTTGCGGGATGAGTTGTACTTTTAAATGAAACCATAAGTTTTACCATATAGTGTACTGGAAAACGGCAAAAAAATTCCAAGTGCGGAAAAATTGCAAAAAAAGTGTGATCGTACAATAGTTTTTGGGATATTTTATTCACTGTGTTCACTATATGGTAAAACTGAGGTATCTATGTGATGCCTCAGGTCGGTGCGAGTTTGTAGACACCAAACATGTATAGGTTTACTTGTATCTAAGGGGTTAAAAAAAATTCACAAGTTTGTCCAATAAAAGTGGCGCACATTTTGCGCCATTTTCCGAAACACGTAGCGTTCTTATTTTTAAGGATCTATGGCTCAGTGATGGCTTATTTTTTGCGTCTCGAGCTGACGTTTATAATGGTACCATTTTTGCGCAGATGCTACGTTTTGATCGCCTGTTATTGCATTTTGCGTAAAACTTGCGGCGACCAAAAAACGTAATTTTGGCGTTTGGAATTTTTTTGCGACTACGCCGTTTACCAATCAGATTAATTGATTTTATATTTTGATAGATCGGGCATTTCTGAACGCGGCGATACCAAATATGTGTATATTTATTTATTCTTTAACCCTTTAATTTTCAATGGGGGGAAAGGGGGGTGATTTGAACTTTTAGGTTTTTTTTTTTTTTTTTATTTTTTAAAACTTTTTTTTTTTACTTTTTTTTTTATTTTACTAGTCCCCCTAGGGGGCTATAGCGATCAGCAATCCGATTGCTGATCGCTATCTGCTGATCACAGCTATACCGCTGTAATCAGCAGATTCAGTCACTTTGGTTTTCCCTCTGCTCTCGGCCGAGGGAAAATGAAAGTGAAACATCGTAGCAGCAGGCGTCATCACATGACCCTGTGCTACGATGGCAACCACCGATAGTCACGTGATAACACACGTGACTTCCGGTGGGGGCGGCGGTGAGTAACAAACATGGCCGCGCGCATTTAAATCTTGCTGCTAAACTTTGGCAGCAAGGTTTAAGGGGTTAATGGCCGCGGGTGGAAGCGATTCCACCCGCGGCTAGCAGGCACACATGTCAGCTGTTGAAAACAGCTGATATGTGTGCCGATCCACGCCGCCTGCCCGCGGCAGGGGGCGGGGCTTAACGGGACACGATCCTGGACGGATAGATCCGTCCAAGGTCGTGAAGGGGTTAATCAAGCCCCCTGAAGCCATATTAATTGACCCCACCAGGGTACGGAGTCGGGCCCAGCCACCACTGACTACCCCCGGACTAGGCACCGGGTGTCCCATAGCCCTGGGGTGGGCGAGTCAATAACACCTCCGGTCACACTGCACAAGCGACCATGGCAAAACTGGTGGAGCTGGACTTCCAGCTAGTTGACCACGCACCTTATTCACCAGATCAAGCTCCCTCCAACTATCATCTGTTTCCAAACCTGAAGAAACACCTCAAGGGTACCAAATTTTCACACCATTTCTGATGCCATGGCTGCTACGGATGCCTGGTTTGAGGCACAACTGAAATCTTTCTTTTTGCTAAGCATTCCGAGGTTAAGATTTTTTAAGAACCTTTGGTAACTTCAGTCATGTGACTAAAGGGCTCTTAATTGCAGGACACTAAAAGAACTGGAGACATGCTGATATGCAGGACTGACATTTTGTGAGAAGTGATAACAAACTGGGCAATTTCACAATGTCCCCATTCTCCTAAGAGCATCAGCTTTTATATCCTGATGATAACACTGCAAGGACCTTTGTGACATCACATCATGTGACTATGGGGTGACAAAGAGCTCTTAATTGCAGGAGTATAGGAGATGGATAGATAGAAAGACAGATAGATAGATAGATAGATAGATAGATAGATAGATAGATAGAGGGATAGATAGATAGATAGATAGATAGATAGATAGATAGAAAGATAGATAGACACGTGTTACGGTTTGCAGAGTTATGTTGATATTCCAGAATGCGATGTGACTATATTTAAATAAATGTTGATTTTTTTCTTCAAGAATAAATGTGGATTGCTGTTCATGGAAAAAAATGAGCTATCCCCTGAAAATAAGCCCTAGCCCATCTTTCAGGGCAAAAACTAATATAAGATCCTGTCTTATTTTTGGATAAACACAGTATTAGTAATGTGCTAACAGATTCTATTTAAATATTTCTTTCTTTGTTAATATATGCATGTGCCTGCATTGTTGTTTAATTGCATTTACAGTTTATTGTCACTTCATAGGGTCAGGCTCTGGTTTAGTCACCCACATAGGACCTTGTGATGAAGTTTGGTTGATAAAATAGGCCCCCAGGCACATTGTTATAGCATTTCAATGGACAGGACAAATGGGACATATAAGAGCTGGCAACAAGACACAGTTGGGAATACACCTTGTCTTTATCAGCAATCTTCTGGCAGGTTTGAATCTTAAATGTGATGCAGCAAAGGAAAGAGAATCTTCAGGGATGTTAGAGAGAAGCGTGATAGAGAGATTTCAGGGAGGTGCTCTCACACACAATAGATAAGCGCGAAAGAATAATTAATGACGAAGTGAATGAAAAAGAACTGTGGAAGGATTGTACAGTAGACACGATAGAACCATATAAAGACTATATATCCATGATAATGTGACGCCCTGGAGTAGCCAGGTAGTCACAGACAGGCCCTTGCACAAACACCCTAACAAGGTAACAGCAGCCAACCTAAAAACCCTGAGCCACCCCTCTCAGGTATTGACGTTCAGACCAGGGGGCGGAGCCAGGCGGTTGGCCACGCCCACCAAGGAGTTCAGATAGCCTGAGGCGGGAAAAACACAAGCAGATGAAGTTAGGGAGGAGAGGAAATCAGTTTTGGAGGTGAAAAAGAGTAGTTGAGTAGGAGAAATGTCTGTCAGGGATCTTGGTCGTAGCCCGGATACCCTGTGGCCAGGAGGCAGATGGTGGTTGCCGCCTGCAGGAGACGGGAAGATGGCTGGTGGAACCATAAGGGACCGGGACAGGGTAGTGGCCCGCCGGTACCGAACCGGGGAACCAACTGGAAACCGGAGCACCAGGAGGGGTACTCAGACCCAGAATGAGGCCCAGAAACCACTGGACTGAGTCAAATTCACTGATTGGGGTCTGGACCTTAGGTTCTTTCCCACCCAAGTCCCGACTGAAGACAACTGCCCCACGAGGGGGATAGAAAGCCACCACCGCTCAGGCAGAGAGATCCCACGGGCCAGCATCTGCGGGCAAATGGGCTCTCCCGGCACACACCAAGCAGGGGAGCGGACTACCGTCGCTGAAGCACAGGCAGTCAAATTCTACAAAACGAGGTGCAGGAGAAAGGCGGGAACCACCGGAACCGGGTGGGGGACCAGACGCAGCTGGCTGTGGACACCGACTACCATCCTTTTGGTTTACCAGAGACTCCGGTGTATCTGTCACAGTGAGTACAACAGTGCCCTCGGGCCGCGCACCACACCGCACTAACACGCCTGCACCTCGCAACCACCGGACCCCGGGACCATCACCCCCTGCCCACGGAGGGGTCAACAAAATGAGAGAGAGATTCAAAGAGGGTAGTGAGGAATCTCACTGTTAGGGCTCTTTTCCACTTGCGTACCACTTCCGATGCGAGAGCATCGGAAGCGATATGCTAATGACCCTCTGCTGGGGATGTCAGCAAGGGTCATGCGACTGTGATGCAATCTTGAGATCACATCACATCGCATCACAGGAGCGGAGAAGATGGAGGGAGCACTTTCTCCCATCTCCTCCGTTGTCTGTTTCTGCATTCACTGCACTGCAGTCGCATAATATGCGAGTGCAGTGCGATTTTACACACACGTGAGCTGAGACTCGGTGCAAAACGCAGCGTGCCGCGATTGCACCGAGAGCCCGATTCGTGTGGAGAAAAAACAGGACAGAGGAAACTGACTCATTTATTAACATTAGTGCGAGTGCAATCAGATTTTTTATCGGATCACACTCGCACCAGGAAATAGTGAGTGGAAAAGAGCTCTTAAGGGGAGACTGATAAGAGACACAACCACCATCAGAGTGGCAACCACGTTAACTACTGCAAACTGCACCAAAAGACAGAGAATGCTTTAGTGGCTATAGCTATGAAACGTTCATGGTGAATAGTTGACATGGGGTCGCTATTCCTTGTGATGTGGATTTTGATTCCATGAGCATCATTTAACGCTAGTGGGCCACTAAAAATAGAGCAGTGAAAGCAATTGTTGAATTTGTTCAACGATGTGCCTCATTGGTGAGGCCCTTGTAAAGGGTATTCTCAAGTTTTGGAGTTATCCAATATTCATTAGATAGGGGATAACTTCATGATCGATGGAGGATTGATCGCTGGAACCCATAACAATCCTGAGAATCAGGGCTCTGAACAGCCCCTTGTGATAGAAGCTGTAGTCAATCATGCGCACTGTCACTCCATTAGATCTTATGGGACTGTCAAAGATCAGCCGAGTGCTGTTCTTAGATATGTCTGGCGGTCCCATTAAAGGGGGTTTTCCACTACTGTTTCACCCCATTGTCATATATCATAGCTCTTCAAAACAATATCTTTTGTAATATACTTATAATAGATGTATAGCTTCTATGAGTGCATCTCAGCATGGATCACATAGTACTTGGTTGTTATGCAGATTCTTCTTCCTTCTCTGTTATGTCTGATACTTACTTTTCCGGCACAGAAATCAGACCAAATAGAAGTTGTCACTAAGCTGAGTGTGGACAATAAGGAGTGAATGACAGCTGCTTGAGCACGAGTTCTGAAGACACAATTAGTCTGCCTCACTGCCACACTCAAGCTGAGCTGACAGTTTCATTCAGCAGTAACAGCAGGAGCCAACACCTTTGCTAGTGAAGTGCTGCAATCTGCATTTCAAAAGCAAAGGGTTTAAGTAATCCAATCACTTACATTAAAAGCTGAAAAGCACTGAAATAGCACAAACAACACAGTGACAGGGCCATACTAGCCATCTGGGAATTGCTAGATGGGCTTGCACCTACCCTGTGTCACTCTAACACTTGGTATCTCCCAATATCTTCAGCAGTGCAGGGTGAAGAATGGGCGTGCTAAGTTCTGGTTCACAGGCCATTGCAATGCATGATGGAATTTATAGTAATAGCACACAGTAAGCCTGGGGAGGAGAAGTGATGGATACAAACATCAAAGCTGCTGCAGACACCAGGTGATGCCATCTTCATGATGAGTTTATATTATTATAATAAGAGTATGTATGCATTTAGTGACACATCATAATGGCATGATTGATGAATAAAAATGAAATGAGTTAGGGAAGTGGATAACTTCTTTAAGGATAAATGAAGCACCAGTATGCATGATTAACCACTGCTCCATTTTCTCAGGGTTCTTCATAGCCTGGTTCTTGGGATTGGTGTAGGTCCTAGTTATCAAACCCTTGTGATCAGTGAGTTATCCATTATCCACTAGATAGGGGATAACGTCCAACCTTGAGAATACCTCTTTAAACCTGTGCTTCCTACAAGTGAAACAATATATATTTGCAAGAAAATTGAGTCTGACTTCGACTTTCACTTTCTGGTGCAGTGTTGCTCAGCATGAGCATCAGAAAGGAGCATATTTGAGAAAGATATAATCACATGTCATGTAGTTAGCTTACCAATGGACAAACCTTATTATAGCCAGAAATGTTGAATGACTTTTACTTTGCAGGTGCATGGACCTAAATATTTCAACCACATCAACCAACGTTCATTCATTATGCCCATCTCTAGAGAGAAGGAGAGATGCTCTGAATTATTCCCATCATTGATTATTTTGAGCAAATAATTGAAGTCTATGGAAAATATACTGACAATATAAATCCTTGGATGGCGAAGTACTGTATGTATGATTCAGCATATTTTCTGCTGTACCCCGAAACTCCTAGTAAGCCCAACTGACAACTCATACAAGTCATTGTAAATGCTATAAGATCTGTGCAGACGCTCAAGACATTGCACTTGTTGTCAGTTTAATTCTTAATAACAACAACACCAGAATGAAGACGGGCAGCATGCCAACTTACTAATTAGGCGTAGCACCCGGCTCCAGCTAACCTGAACAGCACATAGTTTATCAGCATGAGCGGAGCCTTTTCACTGTAATAATCATTAAATTGGAATAAATCCTAAGAGACAAATGGAGCCATTCTAAAGCAAGCAATTCAGCATCTGTAAGTATTACACGCTTAGTATTGTTTATCTTAAAGTGAAAACACAGTATATTTGTCTAGGCCCATATACTGACCATGTGATTAGCTGTGTATAGGCTCTGTGTGGCCTACTGGGGGTCTAGGAATTCCCCTGTGACCCCCTGAGCTGCAGCATAATTATCACCATGACAGAGGATGCACAGGACCCTGCTGCTGTTGGTGCTATTTTCAGATGGATTTGCTTTCTTGGATGCACATCCAGTTAAAATCTCTTCTGGAGAAGAGAACCACTGGCTCCCTGCCCCAAAATACCTGTACATACAGTACCACTGAGCTATCAGAGACTAACCGGAGAAGGTGATATCAGGCAGTCGCAGGTGGTGCAATGACGTCACTGTATTGTGCTGTCTGCACCATATAACGGAAAAGAAAAAAAAAGGTGCTCATCATGGAAGCCACAACAAGAATATTTTTTATTTCCATAATTGCCATATAAAGTGCGCCACAGATCGGGTTATTATACTGACTAGAGTACACAGTGGGGGACATTATACTATATGGGGGTCATAATGGGGAACATTATACTTTCTATGGGGCCACAATGGAGACCTTACAATATATAGGGGACTCATTATACTTTATTCAGGATAGAATGAATAAAGATCATGGGAGTGGGAACAAGTGAGAGTAATTTTTTTTGTTTGTTTAATTGCAAATTAAAGAGCATCACAGAAAAGGTCATTATAGCTAATGAACACATCAGAGGGGGACATTATATTGTATGAGGGCCACAGTGTGCTACATTATACTGTATGGGTACCACAGAGGAATATTGCACTGTATAGTGGACACCAGGGGGAACATTATACTGTATGTGGGATACAGAGAGGGACAATATATTTAATGTGGGCATGTATTGAGAATATTATTATTACATTGGGGACAAAATGGAGGGCATTATTACTAGAGCTGAGCAAACCTTTCAAGGTTCAGTTCGGTTCGCCAACTTTCCCGGTGTTCAACGAATTTTGGTCAGTGAACGACGTGGCACAGACCAACGATTTTTGCCTCTTTCTCTTTTGCGATCGTTTAAGGTAGCTCATAGGTGTCACACGCTGTGATGTCGCTAACGGCGCCGGATGTGCGTCCGTAACCCCGACGATATATCGTTAGCGATGTTGCAGCGTGTAAATGGCCCTTAACTCCCATCTGGGTCCTACTCCAAATGCTATGCCTGGATTATGGTGGACTTTTTTTTTTTTTTATTTATAAAAATCAAATAAATTGTTGAACGAGTGCTGGAGTCAGGGTTTTTTTGTTCAAATAAATCTTTGTTATTCTCCTTTCAACTACTGGGTTAGTAATTGGGGTGTCTGCTAGATTTTACTCATTATTAATACCAGGTCTTGATGCCAGCTGGAGCTGGCATCAACCCCACAGATATTACCCCATTTGCCACCACATCATGGGAATGGGAACAGCTGAGTCCAGCACCAGAATTGGCGCATCTAATGGATCCGCCATTTCTAGGGCAGCAGTGGGCTTCTATTGTTAGACTGGAAAGCGCCAAATAACCATGTCCCTTCCCACTCTAATAGTATCAGCTCTCAGTTGTCTGCTGTACTTTGGCTGGTTTTACTAAAATGGAGGGGACCTCACGTCATTTTTTTTTTTAAAATCTAAAAATTTTAAAAAATAAGCGTGGGAGCTCCTCTCTATTTAATAACCAGCCAAGGTACAGCCCACAGCTGAGGGTTGCAGCCTGCAGCTGCTGCTGTTTGTGTGCTGGATATGAAAGTTGGCCAAGCTACCTATCTCTATATCACTATTCTATCTGTTCTTTCTTTCTATTTTATATGTTCTCTCTTATTTTTTATTTTCTGTCTATCTTATCTGTTCTATCCATCTAGCTTTTTATATTATCTGTTCTATCTATCCATCTATCTTATCTGCTCAATCCAGTGCTTTTTTTGTAAAAAAATACTTGCCGGTACTCATCTCAGAGGCGAGGAGCGAAGGGGGGTGCTGTCAGGCGGCACCGGCCGACATTGAGAAGCGGGGGGGGGGTGCCAGTGGGGAGAGTGGACGATCATGTGAGCACAAGTATGAGAGTTGTATACTTGTGGCCACATTCTGATTTGATGTTCCAGCCTCAGTCAATCCATTTTCATTGAGCATGTCTGTTCAGCATGTGACCACATCTATGTAAATCGCATACTTGCAGCTTCATAACCTCCCACTCTCACCGCCGGCACCAGAGAATCCTGACAGCGTGCAGTGTGCACACTGAGAGAATTCAGAAGGCTGCAGTCACAGAGTGACACACAGAGTGACAGCAGGCTCATCACATATTTGGACAACCCCTTTAATGCTCCTAACAACATCAATAAAAACATAGTAACCCTTAACTTGTCAGACGGCACAAGACTTTATTAAAGAGATTGTCCACTACTTTAACATTAATGACCTTTCCTTAGGATAGGTCACCAATGTCTGACTGGTCGGGGGCCGGCACCTGGCAATCCCGCCAATTCCCTACTCTAGGTGTCGGTGGTGGCAGGTGGCCGGAAGTGCTCAGTTCTGGATCTGCTCCATCTTCTGATAGTGGCAGCAGTCTCCTATTAAAATCAATGAGGCGGATGTGCAGTACCCGGCCGCGGACACCATCAGAGGACGGAGCAGATCCAGAAACCTGCACCATAATTAGCTGATCAGTGGTGGTCCCATTACGCTCACATCAGAAGCAATGCGCAAGTGGGACCAAGGTCTAATGATAGCACAGTAACATAGGAAGAAAGGAAGGGATCCGGCACCAATTTCTTCTTAAAATAAAATCATTCAAAAGTTTATTGGATTCTTAAAAAAGTAAAGTTCCCATGCCTGGTACCCCCCCCCCATGGTGTCCACAGGAATTTTTTAAGAACCCAATAAACTTTTGAATGATTTTATTTTAAGAAGAAATTGGTGCCGGATCCCTTCCTTTCTTCCTATGTTACTGTCTTTACCGGTCGGACCTACCGGTGGATTCCAGGCACCCGCAAGGAACAGCAGTCCAGGTTGCAGGTGAGCTGAAAAACTTTTTTTGCTATTCTAATGATGGCACAGTCAGTATCACAAATAAACATTTACATTCAGGTACCTTATAGATGATGTTGTCTCTAGTGATTTCTTTCTATTCTTCACCTTGTCCTGACGCAATGATGACTTTTCACATTCACATCTCATCTCTGGAGATTTCCATCTTCTCCACTCTTCTGCAGCACATCCTGACACGATGCCCCTAAAAGTAGCAGAATGATTATAATACTTCTATTTAAAAATATCTACCCTACGCTGTGCCCCAGAATAATTAATGGCCCCTCACAGTATTCTCTGCACAAAATATGACCCACACTGTCCCTCTTATGGTACATGCCCTCCATATTCCCGCTTTCCAAACTGAGCCTACTGTTTACAGTGCCATTTACACTGTGTCCCCTTATACTGCACCGTCTTTATACTGTGCCCTCATCACACTCCCCCTCCTTGCTATAACCTCACACTGTCCTCCCATTCTGCCCCTTCTCCATACCACCCCCTCCACTACTCAGTCTTTATTCTGTGCCCCTCACATTCTTCTCATCCCTTACTGTCTCCTCACTACCTTTTGTGTGTACATATACTTTTCCACATCACTCCCCATCCTGCCCACTTGCTCCTCATACCATGTCACTCTTTATTCTGTGTCCTCAAAATTTCTTTGCAGTTCCCTCCACATCCTCTGTCCCCATGCATCACCCCTCATCCTCTCTGTGCCCATGTATCACCCCTCATCCTCTCTGTCCCCATGCATCACTCCTCATCCTCTCTGTCCCCATGCATCACCCCTCATCCTCTCTGTCCCCATACATCACCCCTCATCCTCTCTGTCCCCATGCATCACCCCTCATCCTCTCTGTCCCCATGCATCACCCCTCATCCTCTCTGTCCCCATGCATGATCCCTCATTTTCTCTGTCCCCATGCATCACCCCTCATTTTCTCTGCCCCCATGCATCACCCCTCATCCTTTGTCCCCAAGCATCACCCCTCATCCTCTCTGTCCCCATGCATCACCCCTCATCCTCTCTGTCCGCATGCATGAAACCTCATCATCTCTCTCTCCATGCATGAAACCTCATCCTCTCTCCCCATACTGTGTCCAAAGATACTTCCCCCTCCCCATCGTCTCTTCCCACCATACTCTGTCCAGATAGTCCCCCCCTAGTGTGAATATAGATATTGCCCCCTCCCCACCCTCTGTCCCTCCAAAGTGTGTCCACAGATGGTTCCCATTCCCCACCCTCTGTCCCCCCATAGTGTGTCCGCAGATAGTTCCCTCCCTCATACTGATCAAAAATACTCACCTCTCACCCCATAATGTTCCTCCTCTGTGTCTTCTTCAGCTCCACAGTGGAGCACTTATCAGCATTTCTCTGCCGCCTCTGCGCTGCGGCGCTGGCTTCCGAGTCATCAGTCTGATCAGCTGACCTGATCACATGACAGCCGTCGCTCTGACCTGGAAGTCAGCGCCAGGGATCACCGCTTCAATTGTACTCGTGTCTGACAGATACAAGGACAATTGAGCAGTGGGAGCCGCGCGCTGCAGATTCTATGAGTGCGGCTGTCAGCGTGACAGCCACACTCAGAGAATAACGGCTCCCACCCGGCAGACTTCCACACCGCCGCATCAGCGGCGACCAGACCAGGCAACGCCTGGTTCTATCCATCTATATTCTATACAATGTGAATAGGTGCGTATCTGTTCATGATACAATACATAAAAAATAGAAAAAACACCACTTCACGGCACCCTCCTTTGCTAGGTTCTACTCTACACTGCATCTTTTTGGGCTTCTCCTATTCACATTGGGAGGTGCTGCTCCAGTCCAGTTTGAAGTCAGGTAAGTACCGGCATGGGAGACCGTCTGGGAATCCCTGGTTTCATTCTTTCCTTATATTTAATGTGGAGTGATGCCCTTTTTGACTGGCTCTGCACTCCAACCCCTGCCATGTTCATTAGCCTCTTGTGGTCACCTACTGATCTTGTGTAGGTTTTTAAGAAGCCCAAAAAGATGCAGTGTAGAGTAGGAGCCAGCAAAGGAGGGTGCCGTGAAGTGGCACTGGGCTAGTATTACAATGGCCATTCTAATATTCTAAATACCTCCAATTTCTTCATTAGTTAGTCTATTTTTGTGCTATTGCAGAGTGCGACTGTTTTTTTTTTATTTTTTTTATCTATCTTTCTATCTATCTATCTATCTATCTATCTATCTGTCTGTCTGTCTGTCTGTCTATCTGTCTATCCATCTATCTATCTATCTAATCTGTTCCATCTATTTATCTTTCTATATCTATCTATAATTTTTCAGGCTTTGCCCATCATTTACTCATTAAAAAAGCATTAATTTCAGTATCATGCATTTTTTTTCCTGTACCAGTAACACAGATGTCACACGTATGCAAACACAGACATCACATGGATATCACACGGATGACACATGTATGACACACTGATGTCACACGGATGACCATATCGGTATGTGTGGCTTGCACCTGTTTAAACAAGGACATCTGAAAGGGGCCTTAAACAAATTTGTGGACAATATTTGAGAGAAAATGGCCTTTTGTGCACATAGAGAAAGTCTTATATCTTTGAGCTCAGTTCATAAAAAATGGAAATGTGATGCCCCTGGACTATCAGGTCGTCACAGGGTATTGTGCAATCTGCCCTCCCGTGCAATATCCACCTCCTTCTTGGTTATGGGTTCCAAACTACATGGTGTTGCCTACATCAGCTAATCAAAATCCTACACTCTGCACCACACCCACCAGACACACCAGTGGACGGCCTGAGTGGAATAAGGTCGCCCAGGGGGAGGTCAGGAATGTCAGGAGAGGAAGAAGTGTGTTGGAAGCGAAGGAGAGAGAAGGCCAGGAGCAGGGCTCCTAGGAAACTATCTAGGTGGCAGATGGTGGTCTGGTTCTAGAGGAGCTGGACCCCCCGTCGCAGGGAATCGTGGAAAGGGGCACGGATCTGTCGAGGAGGACAGCCGGCGGCCTTGCACCATCACTGGGCTGGGACCAGGGAACGACAAGGTACGTGGACCCTAGGTCACCGAGTAGCTTCAGGCAACCTGACAATTTACCCGACAAGAACGGAGCCTTCAAGATCCGCTCTCCACCCGCTCCAAAATCGGGGCACTAGCGCAACGAGGGAGATAGGACTTTCCACTCAAACGGTACAGAAAATCCCAAGCGTGAACCCTGAGAGCAAGCTCCCACACTTAGCTATAGTGGGGAGCGGGACCCGGATAGTTCCATAGAGTCAACCTGGCTGAGGACCGCACCAAGGCCAAACGCACTGACGTCAGTTTGTACTACAAACAGCCATGAGAAGTCAGCTGCCTGTATTACTGGAAAGCTGGACAGGACAGTCTTGAGTGCTCAGAAAGCTGTCTCGCAGTCTGTTGTCCAGTTGACTGTGGAGGACAGGTTCTTTTTAATGAGGTCTGTCAGGGGGCCTTGCCAGGCTAGATAATGTGGAACGAACCTCCTATAGTACCCAGCGGTTCCAAAGAAGGACATCACCTGCATTTTTCTCCTGAGGGTGGGCCAGGATGTGAAGGCATCCACTTTCCCAGGCTCCGGCTTCAGAACCTCCCCACCTACCCAGTGACCCAGGTACAGGACCTCACTCATGCCCAGCTGACACTTCACGGGAATAATTGTCAAGCCAAGTGATCGAACAGGTCATTGATGCATGGCATTGGGTACGCATCGGTGACTGTAACAGCATTGAGCCCCATGTGGTCCATGCAGAATCGAGTCCTTGGTCCTTCTTTGGGACAAGAACTACGGGTGAGGCCCAAGCGTTGTTGGATGCCTGGGTTACCCCCAGCTTCAGCATCTCGTCAATTTCCTGGCGCATGTGCTGCTGCACCTTCAGGGAGACCCGATATGCTGAAAACCAGATCAGAGTTATCCCCTGTGTCCATGTGAAGGACTGCCAACTCTGTCCTTCCGGGCTGGTTGCTGAACAACGTCTGGAAGGGGTGGAGGGTGTCCCACAGCTGGTACCGTTGGTCCTCCAAGAGCTGGTGGCCAACCTTCATATCCTCAATGGAACCACCCACCTTGACCTGGGAGAGCATATCCAGGAAGGTCTGCACCTCTCTATCTTTGGGCAGGTTGCATACGGGAAGTGCACAAGTCTCCCGCTCATGATGTACCTTCATTATGTTCACGTGGAAGACCTTCCACCACCCACGGCTGGAGTCCAGGGTGACCAGGTACATTACATGTTTGAGCTGCTGGTATATGAATTATATGTCTTCCCAGGCTGCCTAAAGCTTATGCTGTGTTACAGGGACCAGAACCCACAATTTTTGACCCAGTTGGTAGGTCCTCTCACATGCATTCTGGTCGTACCAACACTTCTGACCGGCCTGAGCTTGAGCCATATTGTCATGCACCAGCTGTGCTAAGGCTTGCATTTTGTCCCAGAAGCACATGACATACTCAATGTCCGACACTCCAGGGGTGGCCAAGTCCCCTTCCCAAGCCTCTTTCAACAGATCCAGAGGACCCCACACACGTCACCCGCACAGGAGCTCAAAAGGTGAGAATCCCGTTGAGGCCTGTGGAACCTTCCGTTAGGCAAATAACAGGTGTGGGAGATATTGCTCCCAGTCACGCCCATGGGAATCGACCAACATCTGAAACATCTGTTTTAGGGTTCCATTGGACCACTCGCACTGGTTATTAGTCTGTGGGTGGTACAGGCTGGCCACGAGATGTTGCACCTCGATTTTCTTACAGAGTGATTCCATCAGCTGCAACATAAATTGGGTCCCCTGGGCAGTGAGCATTTCCTGAGGAAAACCGACTTGGGAGAGAATCACCTGCAAGGTAATGGCCACCTTGTCGGCCCGAATGGATGACAAAGCTACCGCTTCGGGATACAGGGTGACATAATCTACTACAATTAATACAAAGCATTTCCTAGAGCTGCCCTGCCTTCCTCACTCTCTGACAGGTGTTACATGAATGGCAGTAGGCAACCACATTGGCCCCACATTTAGCCAGTAGAAATGCTGGGTTAACCTGGCCTTTGTCTTAGTGATCCCTAGATATCCAGCCAGTGGAATCTCATGTAAAATCAGCTACGCTACTACGGATGACCTCTGGATGACACGTGTACATTTGAATAGAGGCGCTGTCTCCAGGACCTGTGCACCGCAAATGTACAGGCCGGATCATGCAGTGAAGGACCTTTCGTGAGTCACATGACTGTGATGTCACCAAAGGTCATTCTGCAACCGTGGAAACTGCAGCGATAGTACTGAACTTGTACTATCACTGCAATTTATGATTGAAAGACTGGGGGCCCCAGAGCTTAAGGGCCCTGGATCAGCTACCCAGTCTGCCCGCACACAAAATGCTGGTCCTGAGAAACATGACCCCGCAGTCCTGTACAGCCGCCCTGCACTATATAAGGCACGGGTGCCCACTGAAGACCCAGGGCCTCCCGGGGGATTCCTCGCTATCCCGGTGGCTCAGTCCGACCCTGTTCACAGTTATTCCCACCTTCCTCATCCCTCTTCCAGCGCCCCAGCCATGAGGATCTGGTAGATGTCCTGGTCTCCAGCCAAAAGAGAGGCTTCAGCATCTTGAACAAGGGCCTCCGAGCCTTTCAGGCTGGGGGAATGGGCAAGTGGTGAGCTGCCCACTGCAGAGCCAGATGGTAAGCAGCCTGCTACAGAGCCAAGTGGTGCACTGTCCACTATAGAGCTTGGTGATAAGCGGCCCGCTGAATAGCCAGGTGGTGCGTTGGCCACTGCAGAGCTGATGACTGGCATCAGGGTCCTTGAGGAACCTTAGCTGGGTTCCTCCTTGCCACGTACAACATCGCCAGGGGGTGCGCCATCCACCATAGAGCTGTTGACTGGAGTTGGGCTCCCGGAGGACCCTTGGCTGAGCTCCTCCTCACTACGCACAACACCATCCTCCCCTTCTTCTGTTTCACCCATAGCATGGGCCAGTTCCTTGGTTTCACAACTGGTGCCCTAAGACATTCTTGCAGTCTTTGACACAGCTGCAACCTGACTCACCCACACACCTTACAGTATCTGCACCCTGACACTCTAGTGCTGAGCTGGTCTTAAGACCCGAGCAGCCACAGCTGCTACTGGCAGTCTTTAGTGTTTGGGAGTATGGGTCTGACACTCACACACACTATGATCTCGATCCCACCATGCTGCGACCAATATGTCACAAACAGAGCCGGGGAGGGGTCACACAGACGTCCCTCCACTTGGTTGTTGAGCTGTCAATCTGTGACAAAACCATGCTTCACAGTCCTACCCTGATGTCTCTAATATATCAGAGCCATGCGATACGACCTCATCACTTCTGCCAACATGCAACGTTCCACGCCCCCAAAGGATATGCAAGGTACGCTTGGCACAATGTAACACTAACACCTTCTTTCTCTACAGGCATGGGCAGGGAATATAGCACCTATCCCCACTGGGTCCCGGGGGGGGCGCTCCTCCTCTCATTTGCCCGGTTCCAGCGTGGCTCCCACACGTGCTCATGTCGCGGGCAGAGGAGGGGACGCTGCGCTCTCCCACTGCTCGGGTCCGGCTGCTGCTGCTCGGTGGTGGCGCGAGCGGTGGGCCGGATCCCGGGGACTCGAGCGGCGTTCCTCGCCCGTGAGTGAAAAGGGGTTTGGTTTTGGGGATTTATATTGTCCGTGACGCCACCCACGGTTGTGGTGAGATTGGTGACACCACCGCTGCTCTGGACGGGGATCCCGGGAGCGATGACAGGGAGCAGCTTAGATGTTGATTCTCCCCTCCGTGGGTAGGGGGTTGGTTGGTCCCGGGGCCCAGTGATGGGGTAGGGATGGATGGCAGGTGGGTTACGGGGCCTGGCGAGGTGCAGGGTCGCGGGGGCAGCGCTGTGCCGCACAGCACGGTGGTACTCACTCAGCCAATGATGTACACAAAGTCTCCGGTAAAACAAACGGCTGGATGGACGGATCCCACAGACGGCTGCGGTGTTTCTCCTCCCGGCAGGTTGATGCTGACTGCCTTTCCCTGCACCTGTGTAGTGTAAACGGTTCCAATGGGTTCCCACCGGTAACCCGCTCCCCAGCTTGAAGATTGGTGAAGGAGCCCCTTTTGCCCACAGGCTCTGGCCCTGGGAACTTTAGCCTTGGCGGTGACTGTGTTTCCCTCTAACGGTTGGACTGTTCCCTTCTGTCGGGACTTGGCTGCTGGGAAACCCAGGAGGTTCCCTTCGCTAACGGATTTGACAAATTGCACGGCGACTCCTAGCCTTGCCGGGGTCCGTAAGCCCCTGCCGGATGGTGCTGGCTTCTCTTTGCATACCGGTCTGGTACTGCTGGGCCACCGCCCGTACACGGTCCTTACGGCTAGCTCCAATAGGCCTCTCCTGCAGACGGTCACCACCGTCCGCCAACCTTGCTGTTCCGTCCGGGCCACACACCCGGACCACTTTCTGTCTGCTCCTTTACCACTTCACTCTCAAACTCCATCTACTCTCTTTTCCCGCCTCCAGGACTGTGAACTCCTCGGTGGGCGGGACCAACCGACAGGCCCACCCCCTGGTGTGGACATCAGCCCCTGGAGGGAGGCAACAAGGGTTTTTGTCTGACTTAGGTGTGCCTGACCGGGAGTGTGGGGTGTGTTGGTGTAGTGCTTGTGACGTCCTGGCTTGCCCAGGGCGCCACACTCACATTCCCAGCCTCCGGTGGCGGTGTCCTTCCTCTCACCTGCCCCACGGCTTTGCAGCCTCCTTTTCTGATTCAGGTCCTGCCGTGGTCTTCTCACACTCCCAATTCATGCGCTCTGCTCCAGAATCTGCTGCAGCTTCTTCCTGCTTCTAGGCCACACGCAGGTGGTCAGTAAGTGCTCATAACGTGCGCATGCCCATGCCCCCTTTCTTAAAGTGGTATCGTCCCATTACCTGAAAGTGACCTCAGAGGTCACCTGTTACCTAAGGGGTATTTTAGTTTGTCTTCCCTAACAGGAGGCTCCTGAGCAACATTAATTAAATAGCAATATACCTTAGAGGTAGGGTCCAAGTAGGAACAATATATAGCTAGACCAACAGTGGAGCTGAATACTCTGCAAAAAATACAGGCCTAAAATATAACTTTTATTTGAAGTGCAGTTAAAAAGTGAAATAATCACTGGTGAGACTAAAAACCAGATATACCAGTGGTCTATGACAGACCAAATGGTTAGAGGGGCATTTATGAGCCCAATAATACAACAACCACCTTGGCTGACTAGAGGTAAGATATACACTTAATAGAATCCTCTATTGTCATGCCAGCAAGGATGGGACACTCATATGACAATTATACCTTTTCTATATTCAACCCCATTCAGGGAAGGTATTTACATATGTGTCAAAAACAAGTACTCTGGTACCATATAGAAAACCGTGGAGAAATACATTTCTCAATAAATGGAATGGTCTTACCAGGCCGAGCGGCTATTTTGAACTGGGTCTGGTTACATGCTGGAGTGCGTGACCCGGGCAATTGGGGACTGATCTGCTGTGGTGTCTGCCCAGCGACAGCCCTTTGTTATCCCACTTGGACTCCCCTGATGAGCTTAATGTGAAACGTTGGGAGTGGGAATACCCCTTTGTTATGCCTGATTATGGTCTCTGGCTCTTATGGGATTTGAGGTGCTGATTGACAGCTTCCCTTTACAGCCGGTGCCCTGCTGCAATGCCCGTCTTTAACGTCTGAACCTGGTAAGACCGTTCCATTTATTGAGAGATTTATTTCTCCACCGTTTTCTATATGGTACCAGAGTACTTGTTTTTGACACATATGTAAATACCTTCCGCTGTGTGACGTCACTGTGATGCCGAACGTCCGTCCCCCTTCAGGAAGTGGGCGTTCGCTGCCCACAGCGAGGTCGTCTGGGAGGTAAGTACGTGTGACGGCGGTTTAATGACTTTGTGCGCCACGGGCACCTAATTGCCTGTGACGCACAAATGGCGGGGGCGGGTACGATCGCTCGTGCAATCGCAAGATAGATCTTATCGTGTGATGCCCACATAAGACGTCTGAACACTACTAACAAGTTAACAGCATCCATAAAGTATCAAACTGATAGGACATTCTGCGTAGCGTTATATAAAATGCATAAAACTGTGTGTTATATTGTTATCATGAATGCAGCTATTTTCCATGCTAGCAATACCCTCACTAAAAGAAGATATCCCCGCCGGAGTGGTTTTTAGAAACAGGTGACGTGTTAGTGATCCATGCTGTAATGTCGTCTGGCTCTCCTTGAAGAGACAGAGACTTATTTAAAAGGTGCTCGAATGATAAAAGACATGGACTACATGTTGTCACATTCTGCAGATGACTAGGAGACTTGTCATGTGTTATCTGTAGGTCGCATTGAGGTGGGAAGGGAAGCCGGGGGTCAAGTATGTGCACATGGCACAAATATAAAACACTGTGCTGCCAAGGTAAAGACAAGAGCACTTAATGGTTTCAATACAAAAGTCTCAGTGCTGGTGGTGGTAGCTCGGGCACTCCTTTATATAGAAATATGGAGAATTTAATACTCTTAGGCATTTATTAGCTGTTTTTTCAACTCTTTTCAAGAGTATTTTGTTTACATTTTGTTTGTTCTAAGAGGAATAAAGGTTACATGAGAAGCAGTGAAATTGTGTGTAATTCTCAGTAGTTAGATAATACAGAGAGTAAAGGCCCCTTTACACACTGAGATTTTCTAGCGATCCCACCAGCGATCTCGACCTGGCCGGGATCGCTGGAAAATCTCTAACACTCGCTGGTGAGCTGTCAAACAGTCAGATCTGGCCAACGACGCAGCAGCGATACGGACATGCAGAACGACCTCGCTGGAAAGGGAACGCTAGCACGCCTATAGGATGGGTTGCTAATGATGTCGTTGTAACGGTGTCAAACACACCGATACATGCTGCGCAGCGGGAAACAAAGGACCAAATAATGGTCCTGAATGAAATTACAGTGTGTGACACGCATCAACGTCCTCACAGCGGGGGCCAGGTCGCTGATGCGTGTCATACACTGCAATGACGCTGGGGAGGTCGCTATAATGTCACAAAACCGGTGACGTTACAGCAATATCGCTACCGATGTTGCAGTGTGTAAAAGGGCCTTATCTCACCTTTCAATTGTTTAACCATTTAATGACCATTAAAGCCCCTTTAAAGACAATCATTTAGGGGTCATGCATGGAAAATCCTGCAACTAAAAGGTTAGATGTCCAGCTGTTTGAGAAAGTTCCATGAAATCACCCCTTTTCCCATGTTTTCTTGTAAAGCATTAATATTGTTAAAGTTAAATAAAATGCTTTATTGCTCAAAGGAAAAAGCAAAAATCAATCTAATAGTATAAAAATTAAAACTAATTTAGTTTAGTCATTATGGATCCAAATACACTATTGTAAGATAAATTTGGAAACACTCACCAAAAAAGTCTTAGATATAATAAAAAAAGAAAGCCTGCAGAGACACCATCACATGTTTCTCAATGCTGGCAGGAAACTAGACAGGTCTTTCACCGGGAAGGAACAACCACGGGAAGGGCAGTCTCCACATGGTATCCATCCACAGACAACTGTTTCGGGGTATTTGTCTCTCATCAGTGTGAAGTAGGAAACTGGCTAGTGGGAGCAATGCCTAGCAGAAGACTATATAAGAAAGGATGGTTGACCTTAGGGAGATCAACATCCAACACCGCGGAGACACCATCATGTGTTTCTCAACGCAGTGATTCTAGAGCAATGCCCCCTGGGAAATATTCAAAACAAGAAAGCCTGCGGAGACACCTTCACATGACCAGGCTAGTTTCCTGCCAGCATTGAGAAACATGTGATGGTGTCTCCGCAGGCTTTCTTGTTTTGAATATTTCCCAGGGGGCATTGCTCTAGAATCACTGTGTTGAGAAACACGTGATGGTGTCTCCGCGGTGTTGGATGTTGATCTCCCTAAGGTCAACCACCCTTGCTTATGTAGTCTTCTACTAGGCATTGCTCCCACTAGCCAGTTTCCTACTCCACACTGATGAGGGGCAAATACCCCGAAACAGCTGTCTGTGGATGGATACCATGTTTGGCATAGGTGGTCTCCTTGACTGGAGACTGCCCTTCCCGTGGTTGTTCTTTCCCGGTGAAAGACCTGGCTAGTTTCCTGCCAGCGTTGAGAAACACATGATGGTGTCTCCGCAGGCTTTCTTGTTTTCAATATTTCCCAGGGGGCATTTCTCTAGAATCACTGCGTTGAGAAACACATGATGGTGTCTCCGCGTGTTGGATGTTGATCTCCCTAAGGTCAACCATCCTTGCTTATTTAGAAATAATAAAAACATTTAATCAAGATGATGACAAGACTAAAAATTGTGTCCAGGGAAGGCAACAATGTACTACAATGTTTAGTTTAGATATCATTGTTAAAACTGGACACAATTGTGTTCACACGTTAAGTATGTACAGTGTAGCAGCCTGTGAATGTATGCAAGTGTTCTCAATTGACCGCAACCAAACAAATATTTAGAGAACGGTTAGCAATTATACCATAAAGTATATTTCAAATGTATTCATACAGTGAGTAAGCTGTAATTAATTATATAAAAACATACAACTTTTTAAAAGGAGTCTGTGACTTATGATTGATTTGAACTGTCATCCTTGGTTTCCTAGAGGTTTCCTCCTCAGGAATTTTCTTCCTTTCCTGAGTGGCAAAGGAAAAGTCAGGTATAAATATAGTCGAAAATTTACAAACATCTGCATTTGTCAGTTTTCTGAACTGTAAAAGATCTTCAAAAGGATAAAGAAAAGTAAGGGGCCCTTTGCACACTACGACATCGCAGGTGCGATGTCGGTGGGGTCAAATTGAAAGTGACGCACTTCCAGCGTCGCTCTCGACATCGTAGTGTGTAAATCGTTTTAACTACGATTACCAAGCGCAAAAGCGTCGGTATAGTATGATTGGTGTAGGGTTGGTCATTTTCATCATTTTGGCTGCTGCGACGGTACGATGTTGTTCCTCGTTCCTGCGGTAGCACACATCGCTGTGTATGAAGTCGCAGGAGCGAGGAACATCTCCTACCTGCGTCCCGTCTGCAATGCGGAAGGAAAGAGGTGGGTGGGATGTTTACGTCACGCTCATCTCCGCCCCTCTGCTTCTATTGGCCGCCTGCCGTGTGACGTCTCTAACGTCACACGACCCGCCCCCTTAGAAAGGAGGCGGGTTGCCGTCCAGAGCGACGTCGAAGGGCTGGTGAGTGCATGTGAAGCTGCTGTAGCGATAATGTTCGCTACGGCAGCTATCACCATGATATCGCAGCTGCGACGGGTGCGGGGACTATCGCGCTCGGCATCGTAGCATCGGCTTGCGATGTCGTAGTGTGCAAAGGGCCCCTTACCCCTTACTTCTCCAGCCCATCCAATCCTTGCCCTTCACCTGTTCTGTCCTTTAGCAGTTTCTGATCTGTGCCGCAAGTGCTGAAATTGTGACGCCCTGGCAAAACCAGGTAGTCACAAACAGGCCCCCGCATAACCCCTTCCCCCACTAGGAAACACACAGCCAACCTAAAACCCTAGTCACCCCCCCTTAGGGAAAAATAGACACACCAGTGGGCGTGAACAAGCGGTTGGGACACGCCCACCCAGGGGTCCAGACAGCCCAGGGCGAGAAAACGGAGAGTCTAAGTCAGACTAGTCTGGAGTTCAGTTTGGAGAGGAGTGTGGGCTGGAGCTAAGTGTAGCTCCAGCACAGCAAGTTTAAGTTGAACGGTGCCAGGGTAGGAGCCCTGGTACCTTGGCTAGGAGGCAGACGGTGGTCTCCGTCAGCAGGAGACAGGAAGATGGCTCGGCAGAACCGAGGTGGACCGGGACAGGGTTGTAGCCCGCCAATACCGACACGGGGAACCGACCCGGAAACCTTAGCACAAAGGGGGGTACTCTGACCCTTAAGCCAGAACCGGAAACAATTGAACTAGTTAATTCACTGATTGAGGCAAGGGCTAGAGGTCCTGTCCCACCCAAAGTCCCTCATAGAAGACAACAGCCCACCGATAGGGATAAGAGGTCACCGCCAGGGCCCATGGATCCCACGGGCCAGCGTCTGCGGGCACGGCTCCTTAGGCTACATCCAGCCAGGAGCGGACTCCTGAGTTTCAGACTAGGAAGTCCACCTTACACAAAACAGTGCAAAGGGAAAGGATGGAGACCACCAGCCTTGTGGGGGATCCTAATGCAACCGGCCGCGGCACCGGCCAGCAGCACCTTGGTTTACCAGAGACTTGTGTGGTTTATTAACTGTGAGTAAACAAACACTCCCTGCGGTCGCTATACCCTGCACAGAGACACTGGGCCCCGGGGCAACCATCCCTACCCACAGAGGGGTTAACATCCACCTGCCACTACATCTACCCTGGGTGCCCCATCACAGCAGCGGTGGTGTCCCAACTCACTACACACCGTGGGTGGCGTCACGAACTTAATACGGCCTAGCCCATACATCTACGTCCCCCCATTTTATTCGGCGTGTCCGTGAGACCCCCGGGTCCGGAGACCCTAGAGCCACCACCCCATAAGGCTCGAACCTGAGCAGCGCCGGCTGCTGGCATGGGGGTGGCACAAAATTCCCAGGCCTTTCATACTGAGCTGGAAATTCTGGCTCCAATGAGACTGGGATAGATCTATGTATGCACACACAAGGTGTCAGTGTTCCGGGATTTCCAGTTTGCTTCTGAAGGATCTTGCCCTTTGTTGACATGGAGTTTTCTGTTCTGTTGCCCTACTTCCTGTTCATCTGTTTAAAAGCCCGCCCCTAAGCTTAGTCTAGTTGCTTGAGTATACTGCTTCCTGTCTACTCCTGCTCCGCTGCTCTCGTTTCCGGGTTGTTATTTTGGATCCTGGTGAATCACTCGACACCAGCTCCGGACTCCACCTGGTCTCATCGAGCTGTGCCCTCGCTGGTGCCGGACTCCGTCTGCCGTCTCTGGTCGGCGCTTGTGCCCGGTCCCTTCCGGTCCATATCCACCCTAGGACCCGCGTTCCACATCACGTACGGACATTTTTGGACGATAACCTGATGCCCTTTCGTGTCCCAGCTGCTGCGCATCTAGGCCTTCTAGGGTGATCGCCAGACAGCCCCTGTATAGGGGTTTGCTCCTGTGGCCTCCCTGGGGGAGTCCGGTGTGCGGTCCTGGGAATTCCCCCTTGCTCCGAACCTGGCAGGTATATACTGTGTTTATGTTCTTTTCTGTGTACATATTGTTGGTTGCATATTATAAAACTTCTTTGCACCAAGAACCCGTCTCTGGTTGTCATTGCCCTAACGCAATCGAAATCCTCAGTTCATACAATAGTATTACATTATACTCAAGCTCAAAAATAAGAGGATTTCGCTGGGGCAATAACGGAGACACGAGTGGATCAACTTTTCTCCATGATTAACTCCTTGCAGCAGGAGATGGAGGCGGTACAAACTAAACTTAGAGACGTGAAGGTACAGCTGGGCCACAATCACCAGGTACTTGGTCCGGCTCTTCAGTATTTGCAAGCCAGAGTGAAGGCTTAGGAAGCCGCACCCACTACATCTGTATCAGCCCCTGGTATGCCTAGGTTACCTCCATTTCGTTTCAGTGGCGATCGAAGTCTGTTCTGTGGGTTTATTAATAAGTGTATACTGTTTTTTTATGTACATGCTGATTGTTACCAGTCTGACCGGTCAAAGGTACTATGTCTAATCATGTTAACATCACGAGCACTGGCTTGGGCTAATCCTATGATTGAGAATCATGATATCCATTTAGATAACCTGCATGACTTCTTGACAGCAATGGCACAAATGTTCGATGACCCTAATCGCCGTGCTACCGCTGAATCGGCTCTGCTTTCCTTACATCAGGGAAAGCGGTCTGTCATCGAATACGCCACCGAGTTCAAAAGGTTAGTAGTAGACACCGACTGGGGAAATAATGCGCTATTGTCAGTTTTCAGAAAGGGTCTGTCCGGTTCTATCAAGGACGAGTTAGCTCATGCCAAATCTCCACGGGATTTTGAACAGTTCCTCTGACACTGTGTGCGTATCGATACCCGCTTGACGGAATGCAGACAGGAAAAATGGGCAGCCGTAAACCGGGTAACCAACTTTGCTTTTCCTTCTAGGGAACCCACTAACAAGACGCCACGGGAGGCCAAGGACGTTCCTATGCAAGTGGACTCTCTGCAACGGCGAGAGACCAACGAACGTCGTGAACATCGACTCTGTGAGCGTTTGTGTTTCTATTGTGGTCAATCGGACCATTTTTTGATTGACTGCCCAAAACGTCCTAATCGCCCGAATAAGGTACTGGCAGCAGTGACAGAGTGTGACAACACGGACGCAGAGTTTGACGTCTCTGAAGCAAGTCTACACCTGGATGCGGTATTTCCCTCAACATTGATGTCAACTTCACCTAAGGACCCAGAAGGAAAATACACCCATTGCTCGCTTCACATTCAGATTTGGTGGGAGGGACAGTTAATTCCTACATCTGCTATGATAGACTCTGTTTCAGGGGGAGATTTAATTTACTCTTTTTTTTGCCAGGAAACACGGTATCCAGACTCAACAAAGACCTCACCAGTTACCATGGAGATGGTAGACGGTTCTCCATTAGTTTCCATACCAGTTGATCAGGAGACAGTACCCCTTGAATGTGTGATGAAACCGGGTCAGCAGGAGACCCTTGTTTTCATGTTGATTTTTTCTCCCCATTTTCCGATAATCTTAGGAATTCCTTGGCTGTGGTCTACAAATCCAGTCATCGATTGGGAGGCTAAAGAAATATCCTTCCCACCTCAGAGTGGTCCGAACATTAGCCCAACAGTACCGGTTCCAGTAACACAGAATGCGGAGGGCACTATACAGGTACCTGTTCTACCCCCGGTTTATAATGAATTTGCAGATATATGCGACAAAAAAAGCAAACCTGCTTCCCCCGCATAGACCGTATGATTGTCCCATAGAGTTTACTCCCAGGGGCAGAAATCCCGTTTGGTCATGTCTACCCGTTGGCGACCCCAGAGTTACAATCACTGAAAGATTATATCGATGAAAACCTAGCCAAGGGATTTATTCGACCTTCTACTTCACCAGCGGGGGCACCCATCTTTTTCGTGAAGAAGAAAGAGGGGCCTCTGCGACCTTGTATCGACTACCGGGAACTTAATAAGATAACCATCTGGAACCGGTATCTGTTGCCGTTGATTCCCGAACTATTAGAGAGAGTACGACAGGCCAAAATATTTACTAAATTGGATCTCCGTGGGGCATATAATTTACTACGCATACATCCCGGGGACGAGTGGAAGACAGCGTTCAGATGTCGGTATGGACATTATGAGTATCTAGTGATGTCCTTCAGATTCTGTACCGCTCCTGCGACTTTCCAACACCTAGTCAATGATATTTTTAGGGATATATTGGACCAGTTCATGGTGATTTACCTGGTTGATATCTTGATCTTTTCTGATTCCCTACAGGAACACCAGCAGCACGTCAAGACAGTACTTGCCCGTCTGAGGGATAACCACCTGTATATTAAACTGGAGAAGTGTGAATTCCATTGCTCAAAGATTCAATACTTAGGATATGTTATCTCTCCTCAGGGACTGAACATGGAGTCTGGACCAGATCCCGGCAATTCAAGACTGGCCGGAACCGGGAAACATCAAGGAGGTACAAACGCTTTGTCGGTTTTGCTAATTTTTACAGACGCTTTATCCACAACTTTTCGGAGATCGTCCGTCCTATCACCTTGTTGACCAAAAAGGGGCAGAAGTTTGTGTGGTCCACCCAGGCCCAGGTATCTTTTGATCGTCTCAAGGTTTGTTTTACCTTGGTGCCAATACTAATACACCCGGATCCCGCACTCCCTTTTATTGTGGAAGTCGATGCCTCCGATTATGCACTAGGGGCTATCCTTTCCCAGAGGACTGAGGACAAGGGTCTCTTGCACCCGTGTGCCTTCTTTTCTCGCCGGTTGTTCCCTGCAGAAAAGAACTATGACATTGCGGACAAGGAATTGTTGGCTATTATTTCCGCTTTTAAGGAATGGAGACACCACTTATAGGGAGCAGCGCAACAAGTGGTAGTTCTCACAGACCATCGTAACCTGGAATTCCTTAAATCTGCCAGGTGCCTGTCTCCACGGCAAGCCCGATGGAGCCTGTTCCTTAACCAGTTCCATTTTATTTTTACGTACCATCCTGGGTCACGTAATGGGAAAGCCGATGCCTTGTCCCGAATGCACGCCAGGGACTCCGTGCCTGGAACCTCGTCTCAGACCGTTTTATCAGATGGCAATTTTGGTGGAGTAATCTGGGACCAGGATTTGTGGAAGAACATCAATCTGGCCTATGATGGTGACGTATTTCTTACTACCCCCCCCGAATGATGTGACTCTTGTCTTTCGGAATAGTGTGTGGTTGAGAGAGTGACGTATTTATGTCCAGGAGGCTATAAGACTTCGGGTTCTCAAGTTGGTCCATAACTCCGTGTTGGCAGGTCATAGGGGGGTACAGAAGACGCAGGAATTTCTGAGTCATTTTTTCTGGTGGCCTACCTGTTTGAAGGATGTGAAAGACTATATCCACTCATGTGTGGTTTGTGCCCGGTGCAAGGTTCCTCGTGTTGCTCCTACGGGACTCCTTCAACCATTACCCGTACCATCTTGCCCTTGGGGATCCATCTCAATGGATTTTATTGTAGAGTTGCCCATCTCGGGCGGTAACAATACCATTTTGGTGGTAGTGGACCGGTTGATGAAGGCTGCTAACTTCATTCCATGTACCGGTCTTCCCTCAGCTGCAGAGACAGTGGATTTGGTTATCTAGAATATATTTCGGTTGCATGGGGTACCGGATGAGATCATCTCTGACCGGGGCGTGCAGTTCACTTCTAAATTCTGGAAAGGGTTTTGTTCTGCACTGCATATTGATGTTTGCTTGTCTTCTGCGTACCATCCCCAGACAAATTTGCAAACAGAACGAACTAATCAAACCCTGGAGCAGTACCTACGATGTTATGTCAGCCATCTGCAGGACGATTGGTTGAAGCTGCTTCCTTTGGCGGAGTTCTCGTATAACAACACTCAGAGCAGCTCCACTAAGGTAACGCCATTTTTCGCTAACTTGGTTTATCATTCGAGTATTTTGCCTACGTCACCGGTAGCAGTTTCAGTGCCAGCGGTGGAGGACAGATTAAAGGAGCTACAGCAGAATCTAGAAGTTTTGAAGAACTCTTTGGCTTCGGCTCAGGAGCCTTACAAGAAGTCGGCAGACACTCACCGGAAACAGGGGCCCATGTATAAGGTAGGGGACTCGGTGTGGTTGTCCACCAAAAATCTAAAACTGGGTGTTCCTTCACAGAAGCTGGGGCAGAAATTCATTGGTCCGTTCAAGATCACCGGGATAGTGAGCTCTGTGGCCTGTCGGCTGAAGTTACCGCGGCATTTGAAGGTACACCCGGTCTTTCATTTTTCCCTGCTGAAACCAGTTTCCCCTAATTCGCTTCAGGGACGTATCATGCCTCCTCCATCGGTGGTGGTTGATGGCCAGGAGCAGTTTGTGGTTGAGGACTGTCACAAACCACCGGGGGGTCACTCGAAATCCCCCGCGCTGGCTACCAGTACGTCACAATCGGGGGGTAGCAAGGGGGGGGTCACCCCTCCTTTATACCTCCCGACCGACAGACAGAGCACGTGACGCGCTCTCTAGCGCCCCTCTTATAGTCAGGCCAATTATGGAATTGCCCGACAATAAGCAAGGAGGCCGCTATACTACTTATGCCGATTATTGAAGGGTCCCCGGTGAGAGGAGGGTATATATTCCCCCGACCTCCGCGGGCGGAATATATAATATCTTCCCGAATCTCACTGGCCTCCCCACAATAATCCTTGGCACAACTCGCTGCCACCAACCGCTTCACGGTAACTATTAGCCGAACACACAGACGTGGGATCCAAGATCGAGATAACAGAACAGCCCAAGATTAATTATATAATTTAATCAGCCTAAAGCACACTAGAAACTACAATATATACAATAGGGAATCTACAGAATATACATATGTCAGAGTACAGTTACAGATAAAGCATGGGTTACAAACAGGTATACAATTACATCAGTTACCTTGTGTGTCTGGCCACAGGGGGGCGCTGTAGACCAGGTTTCCAGGAACTCCCTCTCCAGGTCTTTCCCAACCAGGCCCCCGAGCAGAAGAACGCTGGAAAATGGCCGAAGTAGGGTTATCAACCTGGGCAGATCCAGGTCCCCTCCTACCTTAGTGACCTCACAGGGAAGCACTGCCACTCCCCCTGCATGGATCAGAATTATCCAGCCAAGGGGATATTGGCCATAACTTTGCCTGGGAGCGTCGTAGGCGGACGCCAATGCTCTCATTGTGACAGTTATGAATTTAGCTACAGAACGAGGGGACTCATGACCTGTCTGCCAGTTCCCCATTGGCTGATATCACGCCTGGGGCATTTCCCAATGTCCTGCTCCCATAAAAAGGGTGTGCCGGCATCGTCCACATGCGGAGACACCATTTTTATGGTTGCCATATTTATCGGAAATATGGCTTGCGAGATATGAACCATTTTTTACTGGAGTCGTTCTGTCTGGCTATTTCCATAGCCTTGCTAACTAGCTAGCAGCCCCCACTACAGGGTGACGGCAGGGAGTCATCCTGTGTCCATTGTCCCTAAGCCACCTCATTTCCATATCACAGGACATGGCCATGGAGTTTGTTGCTAAACCAGTTGTGTGGGGGAAAGGGGGGTTGACACCAGGAGAGGGCTTCCTGACATACTTGAATGTCATGATTTATCGTCATATCTCCGGATTTACCTCACACCTCCCCCCTTTTGAGGGCGCTAGGGGGCAGCACACTCCGGTGTTCCCCCGTGCGCCCGTCCGCGACCTCTCCTTGTCGGGACAGCCCGTCTGCGTTACCGTGGTCACGGCCCCTTTTGTGGCGAATGGTGAAGTTGTATTGCTGGAGCGCAAGGCTCCATCGCAACAGTCGCCCATTCGTCCCAGAGACGGTGTGCAACCAGCTGAGGGGATTGTGGTCCGTCTCCACGATGAAGTGGCGCCCGTATAGATAGGGTTGCAGACGCTGCAGGGCCCACACTATGGCCAGGCACTCCTTCTCCATCGTGGAATAGGCAACTTCCCTTGGTAACAGCTTCCTGCTCAGGTACAAGACTGGGTGCTCTTGGCTCGCAGAGTCCACCTGGCTGAGCACCGCACCGAGGCCGAAGTCACTGGCGTCGGTCTGTACTACAAACGGCCGCGTGAAGTCGGCTGCCTGTAGCACGGGCGGGCTGGACAGGGCGTCCTTTAGGGCCCGGAAGGCTGTCTCGCAGTCCATTGTCCAATCGACTGCAGAGGGCAGCTTCTTCTTGGTGAGGTCCGTCAAGGGCTTTGCCAGGCTACTATAGCATGGAACAAACCTCCTATAGTACCCAGCGGTCCCCAAGAAGGACATCACCTGCTTCTTGGTCCTGGGGGTGGGCCAGGATGCGATGGCTTCCACCTTCTCAGGCTCGGGCTTCAGGGTTCTCCCACCTACCCGGTGACCGAGGTACTGGACCTCGCTCATGGCCAGCTGACACTTTCCCGGCTTGATGGTCAAACCTGCCCGGTGGATCCGCCTGAGCACCTGTGCTAGATGCTCTAGGTGGTCCTCCCAGGTGGGACTGAAGACGGCAATGTCATCCAGGTACGCGGCCGCGTACCCTTCAAGTCCCTTGAGCAGGGTGTTGACCATCCGCTGGAAAGTGGCAGGGGCATTCCTCATCCCGAATGGCATCACCGTGGACTCGTACAGTCCAAATGGGGTAATAAAGGCAGAGCGTTCCCTGGCCTTGCGAGTCAGGGGGATCTGCCAATATCCCCGGCTCAGGTCCATGATGGTCAGGTACTGAGCCCCGGCCAACTGATCGAGCAGGTCATCGATGCGTGGCATTGGGTACGCATCGGCGACCGTGACAGCATTGAGCCCCCTGTAGTCCACGCAGAACCGAGTGGTTCGGTCCTTCTTAGGGACGAGGACTACAGGCGAGGCCCAAGCGCTGTTGGATGCCTGGATCACCCCCAGCTTCAGCATCTCGTCAATCTCCTGGCGCATGTGTTGCTGCACCTCCAGGGAGACCCGATATGCTGAACGCCGGATCGGGGGATGATCCCCAGTGTCCACGTGATGGACAGCCAAGTCAGTCCTTCCGGGCTGGTTGGTAAACAACCCCCGGAAGGGGAGGAGGGTGGCCCACAGCTGGGACCGTTGGTCCTCCAAGAGCTGGTGGCCAACCTCCACATCCTCAATGGATCCGCCTGCCCTAACCTGGGCTAGCATATCCAAGAGGGTTTCCGCTTCTCCCTCCTCGGGCAGGTTGCACACGGGGAGCGCACATGCCTCCCGCTCATGATGTGCCTTCATCATGTTCACATGGAAGGGCTTCCGCCTTCCACGGGCAGGGTCCAGGGTGACCAGGTACGTCACAGGGTTGAGCTGCTGGTACACGAGGTATGGGCCTTCCCAGGCTGCCTGAAGCTTGTCCTGTGGTACGGGGACCAGTACCCACACCTCTTGACCCACTTGGTAGGTCCTCTCACAAGCGTTCTGGTCGTACCAACGCTTCTGATCGGCCTGGGCTTGAGCCATATTGTCGTGTACCAGTTGCGTCAAGGCCTGCATTTTGTCCCGGAAGCGCATGACATACTCGATAACCGACACTCCAGGGGTGGCCAAATCCCCTTCCCAAGCCTCTTTCACCAGAGCCAGGGGGCCCCGCACACGTCGCCCGTACAGGAGCTCAAACGGTGAGAATCCTGTTGAGGCCTGTGGAACCTCCCGGTAAGCAAATAACAGGTGTGGGAGATACCGCTCCCAGTCACGCCCGTGGGAGTCGACCAACATCTTAAGCATCTGCTTTAAGGTGCCATTGAACCGCTCGCACAGGCCATTAGTCTGTGGATGGTACGGGCTGGCCACCAGATGTCGCACCTGGACTTGCTTACAGAGGGTCTCCATCAGCTGGGACATGAATTGGGTCCCCCGGTCAGTGAGCATTTCCTGGGGAAAACCCACTCGGGAGAAAATCTCCAGCAATGCGGTGGCCACCTTGTCAGCCCGAATGGACGACAAGGCCACTGCTTCTGGGTACCGGGTGGCATAGTCCACTACCGTCAGTATGAAGCGTTTCCCGGAGCTGCTGGGGATGGCCAGCGGGCCGACCAGATCCACAGCCACCCTCCTGAAAGGCTCATCGATGATTGGCAGAGATACCAGTGGGGCTTTGGGGCGTGGCCCCGCCTTCCCCACTCTCTGACAGGTTTCACACGAACGGCAGTAGGCAGCCACATCGGCCCCCATTTTTGGCCAGTAGAAATGCTGGTTTAACCTGGCCTTGGTCTTAGCGATCCCTAGGTGTCCGGCCATCGGAATCTCATGTGCGATCCGCAACAACTCCGTCCGGAACGGATAGGGTACCACCAACTGTCGGTCCCTGGGCCACGCCTCCGGTGAACCCTGCTGGACCGTGGCCCGGTACAGCCGTCCTTGGTCCCAGACCACTCGCTCCGGGTCCGAGTCCGAGGGAGGCTGTGCCGCCTGCTCCTTAAGAGCTTTCAGGCTGTCGTCAGCTTCTAACGCTGCCTGAAACTCCTGACTAGATGTGGCCAGAATCGACGAGACTGTCACATCTTCAGTCAGTACCCCGGGACCTGTGTCCTGGCCTCCACCTGACTCGGCTGCCACTTGGTCAGAAGGGGAAGAGCTATCGGACCTCCGGGAGGCCCCTTGGCTTCCAGCACTCCCACTGCGGGTGACAGCGGCCACAGCCGCTGCGACCGTGGGTCGTGCCTGCTCCTCCTCCGTTCCTGACCAAGTCGCCGGTTCAGGCAGACCTACCTGGCTTCCTGACACCCCGGTTGTGGGGGAACCATGCACCGAGATCTTACCTGGGAGCACTTCCGCTCCTGGACCGGCCCCAATCTCACCTGCCTGTTCCCCTCCTGCAGCAACAGAACCCCGGTGTGAAATCTCTGGGGACCCCACATTTGCTGTGGTAGCCCCCACCCCACACACTGGTCCTCCCCCTGCAGCACCCTGCTCTCTGCTTATCCCTGCAGAGGGCAGCAGATCCCAGCTCACAGGCTGGTTACTTGTAGAGGCATTGTCACACCTTTCTCTGACCCCCTCCCCTGTCACAGCTGCAGCTGCGTGTGTGTCTATGGTGTCTGTGCAAGCAGAAATATCAGAGTTCACTCCCTCCTCCCTTACATCATTCATAGATAACACATTAACATTGTCCGGAGGCACGTCAGCACTGGCTGAAGGTTCAGCCTTTGGGGCGGGGCCAAACTGGGAGGTTATTTGCCCCAAATCTGTCCCAAGTAGCACGTTTGCAGGGATCCGATCAGTTACCCCCACCTCCCTCACCCCTCGCCCTGCGCCCCAGTCCACATAAATGTCAGCAACAGGCAGCGCCGGGTCAATGCCTCCAATCCCGGAGACAGCGAGGGTTTTTCCAGGGATCAAGTCTTGGGGGGACACCATCTCAGGCCGCACCAGAGTCACCTCCGAGGCGCTGTCTCGCAGTCCTATGGTCACAGACTGGCCGACGGTGACAGGTTGGAAGCTGTCCAGGGACCTACCACCACCCCCACCCACACAATACACCTTGGGCGGCCCTTGGGACGGGGACGGAGCCGGGGCCTTGGGACGCTGAGGGCACATGGCCTTGAAGTGTCCAGGTAGGTTGCACTGGTGGCACCGTCTTGGTTCTGCCACGGGCCTGGAGAGGGGAGTTGAGGGGGACACCCCCTGCAGTCTAGGGGCAGGTGGGGCAGTCGCAGAGTTCATCTTACCCCCTCTCCAGGTGCTGCTGGTGGCTGCTCTCCTGGCTTCAGGAGCCCGATTGTTGGTGTAGTCATCTGCCAGGGCAGCTGTAGCCGTGGATCCCTTTGGCTTCTGGTCTCGGATGAACTGGCGGAGATCCTCAGGGCAGTTCCACAAGAGTTGCTCCGTGATGAACAAGTCCAGGATCTCCGGTCCGGTGGAAAGCTGCAGGCCTTGGGTCCAGTGGTCGGCAGCTCGGGCAAGTGCCCGCCGGTGGTCAGCCCAGGAGTCCTTTGGTCCCTTCTGCAGCGTCCGGAACTTCTTGCGGTAGGACTCCGGGGTGAGGTTGTACTGTTGGATCAGGGCCCGCTTGATGGTGTCGTAGCCCTGATCTGCCTCAGCAGGCAAGTCCCCAAGGACATCCAGGGCCTTACCCCTTAAACGGGGGGTCAGGTATTTGGCCCACTGGTCCTTGTTCAGATGATGCTGCAAGCAAGTCCGTTCAAAAGCAGTCAAGAAAGAGTCCAAGTCTCCATCCTTCTCCAGCACTGGGAAGTCCTCAACACGGACCTTTGGAAGTTTGGTGTCTGGAAGGTCACGGGTGGCTGATGAGGGCCGGAGCTGAGCTAGCTGCAGCTGGTAGTTACGCTCTGCCTGGCGCTCTTCACGCGCTGCTTGCCGCTCACGCTCGGCCATGAGTTCCTTGTAGCCCTCCCGGTCTCCAGCCTGGCGTAGGGCCATAGCCATTTGAAGAAGGCTATCCGAGCCTCCCAGGCTCGGTGGAATGGCACGTGGTGATCTGCGGCCCGCTGCGGAGCCTGGTGATTCACTGTCCATTGCAGAGCGGAGGGCTGGCATCTGGCTCGTTGAGGACCCTTGGGCGAGCTGCTCCTCATCTTGTCCAGCAGTGCCCGGTTGTGCAATGTCCTCTGCAGAGCTGTTTTCTGGCGTCGAGCTCCTGGAGGACTCGTGGACAACCTCCTCATCGTCTCTGGCCTGAGCATCGGCCATTCCTTTGGCTTTGCTCCTGGTGCTCTCAGCCATTGTTGCAGACTTTGGTCACTGACACAGAACTGACACCTGATGCACCCACACACCTTACAGTATCTGCACTCTGACACTCTAGTGTTGAGCTAGTCTGAAGACCCCAGCAGCCACAGCTGCTGCAGGCAGTCTTTAGTGTCTGGGAGTATGGGTCTCACACTCACACACACTATTATCTCGATCCCACCGCTTGCCACCAATATGTCACAAACCACCGGGGGGTCACTCGAAATCCCCCGCGCTGGCTACCAGTACGTCACAATCGGGGGGTAGCAAGGGGGGGGTCACCCCTCCTTTATACCTCCCGACCGACAGACAGAGCACGTGACGCGCTCTCTAGCGCCCCTCTTATAGTCAGGCCAATTATGGAATTGCCCGACAATAAGCAAGGAGGCCGCTATACTACTTATGCCGATTATTGAAGGGTCCCCGGTGAGAGGAGGGTATATATTCCCCCGACCTCCGCGGGCGGAATATATAATATCTTCCCGAATCTCACTGGCCTCCCCACAATAATCCTTGGCACAACTCGCTGCCACCAACCGCTTCACGGTAACTATTAGCCGAACACACAGACGTGGGATCCAAGATCGAGATAACAGAACAGCCCAAGATTAATTATATAATTTAATCAGCCTAAAGCACACTAGAAACTACAATATATACAATAGGGAATCTACAGAATATACATATGTCAGAGTACAGTTACAGATAAAGCATGGGTTACAAACAGGTATACAATTACATCAGTTACCTTGTGTGTCTGGCCACAGGGGGGCGCTGTAGACCAGGTTTCCAGGAACTCCCTCTCCAGGTCTTTCCCAACCAGGCCCCCGAGCAGAAGAACGCTGGAAAATGGCCGAAGTAGGGTTATCAACCTGGGCAGATCCAGGTCCCCTCCTACCTTAGTGACCTCACAGGGAAGCACTGCCACTCCCCCTGCATGGATCAGAATTATCCAGCCAAGGGGATATTGGCCATAACTTTGCCTGGGAGCGTCGTAGGCGGACGCCAATGCTCTCATTGTGACAGTTATGAATTTAGCTACAGAACGAGGGGACTCATGACCTGTCTGCCAGTTCCCCATTGGCTGATATCACGCCTGGGGCATTTCCCAATGTCCTGCTCCCATAAAAAGGGTGTGCCGGCATCGTCCACATGCGGAGACACCATTTTTATGGTTGCCATATTTATCGGAAATATGGCTTGCGAGATATGAACCATTTTTTACTGGAGTCGTTCTGTCTGGCTATTTCCATAGCCTTGCTAACTAGCTAGCAGCCCCCACTACAGGGTGACGGCAGGGAGTCATCCTGTGTCCATTGTCCCTAAGCCACCTCATTTCCATATCACAGGACATGGCCATGGAGTTTGTTGCTAAACCAGTTGTGTGGGGGAAAGGGGGGTTGACACCAGGAGAGGGCTTCCTGACATACTTGAATGTCATGATTTATCGTCATATCTCCGGATTTACCTCACAAGGACATTCTTGACTCCCGGCTCCATAGGCATCGGCTTCAGTATCTGATTCGTTGGCAGGGGTACTCCCCCGAAGACGATTCCTGGAAACCTGTGGGTAACATCCGAGCGCCCCAGAAGATTTCTCAGTTTCATTGGAGGTACCCGGACAAGCCTGGCCCTGGTTCATCCTGAGGCCGTTTCTGGGGAGGGAGTACTGTCAGTGTTCCGGGATTTCCAGTTTGCTTCTGAAAGATCTTGCCCTTTGTTGACATGGAGTTTTCTGTTCTGTTGCCCTACTTCCTGTTCATCTGTTTAAAAGCCCGCCCCTAAGCTTAGTCTAGTTGCTTGAGTATACTGCTTCCTGTCTACGTGAACATAGAAAGAAGAAATGGAGCTTACAAGGCAGTTAGTGTAAAAATATCCAAAATTTTTATTATACAAATTTCTTATTATATTAAAATAGTTTCAATCCATATAGAAAAAGTACATATGCAGTGCTAATAGAGAAAGGTGAATTACCACACATTAGTGGGAAAGCAGAAGTGATAACACCCCAAGTAGACATAAATAGCTAGCAAGGGCAAAGGGTCATAAATAAGCGTAAGTAGCTGGCTGAAAAATATGGCGTCTCTGTCCTGGCGGGAAACGTAATTATATATAGCCAAATCAGCATAGATCCCTAAGGCAGGACAGAGATTCCAAGAAACAAGCCAACCATGAAAAAGTCACAAAAATGACTAAAAAATGTGGCGCCTCCACCCTGACCGGGCACATGAAGTTGTGCAGCCAAATCGGCACAGGTCCGTTTAAACAGGGCAGGGGTCACCAGTAACAAGCCAGTCACATACAAAAGACCCTAAAAACCCATAACTTACACATAGTTAAGGAGGGGGGTGAACACCAGAGCGTCCCACGACAGTGCAAAGAGCCTTCCTACGCGCGTTTCGCACGGATTACATCTGCTGGCTTCATCAGGGAAGGTATGCGGCAATTGCCGTTCAAGGACCTTATATCGGAAGTCGCGAGACTTCATTGGAAGACCAGGACCTGAAGAATGTGTCCCAGCCAATCGGATCCCCGCCGACGCACACGCGCACCGCGCGCCCAACGTCACACGCCCCTCAGCCGTCCAATGGGAGAGGGAGCCCGGAGCACAGCACACGTGCTCCAAGGCCACCCCCACCCAGCAAGGACGGCCAATGGGCGGGCAAGGAAGGCGAGCGGCGCGCACGGGTCACGGAGATCAGAGGGCGGGACACAGCTCCCAGCTAGAGTCCGTCAATCAGCCATCAGGTTGCTATGGCGGCGCGCACGCCAAAGCACGGCGAAAGTCCGCACCACATCCCCGGCAATCCAGTGAGGGGGGACGAGGCGGACCCCCCGGGCCCAGGGGTCCACAACAATGTTGCGGACCCCTGGGCCCGGGGGTCCGCCGCGTCCCCCCTCACTGGATTGCCGGGGATGTGGTGCGGACTTTTGCAGTGCTCTTTGCACTGTCGTGGGACGCTCTGGTGTTCACCCCCCTCCTTAACTATGTGTAAGTTATGGGTTTTTAGGGTCTTTTGTATGTGACTGGCTTGTTACTGGTGACCCCTGCCCTGTTTAAACGGACCTGTGCCGATTTGGCTGCACAACTTCATGTGCCCGGTCAGGGTGGAGGCGCCACATTTTTTAGTCATTTTTGTGACTTTTTCATGGTTGGCTTGTTTCTTGGAATCTCTGTCCTGCCTTAGGGATCTATGCTGATTTGGCTATATATAATTACGTTTCCCGCCAGGACAGAGACGCCATATTTTTCAGCCAGCTACTTACGAGTTATTTATGACCCTTTGCCCTTGCTAGCTATTTATGTCTACTTGGGGTGTTATCACTTCTGCTTTCCCACTAATGTGTGGTAATTCACCTTTCTCTATTAGCACTGCATATGTACTTTTTCTATATGGATTGAAACTATTTTAATATAATAAGAAATTTGTATAATAAAAATTTTGGATATTTTTACACTAACTGCCTTGTAAGCTCCATTTCTTCTTTCTATGTTCATGTGCCATATGGAGTGGCGTTGATTTTTTGATGCGAGATGTGCCTTGGTTCAATGGTCTTGTGTCTCATGCTTCCTGTCTACACCTGCTCCGCTGCTCTCGTTCCCTGGTTGTTATTTTGGATCCTGGTGAATCACTCGACACCGGCACTGGACTCCACCTGGTCTCATCGAGCTGTGCCCTCGCTGGTCCCGGACTCTGGTCGGCGCTTGTACCCGGTCCCTTCCGGTCCATAGCCACCCTAGGAGCCGCGTTCCACATCATATACGGATATTTTTGGATGATAACCTGTTGCCCTTTCGTGTCCCGGCTGCTGCGCATCTAGGCCCTCTGGAGTGATCGCCAGACAGCCCCTGTATAGGGGTTCGCTCCTGGTGGCCTCCCTGGGGGAGTCCGGTGCGCGGTCTCGGGAATTCCCCCTTGCTCCGAACCTGGCAGGTATATACTGTGTTTATGTTCTTTTCTGTGTACATATTGTTGGTTGCATATTATAAAACTTCTTTGCACCAAGAACCCATCTCTGGTTGTCATTGCCCTAACGCGATCGAAATCCTCAGTTCATACAATAGTATTACACAAGGTTATGGCATGTGTGGCACCTCTGAGGCTTCAGTCACCACACAGGTACTGCATCTCAGCCAGAGATGTGGTGCCCCATCCTGGTTAAGGAAGAGGTCATCCATTAGTATGCACACAAAACACTGACACTCACTCAGCAACACCTCATCAGACCATGTTAAGGACCTAGTGACAGCCCGAGGCCGGGCTGGGGGGTGGAGTCTAGTTAGTGGGAGCAGCCTCTAGAAAGTTATACAGTCAGAAGGAGCAGTGGAGGAGGGAAGACCTGTGGTCTGGAGCTGGTGCAGCTCGGCCCAGGCACAAGTGAGAAGGGGTCCTAGAGCCCACACGACGTGCGCTATACTCCCGTATAAGACATATAAGACATATTGAAGTGGAGGGACTTGGCCACAGACGGGGATCCGGTCCCTAGACTAGAAGAGAAGAACCAACGTGCTCATCTACTAAAACCAGAGGCTGAGAACACATCTAATACCAAAGCCAACTCCGCACACAAATCCACTGGAAGGTGACACATAGGGCTAAGGGATAGAGCTTCAAGCCACCCGACAGGGTCCGTGGACACCGGCTCAGGGTACTGTGTGTGTAGGTGCGGGACAGGCGGGTGAGAAGTCAGCGCAGGAAGATGACCAGGGAAGGAACATTAAACCCATGTCAGCTCTGCTTTATCGCTCTGTACAAAGTGAGATGGAGGCTGACACTGAGGGTATGATTCTAGTTGCGTAAGACTCATATGAGTCTCGCATTGCACCACCCCGCATGGCGCATTGTCTCCTGACAGGAGCGCCTCAGCTGCATGGAAATAGATGCAGCCAACCCACTCCTGTAAGGAGAGTGTGTGACGTGCCGGGTGATAACGATGCAAGACTCGCCCAGTAACATTCAAAGTTCAGTCGAGTCCATGACCATGGACTTGGGTGAACCCTGATGTCACCGTGAACACGGCCGAAAACAGCCAAAGACTGCCAAGTGACAGCAGTACAGTGAATATGCCGGAAGTTAATGATCAGACCTGGAAGCAGAAATGGCCGTGATTCAGCAGCTGAGCGGGTCTGCAGGACGTGTCGCGGGACCTGTAAGTATAAACATGATGTTTTTTAATAATGTGCTTGTTTTTACAGCTCCTGGACCTGAACTGAACCCGAGCTGTAACACAAGCTTCCTAGGAAAGCTCTTGTTTGGGATCGTGTGCACGAGCACTGTGTGTTCAGTTCAGACCCCAAACTTTACAGTTCGGGTTCGCCCATCACTACTCGGAATGTAACGTAGATCAGAAAATGTGACGAGGACCGGACGAGTGACAGTAAGGAACAGAGAGGCCTGGGCGGTGAGCAGTGAGGTGAGTATATGTTATTTTTTATTTTTACATCTTATGTTTATTATGATCTCAAATCTGAAAAGACCCTGGAGCATAAGAAGGGACAATACGTTTGTTAAGAATAGCTAATCACATTTCCCAGGAACATCTGCGCAAACAGGCAAAATCAAACTTGTCCTGATCCCCTCATTTCTAATTTCCATACATAAAAATAAAAGCATGCTGTGGGTTATGAAATCCATGGTAGGCTCATTCTTGTGTGGATTTTCAGAATGGAATTCACCCTATGTAATTCTTTCTAATGGAGTAAAGTGAAATACACAACTCAATCTACATGTACAACATAGGGGGATTTTGTTTCGAATTCTTTGTGGATTTGTGCCGAAACCAGCAGTGGAACCTGCAGATCATTGAGTGACTAAGACCTTAAAAACATACTTGAATGATGGTGAAATGGTAATGACACACTATGTTTAGACTTTTTTCACACATCCATTTTTCCGACCATTTTTCTTCCATGTCTCAGTTGTTCATTATGTGTTTCCTCCATTTTACAGGTGCATCTCAATGTATTAGAATATCATCAAAAAACTAATTTATTTCAGTAATTCAATACAAAAAGGGAAAATGTATACATTATATAGAGTCATTACAAACAGTGATCTATTTCAAGTGTTTATTTCTGTTAATGTTGATGATTGTGGCTTACAGACAATGAAAACCCAAAAGTCATTGTCTCAGAAAATTAGAATAATTACGATAAAACACTTGCAAAGGCTTCCTAAGTGTTTTAAAGTGGTCCCTTAGTTTGGATCAGTAGGCAACACAATCAATGGGAAGACTGATGACTTGTCAGATGTCCAGAAGGCAGTCATTGACACACTCCAAAAGGAGGGTAAGCCACAAAAGGTCATTGCTAAAGCAGTTGGCTGTTCCCAGAGTGCTGTAGCCAAGCATATTAATGGAAAGTTGAGTGGAAGGAAAAAGTGTGGTAAAAGAAGGTGCACAAGCAACTGGGATAACCGCAGCCTTGATAGGATTGTTAAGAAAAGGCCATTCAAAAATTTGGGGGAGATTCACAAGGAGTGGACTGCTGCTGGAGTTGGTGTTTCAAGAGCCACCACACACAGACGTATTATTATTATTATTATTATTATTGTTTATTTATAGAGCACCATTGATTCCATGGTGCTGTACATGAGGGGGTTACATACAGAATACATGTACACGTTACAATAGACAGACTAGCACAGGGGGAAGAGGGCCCTGCCCTTGCGGGCTTACATCCTAAAGGATTTTGGGGAGGAGACAGTAGGTGGGGTGTAGGTGGGGCGGCAGCTCCGCACGGTGGTGGGGCGGCAGCTCCGCACGGTGGTGGGGCGGCAGCTCCGCACGGTGGTGGGGCGGCAGCTCCGCACGGTGGTGGGGCGGCAGCTCCGCACGGTGGTGGGGCGGCAGCTCCGCACGGTGGTGGGGCGGCAGCTCCGCACGGTGGTGGGGCGGCAGCTCCGCACGGTGGTGGGGCGGCAGCTCCGCACGGTGGTGAAGCAGTGAGGTCATGTCACGTATCCAGGACATGGGCTACAACTGTCACTTTCCTTGTGTCAAGCCACTCATCACTAATAGACAATGCCAGAAGCGTCTTACCTGTGCAAAAGAGAAAAAGAACTGGACTGTTGCTCAGTGGTCCAAGGTGTTGTTTTCAGATGAAAGTAAATTTTGCATTTCATTTGGAAATCAAGGTCCCAGAGTCTGGAGGAAGAGTGCAGAGTCCACATTCCAAGCTGCTTGAGGTCTAGTGTTACGTTTTTACAGTCAGTGATGGTTTGGGGAGCCATGTCATCTGCTGGTGTAGATCCACTGTGTTTTATCAAGACCAAAGTCACAGCAGCCGTCTACCAGCAAATTTTAGAGTACTTCATGCTTCCCTCTGCCGACAAGTTTTTTGGAGATGGAAATTTTATTTTCAAGCAGGACTTGGCACCTATCCACACTGTCAAAAGTACCAATACCTGGTTTAATAACCACAGTATCACCGTGCTTGATTGGACAGCAAACTCACCTGATCTAAACCCCATAAAGAATCTATGGGGTATTGTCAAGAGGAAGATGAGGGACACCAGACCCAAAAATACAGACGAGCTGAAGGCTGCTATCAAAGCAACCTGGGCTTCCATAACACCTAAGCAGTACCACAGGCTGATGGCTCCATGCCACGCCGCATAGATGCAGAGATTCATGCATAAGGAGCCCCGACCAAGTATTAGGTGTATTTACTGTACAGACTTTTCATTAGGACAACATTTCTGAGTTTAAAATAATTTTTTCAGTTGGTCTTATATAATATTCTAATTTTCTGAGATAATGACTTTTGGGTTTCCATTGGCTGTAAGCCATGATAATCAACATTAACAGAAATAAACACTTGAAATAGATCACTCTGTTTGTAATGACTCTGTATAATATATGTTTCCATTTTTGGATTGAATTACTGAAATGAATTAACTTTTTGATGATATTCTAATTTATTGAGATGTACCTGTACATCCATTTTTAAAAATTGAACAAAGTAAAGTGTCTGAACTTTTTTGCATTACCACTTAGCTATGAATCCGTTATGAATTGGTTTAAAATTGCTGACCATTGAATGGGAAATTAACGAAAACAGATGACTTTTGTTTATATCATCACCGCTTTAATGGATGTCTCCATAGACATGAATGCTCCAGTATGATCCACAAAAAATGGATGAGAATAGGACTTTCACATATTTTAAACAGAACAAACACAAGGATCAATTTAAAAAATAAATGTATGAATAAAATATACAGTAATATGGATGAGAATAATGGATGTATTAATGGAATGATAAGTGGTGCAATAGACAAATATCAAAATTGTATTAACTGTGACTTCACATATGCAAAGGGAATGTAAATATAAAATTGTATTTTAAAACCAAAAACTAAATAATTTGACAAATGGGTGTTATCAGTTGGGGGGTGTCCCAATAATCACTGTTGACAGTGTCTAGCTGTGTAGAGAAACACGCATTTGACCAGGAAAATGGTAACATTCAGTTGTCAATTTATTAATTCATATCTTGGAAGACTAACAAGGGGACAGCACAAAATAGTTTCTAAAAACCGATGACCCTGAATTTCACTCCAATTAATTTTCCAATGTCATAAAAATGTTAGTATCCTCTATCCATCTTATTTCAGTGTCATATTTTCTTGACATAATTGCTCAGTCTCTACGCCATCAATAAAAATAATAGTCAGGGTTTTGTCTTAAAATATAAAAATGACCTCAAGTTGAATATCTTGAAATTCGATATTTCAAACATTTTGAGATTCAATTTGTGGTTTGAAAACAAAAGAAAGAATTCCCATACTGCTGATGCATCAAAGAGTGGGCTAATGTCATTGTATGTTGCCACGCGGGCCTCCTCATAATGCCCAGCATCTATGACATCTTATAGATTGTCATACCTTGTACAGTAGTGGTCAGTACCTGGGCCCTCATAGATTACTGGTTTCCAGTGGAGCAGTTTGTTTGACAAAGTAATTTCTTATCTCCAGAGTCACTGGGTAAAGGTACCGTCACACTAAGCGATGCTCCAGCGATCCTCCAGCAACCTGACCTGGTATCGCTGGAGCATCGCTACACGGGTTGCTGGTGAGCTGTTACACAGGCAGATCTCACCAGCAACCAGTGACCAGCCCCCAGCCAGCAGCGACACGTGGAAGCGATGCTGCGCTTGGTAACTAAGGTAAATATTGGGTAACCAACCCGATATTTAACTTGGTTACCAGCGCACACCGCTTAGCGCTGGCTCCCTGCACTCCTAGCCAGAGTACACATTGGGTTAATTACCCGATGTGTAGTCTGGCTATGTGTGCAGGGAGCAGGGAGCCGGCACTGACAGCGTGAGAGCGGCGGACGCTGGTAACGAAGGTAAATATCGGGTAACCAAGGAAAGGGCTTCTTAGTTACCCGATATTTACTTTGGTTACCAGCGTCCACAGAAGCCGGCTCCCTGCTCACTGCACATTTAGTTGTTGCTCTGTCGCTGTCACACACAGCAATGTGTGCTTCACAGCGGGAGAGCAACAACTAAAAAATGGTCCAGGACATTCAGCAACAACCAACGACCTCACAGCAGGGGCCAGGTTGTTGCTGGATGTCACACACAGCAACATCGCTAGCAAGTTGTGTCTCAGCAACCATGTTGCTAGCGATGTTGCTTAGTGTGACGGTACCTTAAGTCTCGCTCTTCTGTAGAGCGTAAGATCTCTTGGTCCTTTCTTTCTCTCTCTTGTAATGTGTAAACTCTTATAGTCAGCTGGGTTCCTTCTCTTCTCCAGCACATGATTTTTCTGAGCAATTAAAAGCTTTCCAGGATTGAGATTTGTGAAAATACATTCTCCACAAATTTAGTTTTTACAGGACATTCATTAAAGTCAGTGAATTCGAATTTCTAATGAGCCACACATCTCTAGTTCACAGCAACTTAAGGTAAAGATCTCTTGCTTTTTGAACATGCAGGCCCAATGGTAGTTTTTGCATGCATTCTGGGAAACCTATTCATAGAAATTCAATCTAAGAAGCTGCAATTGTCAGTTTATTGTACATTTATACTTAAATAATAGATGAGCAAATTGATTTTGAGGGCAATTCAATTTACCTTGAATTGTACGAAAACTTCAGCTTCATCCAGATTTTTTTGGGAATCTTTTTGACAAATCCAGCATAATGGTGGCCATCCCGCTGAAATTTTGATGGACTATAGAAGAATGAGTTGAAAAAAATCTTATACTCCCCTACCCGTACTAGTCCTAACTAACCCAGTCTTCTGGCTTTTCTTTCTTCTTTCTTCCATCTTCCTTCCGGACAACCTTTCCTTTAATTATACCTTATGCTATGAAGTGACATGCACACGACATGCATATGGTTTTCAAGAGCATCATGCCCCATGTGATGATCTAGAGCTTAGTAAATGGAAGATCCAGTTGGGAAGGAAGATCGAAGACAGGAAGTAGAAAAGCCAATTGGAGGACTGGCAGTGGCTGAGAATTAAGGGGGAACTCAGAAGAGACAACTATAATTTTTTTTAACTCTTTCCTGGTTGGTTCAGTTTGCATCAAACTTTTTTAAATTCAAATTCCCTCCCTGAAATGAGTGAATATGCCCAAATGAAATTTCTGGGGTTTTGGTCAACTCTATTAAATAATAGTAATACAGTTTATGGCAGTTTTTTCGCTGCTTATTATGAGCTCCATCTTGTTCTAGACATACCTTAGTTATGAGAATATATAATGAATGAAGAATGAATTATCTACTTGACCTTATGAGCATTCACTTGGCTTTTTGAACTTTCTTTAACAACTGCAATACATGTTTTGCAAGAGTCTCTTCTATCTTTGATTTCTTCATTTGTTCAGCACTCTGCAATCTACATTCTTGCTTGTTCTTTGTCTCCTGCGCTTCCAGACATTGACAGTGCCTATTTCACTTCATTACCAATTCTAATCTTACAATTTACTTTATCTTGGTAGCATTTAGGTATCATCATTGTCACTCAGCAGACTCTAGTTCTTGTTACTTTGCTATGCTTTCTTGTAGCGGCCTGCATGCCATATTCTGAAAGTTTTTAGGGTGAGGTGTCTGCCCTTTACCTCAGTAAAACAATGAAAGCAGCTACTAACATTTTATTAAAAAAGAAATAAAGAGGGAAAAAAGAAAACACAGACACTGTTACTCCACTGCATCACAGGGAGACTTGGGAAGCAGAATGAAACCAAACGTATTCAGTATAAACCAGATCATGAGGTGCTCTGCTTGAAGAAAAAGTTAATATTAGGTGAACAAATGTAAAAACTGTAGAAAGCGTGAACTGTGAAAGTGGCCGGAAGAAGCGTGTACTACTCACATGAAACAGCTGTTACTCGTTTGTTCAAGTCTAAGCTCCTCATATGATAAGCGAATTAAGTTGCAATTTTACCTATATGCCAGTGGTGAGTGTCAAATTTTATAAAAAAAAAGTACAAAAAATTGGAAGCACAAAGGTCAAATAATTGTACCAAGTTTTTATTGATAAAAATGGTTCTGCCGCACGCACCGGCACCTGGACTGCCCTTCTACTCGCAGTTGTCAGCCCTTGCAGCATGGGAGCGGTTCTGACACTTCTCAGGTAGGTGATGTTCTCATATGGTCCTGTGCATTACACGAGACCTTAAGGTACGTATGTATATTATAACTGTAGTGTAGGGACCCCCCCTTATAGAGATTTGCCGTGACGGGGCAGGGGGGCTCAAATCATTGATCAATTATTTGCCAAAAATCTCATTGAATAGTTACAGTAGGAATGAATTTGTGAATATTACACTTTTTACTTTTTCATTGTTGCATGCCACTCATAAGCAGTGCTGGCTCTCCCCCCCATTTCTCGTTTACTGGTCAGGTGGTTGACCGCCACCATGCCGTGCACGCCCAGTGTGGTTTGCAAATTCCTTCTGTTGCCATCAAAATTTATGTTGGTGCCTGTTCACATACAGCCACCGCCTCCTGTTCCATAGGCATTATTACTTAAGCACCACCTGCCTGGGGCTGTTCCGCCCTTCATCCATGTCTGCTGGTCTGACACTGTGGGGGCTAGTTCTGACATTGTGCTGGTGTGTGTGGTTCTGCCGCACGCACCGGCACCTGGACTGCCCTTCTACTCGCAGTTGTCAGCCCTTGCAGCATGGGAGCGGTTCTGACACTTCTCAGGTAGGTGATGTTCTCATATGGTCCTGCGCATTACACGAGACCTTATGGTACGTATGTATATTATAACTGTAGTGTAGGGACCCCCCTTATAGAGATTTGCCGTGACGGGCAGGGGGGCTCAAATCATTGATCAATTATTTGCCAAAAATCTCATTGAATTGTTACAGTAGGAATGAATTTGTGAATATTACACTTTTTACTTTTTCATTGTTGCATGCCACTCATAAGCAGTGCTGGCTCCCCTCCATTTTAAGTTTTTATTGATGTACCAAAAATAGACATGATTAAAAAACATGGATTAAAAGAGAATGTAACACAAAGGGTGTGTTCATGCTGAGAAGTTTCCTAAGTTTTCAGAACTTTTCAATCTAAATGTCACACTAGAGCATACAGACACTCAGCATGCAACACAAAGGTGACAATGGGAATGGTATAGAAGGAAGGCCCCGGCAATATGGAAAGGAGACAACTCCTGCAAGTCACCTGAGTCTGTACCCTAAACTCTCTAATGTTCCTATATGGGTCCTTCCTCCCATTGCCATCGTGTGCCTCGGCCGTTGATTGTTCTCAATTCACCCTGGCTAGTGAGAAAGCCGGCAAGAGCACTAGTCTCACCACAGCAATAATACAACACAAGCTAAGAGAGACAGACAGAGGGGAAAGGCCAGAAAAAGTCCTTAATGCTTCAAGCACTACAGAAAAGTAAATAAATTCAAACATCAGTTTTAGACGTGCAAACCATAAGACGTTATGACCTTCTGGTGCCAGACTAACCAGAGATCTTCCCAGATGAACTTAGAACCCAGTTTCCAAGATGGAACCTTCAACTTGATATTCGTAGTGGACATTCATAAGTAATCCTTCACACACAGGTCCGGACCTGACAAATGTCTTTTGTCAGCCGTGCGTTTGTAACTGTCCCCCATAACCCTCAAATTGTTCAGAACTCCATGCCATATAGAAGAGAGTGATGAGGAAAATCATTCCTCCCCAGGAATCCCCAGAGTTCTCTACTGAAAGCACAGAACTGAAGGTGGAACCCATAGGCACGAAAAAAGGGTGACTTGACAGTGGATTCATTGCAATGGTTATTTAACACAAACTCAGCCAAAGGTGAAGAAGACAACCAATTATCCTGGTTATTGGACACAAAACACATTCGGTAAGTCTCCAAACTTTGATTTAAGCAATCAGTCTGCTAGTTAGATTGGGGATGGAAAGCTGAGGAAAAAGACAGATGTGTCCCAAAACGAGAACAAAGTGCCCTCCAAAACTTAGAAATAAATTGGGTCCCTCGATCTGAGACCACATTGGAGGGAACTCCGTGAAGCTTCAAAATCTCAAAAATAAACACATAAGCTAACGTTTTTGCAGTAGGGAGAGCAGGTAAAGCAATGAAATGCACCATTTTACTGAACCTATCCACCACTACTAAGATCACCATCTTTCCAGTGGACAAAAGAAAGTCAGTAATAAAGTCCATAGATAAATGAGTCCATGGGTCTGTTAGGTATAGTCAAAGGTAGGAGAGACCCAGAAAGACGACTATGCAGGAGTCTTAGAACGTACGCAGATATTACAAGTAGACACAAACTCAAATATGTCTTTATGTAATCTTGGTCATGAAAAACGATGAGGAAGGAGGTCAAAAGTCGCTTTATTACTTGGATGTCCTGCTAGGGCTGCGTTATGATGCCCCTCTAAAATTTGTAGGCGCAACTGCAAGGGCACAAATAATTTGCCTCAGGGGAAAGAACAGGAGTGTCCCCCTTAGCCTTCAGCACCTCACCCTCGAGCTCAGAACATATGACATCCCCCTCCTGTAAAATAAAGACAGAGTCATCCGAGCCACTACTTTCTGGAAAATTCTAGGACAAAGCATCAGCTTTGACATTTTGACCACCTAGCTTGTCTAAGATTAATGCGCTTAGCAGATTTGAAGTGCAGAAGACTTTTATGATCGATAATCACAGTGACAGGGTGAACTGCCTCCTCCAAAACATGATACAAGTTTAATGGCCAAAAGTTTGCTATTGCCAATTTGTAGTTTACAACTTCCTTGAGAAAAGGGTTCATGGATGCCACTTACTAGGAGAAGGACCTTGAGACAACACTGCAACCAACCCCCACCCCAGATGCATGAACCTTAACAATAAATAGTTGCGAGACACCGGGTAGGACGAGCAAGGGGGCAGTAGCAAAGCATCTCTTCAAAGAACAAAAACAACCAGTGAGTGAGGTCTGACTATGTCGAAAAGTCCGTACCTGTTTTAGTCATATCCGTGAGGGGATTGACAATCGACGACAAGTTCCTAATGAACTCCTATAATAAATAGCAAACCGCAGAAAGCTTTGTGGTGCTTTCAAATTTTCAGGAGAATCGCACTCCAGAACAGCATGGACTTTTTCTTGATCCAACCAGAATGGCATCAGCATGACACCAGGATGCCCAAAAGTTGCACCTCCTGCCACCTCCTGTTGAATATGGGGATGGACTTAGCCAGCGTATTACCAGAGAAACCATGAGTCTATGCAAACTGAGAATCCACCTGTGACCAAAACTTCACCCCCTTACAGCCAGCCAATTCCCTTGACGAGTGAGCAGGAATTGGTTCATGTAGGCAAAGTTTCATCCATCGAATACCAGAATTTTACGTCCATTGAGAGCCATTCGGAGAATTTAGTGGCTCTCATTGGGTTGCCGACTCCCGTCATTCACAGCAGAGAACTGTCTTTTTATCTCGGATCATTCAGAAATGATACATCTATATTCTGCAGTGAGATCAGGAGAGTAGAGAGCAGCCATTACATATCACACTGGTAACTCCTTTTATTAAAATAAGCAAGATGCAAAATCTTATACATATCAGTGTCATGCCTGTCATGCCCATATCCAGGAACAGCTTATTTACATATAAAAACCATGTATTTCTCTGACATCGGATCACAGATATCAAGGTATCTTTTTATTCAGCTTCCTATGACCTACATGCCCATATGGATGGCTTAGGATGGTTGATCCTGCCCACAGATTCCTTTTAAAGGATTTGTCCAGTTTTGGGGTTCTAGTCTGCAGTCACATCAGCCTATGCTGATCTGTTTTCATATATGGTCGTGATCAAGGTCATGTGACTGAAACATTGGCAAATCACTTTGCACAGATCCTTTTGCTGATGGCACAAAATAAATTACTTAATTTTCTCTTTGAATTGGAGTGACTGGTTCTCTTTTTATGTCTATGATATTATATACCATGAAGCATCCATCTCCTATTGGCTGTTGTGTGCCTACAATATTTTACCATTGCAGTCACACTATGTGACTGCAGACCTTCAAATCCGCACTGAGTGCACAGTGCACGCTGTCAGGATTTTATGATGCCAGGAGGGGGCAGGTGTGTGTGACCGTAAATATACGATTTGCCAACTAGATGTGTGCGGCCTTTCTCAATGCAAGTGAATTGAGGGACGCTAACACCTACAGTCAGAATTATGGCCATAAGTATGCAAATTGCATACTTGTTGTAACATCCCTGCCCGCTCCTGGCGGCAGCAACGATGAATCCTAACAGAGCACACTGTACACTGTGAGGATTTACAAATCTTTAGTCACATAGAGTAATTGCAGACTTCACCCCCAAGCCTTGAGAACCCCTTTAATTTGTTGTCAATTTGAAACATGCACTCCAGGCCAGTTTACTCAGAGTAAAAGCTAAGCACATTGGGCATGAGATATTTAAAAATGCCATCCATTTTTCTAGAACGGCAAGACATTGAATCTTAGAAACAGCGCAAATACGTAATGTAAAAAACTCACCAAATCTCATTGTGGGCACAAAACTTTGCATTTGAAAATGAGTGAGACATTTTATTGAAAGTCATACCATCATCTTTTATGTAATCCTGGAATTTTGTACTCTAGCACTATAATAATTTGAAAAAGAACCAAAAGGGAACATTTTGAATTTTAGTATGGGCCTCTACTATTTTAACCCGTTTATGACCAAGGACATAACTATACGTCCTTGGTCACCCATCTCCCATAACCTCTGGTTCTGGCAGCAAGCCCGCGGTATTCCTCGCACATGTCTGCTGACCTGATCAGCAGACATGTGGGGCTAACAGGCGCAGGTGGATCAGAGATCTGCCTGTACCTGTTAACCCTTTAAATTGCACTGTCAAGCACTGATGCGATCACAGGGTGCTAATGTATTGCCATGGTAGCGCGGGGTCAGCTGATGACCCTTGACACTGCTATGACTCATTTTCTGTGAGAGCTGACAGAGCGCCAACACTCACAAAAACACTGCATTTCAGCTGATTAGAGCGATGCTGCTCTAACAAGTGATCAGTGTCATGATTTAGGCCGGCTTTTCCCTGCTGCTGGTTACACCCAGCTCTGGCCTGGTCATGTTAGGGGTTAACTTCCCTTGCCTCGTTCTGGATCCCAAGATGCTATATATTGCCTCTCTACCTATGGCTCAGTGCCAGTGATATTTCTACCTTGCAGTGTGTATACTGGCTCTGGTGAGTGTTCCCGATCTGTTCTGCCTCCCTGCTACTGTGTCCTGACTTTGACCGTCCCCTGTTTGTCTGCCTGTCCCAGCCTCTGACTTCCTTCTCCTGCATGTTGTTTGTGTTTCCCTCTGCATACCTGATCTCCTGGCTTATGACTCGGTTCTGCTTTCTGATGTTGAAATTGATCCTCCCTTTGCAGTGACTCAACTTTCCTGGCTAGACCCTGACTGTTTGACTACTCTTTTTCCCCCTGGTGGTTCGCCTGTTAACATTGCTGAAGTTACTCTGCTATACTTAAGCTGCCTCTCCGTTACAGTGTTTCTTTGTCTCTCCATCACTACTCTGCTGCTACCTAGTGGGGATTATGCTGTACTGCATCTTACTAGCCTTTGTACAGCGTGACATTCGGACTGTGCAGTAATAAAGTCCCCTATGGAGACCAGTAAAATAAATAAAAAATGTAAAAAAAACCCCTAAAAGTTCAAATCACCCCCCATTCACCCTATTGAAAATAAAACAGTTAAAATAAAATTAAAAAAGACACATATTTGATATCGCCAAGTTCAGAAATGCCTGATCAATCAAAATATAAAATCAATTATTCTAATCGGTACACTGCGTGGCGAGAAAAAAATTCCAAGCACCAAAATTCTGTATCTTTAAAAATATCAGTTCAAGACACAAAAATAAGCCATCAGTGAGCCCAGATCCCGAAAAATGAGAAAGCTACAGGTCTCAGAAAATGGCGACAAAAGCAATATTCTTTTTTGGGACGAACTTCTGATTTTTTTTTTCACCCCTTAGATAAAAGTAAAATTATACATGTTTGGTGTCACACATTCATATCAATGTGAGGCATCAGTTTTAACATATATTGAACATGGTAAATAAAAGACCCCCAAAACAATCAAGATTGCACTTTTTTTAATTTCACCGCACTTGGATTTTTTTCCCCATTTTTCAGTAAACTATATGGTAAAACTAATGGTTGCATTCAAAAGTACAACTTGTCCTGCAAAAAACAAGCCCTGATATGGTAATATTGGCAGAAAAATAAAAAAAGTTTTGGCTCTCGGAAGAAGGGGAAAAAAAATGAAAATCGCCCCGGGTGAATGAGTTAACACTGAATATTAGGATTGGGAAGCAATTAGATTGATCACTAATATGCAAAAAGCACTGGTGAAGAAAAATGCACGGAGTGAACGCATTACACAGGTCTACAAAAAAGTTTTTTTGGGTTCCAATGTTTTTTTAATGGATTTAGGGTATTTTGAGGGTGCTGAATTTAAAAATCCCATTACTTTTGCTGAAGTAGTTCTAGTTTATGAGATAATGGACATTCAAGAAAATAAATGCAATAGCTTTTAGTCTGTCTTTTTACACTAACACTGTCTTAGGTAATGAAATATTCCATATAATTATTTTGTGCTTGAATATGTAAGCCTACAATGCTATAAAAGCGACTTTTTGAAACCTGAATTCTACAATGAAGGATGAAGTTGTCTACTGTAAATGTTTGTTAAGCAGGTGTTGGTGAATACCTAAACAGTTCTGTCCTAATAATAAGTAAAAAATGTAAAAATAATTACTTTATCAAGAAAAGCATCAACCATGCTGATATATTCTGCTACATCTGTGGAGAGCACATGACTGAAAAACAAAGAAATATCCCAGAACTTGTGCACAGAGTATACCTGGCTTATTATGAAGACCAGGATAAGTCTTGGGCTCCATATATAGTTTGTAAAACGTGTGTGGAGCACCTACGGCAGTGGCCAAATAGTGAAAGAGAGGGTTTAAACTTTGGTGTGCCAATGGTATGGAGATAAACCACCATGACAATTGTTATTTTTGTGTTCTAAAGCTTAAAGGCTTTTATCGTTAAAAGAAAGCTCGGTAGGATTATCATGATTAGGAATCAGGGAGACGACCTACTCCCCATGGAAATGAAGTTCCCATACCAGTGTTTACCAGACTATCCACTGTCAGAATCTGAAGAGAGGCAGGGATTGGAGTGTGTGGCAGGTAGCAGAAGTGAAAGTGAATTTGATGGAAACTCTTTGAGGCCTCAACCATACAGCCAAAAAGAATTCAATGACCTGATTTAAGACTTAAATCTGTCCAAGCAAGCATCTGAACATTTAATGTTCAAACTTACTCAAACTTAATAATTTATATCTTATAAAGGTGGAAGATAAAATTACAGCCTATCAGACAAAAGAAGAGAGGTTTCTCCCATATTTCAATCAAGAAGAGGACTTTGTATACCGCAGTGATATCCCAGGACCTGTACTTCAAGTGGGACTAACAGAATATTGACCAGAAAAACAGGGTTTTTTTTTTTATAGAAGCTTGGGATGTCTTCTCTTGCACAGTGGTAACTGTTTTGCGTCTCTTCCCACTGCTCACTCAAAACTTGAAGAAAAATATGAAATTGTAAAAATTATATTACAGAAAATCCGTTCTTAACATCAGTGTCTGATTTGTCTTGATCTGAAAATGGTGACTTTCTTGCTTGGACAGTAATCTGGATACACAAAAACCCATGCTGCATGTGGCTCTAGGACAGCGGGGCAAAGCAAGATCATTGGACAAAAGTGTCATGGCCTACAAGGGAAGAAATGATTGTTGGCGCATGCAAATATCATCAACAAGCCGCTGGTGGACAAGAACAAAATCATTCTCCCACCGCTTCATATTAGGCTCGGATTAATGAAGCAATATGCTTGGACAAATCAAATCATTGCTTCAAGTACATTTGTAGATCATTCTCTGGACTGAGCATGGAAAAACTAAAAGCTGGAATCTTTGGTGGTCCTCATGTCGCGGGCGGAGGAGGGGACGCTGCGCTCTCCCACTGCTCGGGTCCGGCTGCCGCTGCTCTGCGGCTGCTGCTGCTCGGTGGCTCGAGCGATGGGCCGGATCCCGGGGACTCGAGCGGCGCTCCTCGCCCGTGAGTGAAAAGGGGTGGTTTGGGTTTTGGGGATATTGTCCGTGACGCCACCCACGGTTATGGTGATTGTGTGGACACCACCGGTGCTCTGGACGGGGATCCCGGGAGCGGTGACAGGGAGCAGCTTTGTTGTTATTCTTCCCCTCCGTGGGTAGGGGGTTGGTTGTCCTGGGGCCCGGTGATGGGGTAGGGGTGGATGGCAGGCCAGGTGCGGGGCCTGGTGAGGTGCAGGGTCGCGGAGGCAGCGCTGTGCCGTACGGCACGGTGGTACTCACTCAGCCTGAGACGTTGACACAGTTCTCGGTAAAACACACGGCTGGAAAGACGGTTCCCACGGACGGCTGCTGTTGCTTTTCCCCGGTAGTTAACGGTGACTGTCTCTTTCCCTGCACCTAGTACTTCTGTTGGTTGTGATGGGTTCCCACCGGTAACCCGCTCCCCGACTTGGATATGAGCCGGAGGAGCCCCTTTTTGCCCGCAGGCGCTGGCCCTGAGAAACTGGTGCCTTGGCGGTGGCGGTGTCTCTCTCATACGGTTGGACTGTGGCCTTCAATCGGGACTTAGTTGTTTGGAAACCCGGAGGTCCCCTTCACTGACGGATTTGGCAAATTTACGGCGACTCCTAGCCTTGCCGGGATCCGAAAGGCCCCTGCCAATGGTGATGGCTTCTCCTTGTGTACCGGTCCGGTACCGCCGGGCCACCACCCGTCCACGGTCCTTACGGCACCTCCGATAGGCCACTCCTGCAGACGGTCACCGCCGTCTGCTAACCTTGCTGTCTCTGTCCGGGTCACACACCCGGACCAACTTCAGGCTCTGTCTCTGTCACTTTTCTCCTCTCACTTGCTCCTCTACCACTCAACTCCTCTCCCCGACTCTTACTGCCTGTGTTTTCCCTCCTCCAGGACTGTGAACTCCTTGGTGGGTGGAGACCAACCACCTGGCTCCACCCCCCGGTGTGAACATCAGCCCCTGGAGGAAGGCAACAAGGATTTTTGGGTCTAGCTTTGATGTGCCTAACCGGGGTGTAGGGTGTGGTGATGTCATTACCTGTGACCCCTGGCTTGTCCAGGGCGTCACATTCCCCCTTAGCAAAATGCAGACCGTCCGCGGGCTGCCCGTCCAACACCGGTTTTATTTTTCTGTAGAAAGAGAAGAAAAATGGTAACAGATACAATTATAATAACATCATCCCACAACGGGAGGCACTTTTACTTAAACGTTGCAACCGGTTTTAAACGGTTACGGCTTCCGCTCTCACCCACCCAAGTAACCTGGCCCTGATGCTGCCCCTAAGAAAACAGGCAGCACCCCTTGACCCCAGTCCTGCACCAAGTTACCCGAGCGGGATCTGTCCTTTCCAGGGGACCCACGTCCATGGGGAGCCCCTGGAACCCCCAGAGGGTAGCCACCGGTTCCGGTGGTGGCTGGGCCCCAGCCTGCTCCACTGCGGGCCCGCCCTCCAATCTGCCTCTCCGGAGGCGGTAACGGTGGAAGCTGCAACAACATTTTTATTTACATCCCACAAGTTTGTGGTTGCCCTGCAAGTTCACGGGCTTGTCCATAAGGAGTCCCTTACGCAACTTCAAACGATCCCCACAGGGACAACGGTGCCGGCAACGACCGGTTTCCAATCAGTAGTAGTAGACAATCAGGTTAACTTCGGTTAATCACTCATTTTCAAAAACTTTCAAACTTTAAACTTTAAACACTCACAGGTGGTCCCAACGGGGACAGTGCAACGGTGCTCCGCTGCCCTACTCAGAGTCCTCGGCATCACTTTGGGGAAGGGGCGCAGTGCTCACACGGGCCTCCTGGCTGCCCCTCAGCTTTGCATCCAGCGCAAACCACCCCCTCTCCCTGCAGTGCCGGGTGTATTGTACCAGGTCCCCTGGCATCAGGTTGCGGCCTGGGTGTTCTTCTGGCAGGTGAGCATTAACATCCCGCCGGGCTATAAATACTTCGGCCTCCAGGCCCGGTTCATAAATGAATCCATAGCCCCAGCGGACATCAAACCGCCTCACCTGCCCCTCATACAGCGGACCCCGGACACGAAAAGTTGCCTGACGGAAATTCTCTTTCTCCCAGATTGCACGGGCCACCAACTCTGCCTTTTTCCTTTCCGTCTCCTCGATTTCCAGGCCCAACAGTACCGGCTCCCTATCCCAGTACGGTGCTGCTGCGAGCTCCGGCGCACGGGTCGGGCCCCGCGAGACCTATTGGACACTGCCCACTGCTGGTGATCTGGGCGGAAGGTCCCGCGGTGACTTGGCCTTGGACGCCGCCTTGCAGCGGCAACCCGGCGCAACCTCAGCCGAGGTGTGGGGGATGGGCACAGGGGCTTTCCTCTGCTGGGCCTTCGGCACGGAGCGGGCTATCGGCTCCGGCTCGGGGAATTTCTCGGGGGATGCCTCCGGTTCCGGCTTCGGAGCTTTCCAAGGGAGCACCTCCGGTCGGCTACGGGCTCCGGCTACAGGTCGGTCCGCCTGGGCGGACATGCTGGGTATCACTACCGGTTGCGGTGGTAGCGGGCCTAGTGGCAGGGTCACGGCTTCCGGGACGGGTGGCGAGGGAGGTAGCAGGGTGAGAGGGTTTAGACTGGGTCCCGCAGCCGCGATGACCGGCCCTTCAAGGGCATCGGGGCGTGGGTCACTCACCCTCCCTTCTGCAGCTTCCGCCTCGCGTCTCCGCACGGTCGCTATGACATCCGCCATGTCGGTCTCCCACTCCTCCATGAAGAGCTGCATCTTGACCTGCAGCCTCTGATAGAGCTGCGCCGTCTGGATCTCCACCCACACCGCGGTTCCAGGCGCGGGGGCTACGGTGCTTCGGGATGGCATAAACATCTTGCTGGCGGCCTCTCCCAGGAACAAGATGGGCGCAGGGTCCTGGCGTCCCTGCTTTTATAGCCGCGGCTACATGCGACCAGTCACCGTTTCGTCCCCCTTAGCCTCTTTCCGGCTCCTCCTCTACAGGGGCGGGGTTTTGGCCTTCGCGCCTCCACTACTCGAGGAGACGCTCGAGCGGGAACTTTTCGCGCCAAAGATGCCGGCTTCTGAAATTTTTCGGCCGGACACCTCCGGCGGTAACAAGGCGCACCTCTACCAGACGGCAGAGCGGTAAGATCCTGTTCGTGACGCCAAGTTGTCGCGGGCGGAGGAGGGGACGCTGCGCTCTCCCACTGCTCGGGTCCAGCTGCCGCTGCTCTGCGGCTGCTGCTGCTCGGTGGCTCGAGCGATGGGTCGGATCCCGGGGACTCGAGCGGCGCTCCTCGCCCGTGAGTGAAAAGGGGTGGTTTGGGTTTTGGGGATATTGTCCGTGACGCCACCCACGGTTGTGGTGATTATGTGGACACCACCGCTGCTCTGGACGGGGATCCCGGGAGCGGTGACAGGGAGCAGCTTTGTTGTTATTCCTCCCCTCCGTGGGTAGGGGGTTGGTTATCCCGGGGCCCGGTGATAGGGTAGGGGTGGATGGCAGGCCGGGTGCGGGGCCTGGTGAGGTGCAGGGTCGCGGGGGCAGCGCTGTGCTGTACGGCACGGTGGTACTCACTCAGCCTGAGACGACACAGTTCTCGGTAAAACACACGGCTGGAAAGACGGTTCCCACGGACGGCTGCTGTTGCTTTTCCCCGGTAGTTAACGGTGACTGTCTCTTTCCCTGCACCTAGTACTTCTGTTGGTTGCGATGGGTTCCCACGGGTTACCCGCTCCCCGACTTGGATATGGAGGAGCCCCTTTTTGCCCGCAGGCGCTGGCCCTGAGAAACTGGTGCCTTGGTGGTGGCGGTGTCTCTCTCATACGGTTGGACTGTTGCCTTCAATTGGGACTTAGTTGTTTGGAAACCCGGAGGTCCCCTTCACTGATGGATTTGGCAAATTTACGGCGACTCCTAGCCTTGCCGGGATCCGAAAGGCCCCTGCCAATGGTGCTGGCTTCTCCTTGTGTACCGGTCTGATACCGCCGGGCCACCACCCGTCCATGGACCTTACGGCACCTCCGATAGGCCACTCCTGCAGACGGTCACCGCCGTCTGCTAACCTTGCTGTCTCTGTCCGGGTCACACACCCGGACCAACTTCAGGCTCTGTCTCTGTCACTTTTCTCCTCTCACTTGCTCCTCTACCACTCAACTCCTCTCCCCAACTCTTACTGCCTGTGTTTTCCCTCCTCCAGGACTGTGAACTCCTTGGTGGGTGGAGACCAACTGCCTGGCTCCACCCCCCGGTGTGAACATCAGCCCCTGGAGGAAGGCAACAAGGAATTTTGGGTCTAGCTTTGATGTGCCTAACCGGGGTGTAGGGTGTGGTGATGTCATTACCTGTGACCCCTGGCTTGTCCAGGGCGTCACACTCATATTCATTGTCTTATAAATTATTTCAACTTTACCACTTCGGAGTTTTGTCTCTGCTGTGAAGAACTACTTGGGTAATCACAGAGCAGACAAGTATGAAGAATTGGTGCAAGATATGCTCGCTAACTTCAGAAATTGGGAGTTAATATGAGCATAAAGATGCATCTCCATAGCCATATATCTAAATAGCTGTAGATTTCCAGGTAACCTTGGAGACTTCAGCAAGGAACAAGGTGACAGGTTCCACCAGGATATGAAGGTGATGGAGGACCGATATCAAGGCAGAGGGGGCGCACGCGCGTGACGGCAGAGGGGGCACACATGATGGCGGAGGGGACACACACATGGTGGCAGATACTACTGGAGTCTCCAACATAATTGTCCTAATGACACACATAAAAGGAAATTGCATAAACAGCGTTTTTTTTAAAGCATTGACATTAATAACAATTAATAACTAACTAATCAAATCATACATAACTTTTTCCAGTCACTGTTAGATATTTTTTTGTATGATTTTAGACTGTTTACTTACTAATTGTAACAAAAATAATGATATTCTTGCAACTCCGAATGCTTTTCAATCGTGTTGTGTTAATTAATTAATTAATTAATTAACTATTAAATATCTCAAACTAGAGCCAATCTTGCAAAACCGAAGTCATATCCTTAATCAGCACCATAAACTTCATATAAAACAGTTTAGACATCGTTGGCACCAAAATCATTGTATACCAGAGGAATTGCTGTTAAGTTTTTATAATTCAAATATGTTTCAAACTTTTTCTGATCAAAGTAATAAAAACCAAAAATATCCAATATATACTCCATATGAAGCTATTTTTAGGCCATAAAGAAAAGAAGTATACACAATACCTTTATCACTATGTCCTCCTTACCTATACGTAAATCCCCTGGACCAGGCTTGGCCTTCTCTCTGCTTACAGGGCCATTTCATGGTAATAATTTCAGTGAATTGTGGCAGATTGCTTCCTATTTCTCACTCCTCTAATGATTTTCACACCTTCTTCTTGCTGTGACTATAGGCACTTTAGGCATTTCACGGCAGGAGGTAAAGCTCACTTTCTAGACTGTTTCATTTAGGAGATAATCGATCATCAACATGGATAAAGGTCAATGACCCCATCAAAGATCCCATTAGCCTATTCAGCAACTAAACCCAAATAACTATTTCTTTTTCATCACCATTTAATGGTTTTCCAAACTTTCCATGTTAAAGTTGTTGTATCATGTGATCAGTAAGCATTAAATAAGATTACAGTTAACACATCTACACGTAATAATCATTTCTGAAGAATCCAGTCATTGTAGAGTTGAACAGTAGCCAACAACAATATTGAGAACGAACTATATCTCATACTAGTCAACTATAAAAAATCCCTTCTGGTAGATTTAACAATGCTGCATAGACAGCAAAACTACAGATATACAAAAGTGATGGCCTGAGTACAGATAATGTAGAAGATGTTATATCTGAAATCCTATGTAACACCAGAGATAACAATGATAGCTCTGAGTACAGATAATGTTAAATCTAATATATAAAGCTGAGTGTATGTATGTATGTGTGTGTATGTCCGCTAAAGGAATCTGCACCGTCACATTTACAATCACGAAATTTTGCACAGACACTCCATGTGACCCAGGGAACGTCATAGACTATGTTTTGACAGGAAAATTTAACCCTGCGCGTTACAGTTAGTCTCCAAAAAACCTGCCTTTATTACAGTGAATGGAGCCTGTAACTACTTGTTATTAATAGCAGCTGTGATTGGTTGCTATAGGAGCAAAGGACAGTCACAGTATAAAAAGCTTATGTGTGAGGTAATAAGATGTAGGTGGGGAGACGAATAGAGAGAGAGACAGAGAGACAGACAGATAGGGAGAGAGAGACAGACAAAGACAGACAGGGAAAGAGACAGACAGAGAGAGAGACAGACAGAGACAGATGGGGAAAAAGACAGACAAAGACAGACGGGGAAAGAGATAGACAGACAGAGACAGATGGGAAAAGAGACAGGTGGGAAAAGAGACAGATGGGGAAAGAGACAGACAGGGAAAGATACAGATGGGGAAAGAGACAGACGGGGAAAGAGGCAGACAGAGACAGGCAGACAGGGACAGAGACAGGCAGACAGGGACAGAGACAGACAGAGAGACAGACAAAGACAGATGGGGAAAGAGACAGACATGGATAGAGACAGACAAGGAAAGAGACAGACAGAGACAGGACAACAGGGAAAGAGACAGACAGCAAAAGACACAAAGAGATGGACAAAGACAAATAGGGAAAGAGACAGGAAAAGAGATGGGGAGACAGACGGGGAAAGAGACAGACCTGGGAAAGAGACAGACCTGGAAAAGGACAGATGGGGAAAGAAACAGAGAGATAGAGACAGGCAGGGAAAGAGACAGACTGACAGAGACAGAAAGACGGGGAAAGAGACAGACAGGGAAAGAGACAGATGGGGAGACAGACGGGGAAAGAGACAGACAGGGAAAGAGACAGACAGGCAAAGAGACAGACGGGGAAAGAGACAGACCTGGAAAGAGATGGATGGGGCAAAAGACAGATGGGGAAAGAGAGAGACAGACAGACACAGAAACACAGAGATAGATACAGATAGACTGATACAGAGACAGACAGAGAGATAGAAACAGACAGACAGAGACATAGACACACACAGACAAGGAAAGAGACAGACAGAGAGACAGACAGACAGAGACCCACAGACAGAGACTGGGAGAGAGACAGTGACAGTTACTATCCCGGACAACGCCCGGATACTACAACTAGTAGTTACATAAGTTGCAAAAAGACCTAGGCCATTTAGTTCAACCTTCCTCCACCAATTATACATTTTGTCATTAAGTCATTTATAACCAACAATGCTGTGTGTACTGAGGAAACCATCCAGCCCTTTTTTAAAAGCTGTTATAGTATCTGACATTACTACCTCTTCTGGTAGGGCATTCCACAGTCTGGCTGCTCTAACTCTAAAGAACCCTTTTCTACTTAGATCCCAGAATCACCTTACTTCTACCTACATTGAGTGCTCCCTGGTCCTTAGTATTGTATTCGGAAGGAATGTCATGTACCAGTCCTTTGTATTGATCACACATGTATTTATACATATAAATGAGATCTCCTCTGAGACGACTTTTTTCTAAGCTAAACAAATTCAACTTTTTCTATCTCTCATCATATGGGAGGCCTTCTATTCCTTGCAATAATCAAGTTTCCTGTCTTTGAACTGACTCTAACTTCTGAATATCCTTTTTAAAACGTGGAGCCCAAAACTGGATCCCATATTCTAGATGTGGCCTAACAAGTGATTTATAGAGGGGATACGTTGGGATCACGGTATCTAATCTCATCTTGTTTGCTTTTGCAGCTGCTGCTTGACATTAAGTATTGCTTTTCAGCTTACTTGTAACCAGAATACCAAAGTCTTTCTCCTGTTCTGTAGTCCCGAGTTTACTTCCATTTAATGTATATGCAGTTATAGGATTACTCCGTCCTAGGTGAATTAGTTTACATTTATCAAGATTAAATCTCATTTGCCAAGTATCTGCCCATTCTGACATCTTATCCAGATCGTTTTGAAATATTACACTATCAAGGTCAGTTTTTAATATCCTACATAGTTTGGTGTTATCAGCAAAGACAGACACTTTACTCTCAATTCCATCCACAAGGTCATTAATAAAGAGACTAAAAAGAACTGGTCCTAGCACAGATCCCTGTGGTACCCCACTGCTGACTATAGCCCAATTAGAGAATATACCATTTATGACTACTCTTTGTTTCCTATCTTTTAGCCAATTTCTTACACATCTGCTTATATTTTCCCCTAGTCCTTGCTTCTGGAGCTTTAGTATAAGGCTATTATGTGGTACATTATCAAATGCCTTTGCTAAGTCCAAATAAATCAAATCACAACAACTGCATTACCAATATCCAGATTTGCATTTACCTCTTATTGAAACCCAACATGTTGGTTAGACATGACTTATGTTTCATGAATCCATGCTGGTTATCAGCTTTTATATTATTCTCTCTAATATATTGTTGCATTTCATCTCTTAAAATGCACTTAAAAACCTTGCACACCACTGATGTCAGACTTACCGGACGATAGTTGACTGGATCCACCCTCTTACCTTTCTTAAATATCGGTACCATATCAGCCATTCTCCAACCCTGAGGTACTAACCCTGTTACAAGAGTGTCTAAGAAGGTAAGATACAGCGGTCTGTCAATTACTGAGCTCAATTCCCTCAATATCCCTGGATGAATGCCATCTGGCCCGGGGGATTTGTCAATGTTTAATTTACTCAGACACAGGCGTACTTCTTATTATAATGACCTACAAATTCCCTAAACAAGGGAAAGATTCCATACTAAACACAAAACCAAAGAATTCAGTAACTAGCCCAATATATAGAAAATGTAAAGGGCACTGAAAAGGAGGAATCAAAACACTGGTGGTGAAATACTAAGTTCTTGATTAATAAAAGGGTGAACAAGGACAGACAGTGAAGGCAAAAAGGTGGAATATTTGCCTGATAAAGAAAAGCACAAAAAACCATACACCACCCGACATTGATTAAAGGCTGCTATACCAAGGTGCCGATATTATACTAATCAAATAGTCCAGGAGAGAGCCATAAGGTGTAACATACAAATGGTTTTGATTAAACAACACCCTAAGGATACTCCTCCCATAGGCACATATAAAGAGTCAGCAAATACAATAATCATTACCTTGAGACATGATGGAAGTAATAATGCAGCAGTCAGGTCAGTGGTGGGGGCGCGGCCACTCCGTGCATTTCAACAGGCGTGGCTTCGTCAGGAGGCTGATCAAAGAAGTGTGCCTGTTTAATATCTCAGCCTTTTCTTTGTCCTCTATTATCCTGTTATAATATTTTATGGGGCCAATTTTCCTTTTGGCATTGATGTATTTATAAAAACATTTGGGGCTTATTTTAATACTTGATTTCTTTTTTACATTTCCTATTGAGAATTTTATACTCCTGAAATGCTACTTCGGTATTCTCAGCCTTCAAGATTTTGAATGCCCTTTGTTTTTGTTTTATCATGCTTTTCACTGTCTTATTTATCCATAGTGGTTTCTTTTTATTCCTGGACATTTTATTACCAGAGGGTACACGTTTTTTACAGGACTCTAGTAGCATATCCTTAAACTCGCTCCATTTTTGTTCGGTATTACCAGTTACCATGACATTGTCCTAATCTACACAATTTAGCTCTTCCCTTAACCCTAGAACGCATACCTGGGGCCTCGCAGGCCTGCTAGGTCATTTGTTTTCTATGGTAGATTGAATTGCTTGCGCGTTCTAGGGTTAATTTGCTTAAATCAACTTTCCTAAAATTCCAGGTTTTAGCATTTCCCCTTTCAAATATTCTTTTAAATATTACATTGAAACTTATCATATTATGGCCAAGTGCTCCCGGACCTGTACATCTGAAATTGTATCTGATCTATTTGACAGGACCAAATACAGCAAATTATCTACCCTGGTCGGTTCATCTACCATTTGAAAGATGTAATTTTCTTGAATTGTAGATAAAAACTTGCAGCTTTTAGCACAACCAAAAGATTCTATGTAGCACTCAATGTCTGGATAGTTGAAATCCCCCCATAATAAGACCTGACTATTATTATTTGCTGCCTTTTCAATTTGTTGCAGCATTTCATCCTCTACCTGTTCAGCTAAGTTAGGAGGCTTGTAGTAAACACCAATTAGCAGCTTTCCATTATTGCCCTCCCTGTGTACATTTACTCATATTGACTCTACGTTGTAGCAGCTCCCCCCAATGTTGTCATTGAGCACAAATTTTAAGTTTCATTTGATAAATATACACACCCCTCCACCTTTTTTGGTCTTTCCTGTCCCTTCTGAATGTGGTGTAACCCTCTATGTTTGTCACCTGCTCCAATGTCTTGGTTTCTTCCTGAGTTCCTGATCCCGTTTCTGGTTCCCAGTTCCAGCCTAAGTTCCTGATTCAGTTCCTGATCCTTTCCTGGTTCCCAGTTCAAGCCTGAGTCCCTAATTCAATTCCTGATCCTATTCCTGGTTCCGATTCCAGCCTGGGTTCCTGATTCCATTCCTGATCTTGTTTCTTGTTCCTAGGTTCCAGCCTGAGTTCCTGATTACATTCCTTCTTCCTGGTTCCAGCATGCGTTACCGATCAATTCCTGACTCCCGGTTCCAGCCTGTGTCCTGTATCTATGGCCATGTCCTGGTTCCAGCCTGAGTTCCTGTATACTGTATCTGTGCCTGTGTTCTGATGCTAGCCTGTGTTCCTCTATCCTGTACCCGTGCCCATATCCTGGTACCAGCCTGTGTTTTTGTATCCTGTATCCATGCCCATGTTCTTGTGCCAGTTTGTGTTCCTGTAACCTAAATCTGTGCCCGAGTCATCGTGCCAGCCTATATTCTGGTATCCTGAATCCTTTCCCGTACCTTGGTAAGATCTTGTGGTTCTGTATCCAATCCCATCTGTAACCGTATCAGCTTCAACCCTGCCGTTTATCCTGATCCTGTCGCAGGAGTGGTTTTACTCCATCTTGCCTGTCTTCGCTATTATCAGCTTCCACAGATCTGGGGCCTGCCTTGGAGTGGTACCTTGCAGCTGCCTGCAGCACAAACCTAACCTCACCACCAGAAGCTCTTGAGACCAGATAGCCACATAGTTACGCCCCTCCGGTGTAAGTCTGCAATCCATGGTCCAGTGAATCCACATCCACATGCCAGCTTGATCTGTCATTGTCGTTTCGCCCATAACATATTGCACGGGCTCACCCATTTAGACATCAGTCCTTCACACAGCCCCTGGCGGAGTCTAAGCAACATAAACAAGGTCTTTCATCTTTCATACACAGGCTACAACTGAGGCAGCTAAACTGCCCTAAATAGGCCATTCCAAAAGGAGAAAATTCACAATACAATTTGTTGTGCAATTTCTTCTGAATGCATTGATACCTCATATGTGGAATAAAACCACTGTTTCAGTGCACGGCAGTTCTCAGAAGAGAAGGGGCGCCATTTGACTTTTAGAACAGAAAATCCACTGTAATCTATAGCCCCTGATGTGCCTAAACAGTACAAGACTCTACAAATTATCCCATTTTGGAAACTAGATCCCTTATGGAATATATCTAGATGTGAAAATAAAAAATGACAGTTTTACCACAAAACAATTGTTTTATCCCAAAATTTTGCATTTTCTCAAGGGTAGCAAGAGAAAATGCACTAACTAACTTGATGTGCAATTTCTCCTGAGTACGTCGATACCCCATAGGTGGTGTAAAACTAATGTTTGGGAGAACGGTAGGGCTTGAAAAGAAAGGAGCACCATTTCACTTTTAGATCGCAAAATTAGCTGAAATTGATAAAGGACGCCCGGTTGCGTTTGCAGAGTCCCTGATGTGCCTAAACAGTGGAAACCCCTAAAGTTAGCCCAATTTGGAAACTGGACCCCTCAAAGGAATTTATTTAGATTTCAGGTGAGCACTTTTAACCCCCTGGTGGTTCAAAGAATTTTATAACGTTGAGCTATTAAAATAAAAATAATCCCATTTTTCCCACAAATATGTTATTTTAGCCCCAAATATTGCATTTTCATAAGGATACCAGTAGAAAATGCACCATTTGTTGAGAAATTTCTCCTGACTACACCAATACTCAATATGTAGTGGGAAAACCACTGTTTCTGTGCAAGGCAGGACTTGGAAGGAAAGAAATGCTTTTGAATTTTGGAGTGACATTTCACCTGGTTTGCGGGCACCAAGTCACATTTGAAGAGCCCTTCACATTTCAAAACAGCAGAACCCCTCTCCCCCCCCCCCAAAGTGAACACATTCTGGAAACTGCACTTCTCAAGGAATTAATCTTGGGGTGTAGTGAGCAATTTTAAACCTTAGGTGATTCACTGAATTGTATAACATTGGGCCAAAGTTTTAATTTTCAAAAAGGGTAATAGGAGAAAATGGACCAGATAATTAGTTACATAATTTCTCCTGCGTTTGCCAATACCTGACTTTTGAGGAACAGTGCAAAACGAAGAAAGGGAAGTAGCACCTCTCACTTCCAAAAGCTCAATGTGGCCAAAACTGAACTAATCATTTATCCTTCATCTCCCCTAAGTTTCCTACCTAATCTATTTCAATAAATAACATCATGCTCTCTCCAGCACCCAAAGTCCGCTGCTTTGGAGTAACACTTGGCTCTGCCTTGTCCTTCATAGCATACATCCAATCGCTCACCACCTCCTGCCGTCTTCAACTCAAAAATATTTCCAAAATCTGTCCTTTCTTCAGTTCTCAAACTACGAAAATGCTAGTGCATGCCCTCATATTCTCCCACCTTAATTACTGAAACATCCTCCTTTGTGGCCTCCCTGCTAACTTTCTCGCACCTCTCCAGTCCATAATTAACTTTGCTGCCCGATTGATCCATTTTACTCCTCACTACTACCCCACTTCTTCTCTCTGCAAGTCCCTCCACTGGCTCCCAATTCTTCACCGTATCCAATTGAAACTAGTAACACTGACCTACAAAGCTGTCCATAATCTGTCTCCTCCGTATATCTTCGAACTATTCTCCCAATACACTCCAACATGTAATCTCTTGTCCTCTCAAGATCTCCTTCTCTCCTCCACATTCATTTGCTCTTCATCCAACCACCTCCAAGACTTCTCCTGAGTATCCCCAATCTTCTGGATTTTGCTGCCTCAACTCATCAGATTATCTGCTACACTTGCAAGCTTCAAATGAGACTAGAAAGCTCATCTGTTTAGAAATGCCTATAGTGTCCAATGACCCTGCCACCTCACCACCGCCAGAGCTACCGCCTCACCACCTCCAGAGATGCCACCTCACCACTGGCCCACCTACTGTCTCCTCCCCAATATCCTATAGAATCTAAGCCCGCAAGGGAAGGGTAGGGTGCTCTTACCTCTGTACCAGTCTGTTTATTATAACTTGTATATGTTTTTTGTACATGTACAGCCCCATGGAATCCATGGTGCTCTATAAATAAATATTAATAATAATAAATAATAATAATAATATTGGAGTTCATATTTAGGAATAGTTTGTGATTGTCATGTCACATTGTCAGTGCCCCCTGAGGTGCTAGAACAGCAGAAATCACTCACAAGTGACCACATTTTACAAACTGCACCCATCAATTAATTCTTCAAAGAGTGCAGCGAGCATATTAACACCACAGGTGTGTCACAAAATTGTATACTATTGAGTGGGGAAGAGAAAAAAAAATCACTTTACCACTAAAATGTTATTTTAACCCCAGATTTACGATTTTTCACAAGGGAAGAGATAAAAAAGGCCCCATAATGTGTGATATAATTTCTCCAGACCGTGGCAAAACTCCACATGTGACTGTACAGTACTGTTTTGCTGCACCACAGCGCACAGTAGGGAAAGAGCATAATTTGATTTTTGAACCACAGATTTTCCTAGAATAATTTGTGGACTCCATTTGCACAGCCACTAAGTATCAAAACAGCAGAATCCCCCTCAAGTAACAACATTTTAGAAATTACACCTATTTGGGAATTCATCTATTTGTGTAGTAACAATTTGGTCTCTGGAAAACACGCATGGAGTCAAACGCAGTAATTGTTGCAAAATTAAAAATTGCAAATAAGCACTTGTAGTGCCCAGTACATTGTAGTTCCTGTACATTGTGCCCAGCTTCTGCTTCTGGAGACACACATCCTGTACATCAAATGAGCTCTCATCCCTACAACAATGCCAAATATGTGGATGTTAACTGTGGTTTAGACACATTGTGGTGCTCAGAAGGGAAGAGGGCATTTGAATTTGGGAGTGCAGATTTTTCTGAATTTCTTTATTTGAGGGGGTACCATAGCGCTTTTCCAAAGCCTTTGGAATAGCAGTAACATGAAAGCCACCTATATTTCCGTTAACAGATGACAGACTTGAGTGGGTACTTGTTTTTTTGTGGGTTGAGTTGAATGCTGTTGCTGGCAATTTTGGGTACTGAACATTTTGGATCAGTTCACATTTATCCTGTGCACATTGTTGAGCACTTACATCAGGGTTTCCATCTACATTATCTATATCTCCAAAATATGTGATTCAGGTGAAACTCCCGACGGATCCATTCACTATAATGAGGCAGCAGAGTTAATCCTGACTCCGTTTGGCCTCTGTTAAGCAGTGTACATCTATACAAAGGTGCACAAAACTGACCACAATTTAGGGCACAACTAAAAAGACTTGTAAAAAGATTGACACTGCTGGACCACAGGCTAGTCTGTTGGAAATTTTGTCTGAATCACGTGTTTCAAAGATTTACACATAATCCCCAATGTAAGCGTTCAGTGTAGAGCACAGGATAAATGTGAGCTGTGCCTTACTGCAATCTTTGGGAGGCAGAATAAACAAATCAACAGCAGTTGAACAGCTAGCTTTATTACTATTTTTTACGCCATTTACCTTGCGGTATAAATGATTAGGTAGCTTTATATTTTAGGTCAGATTACAGCTAGTGATGGGCATACCCAGACTGTAAAAGTCTGGATCTGTGCGGTTTCAAATGTACCTGAGTGCCGGACCAGAGCCCGGAAATCTCAGGGAACTCCAGGTAATGACTTGGATCCGTCAACCCGGGAAATAAAAAAGAAAAAAAAAGTAAAAATAAAGAAAATAAGAATAAAGCAAGCTGAGTCTCCAGTGCAGCTGTAATTGCTTCCAGACCGCTCACTGCTTCCCCCACCCACTGGCCGTCCTGGTGTCAGTGATTGGTTGCAGTCAGACACGCCAACAATCACAGACCTTGTCTCCGGGTCTATATCGTAGTCTCCAAACAAATTGATTTAAGAAAAAAATTGTTTTTAGGTCCCCCATATTATGCTACCAAGCCCAGATAAAGAATATGGCTACAGGCTACATGCTTATCTTGGCTGTGTGTCAAAATAAGAGAAACACTGCATGCAACATTTTCTTTTAACTATTTAAACAACTGCCTCATCCATTAGATGTGACAGTCCCGACACTTTACCCAGCTCTTCCAGATTGTCCTGGTGTTGTAACAATTGGGGAAATAAGGAGTTAATGGCCGCCCAAAGCTGCCACTAAGCCCTAGATTAGTAATGGGAGGTGTCTATGAGACCCCCATTACTAATCTCTAAGCGAAAAGAAATAAAGACAAACTAAAAATCCTTTATTTGAAATAAATACAAAAAACACCCTGTTTTACCAATTTATTAACCCCCAAAACATCCAGATCTGATGTAATCCACATGCGGTCCCATGATGATTCTAGCTCTGCTACATCTGAAGTCACAGCGTGTGGCCTTAGACCATGACTTCCTGCTTTGGGCTTCAGGCAGAATATGAGCCACACGATGAGTGGTGACATCCCTCAGGCTATTTGCGATCACAGCTGGAGGTTCCCACGGTCCTCCACCTGTGATCGCAAGTAACCTGACCTCAGGTGACCTCAGTGAACTCAGATTCACAGACCTGCATCTTCTGTCCGAAAACCGCACTTTTTTCTGCCAAGATATTCAGATTTGGTGCTGAAATTTCTACACCATATTCCTGCACCTAATCTACACCTCCCAGCAAAAAACCCCGCATCACTACCGCATCATACCGCAGTAGACGTATGTTTTTTTCTGTGCTTAGTATCATAATATGGGGGACCCTACCCAATTTTTTTTTCCTTTATTTTTACTCCAATCTACAATGACTTGCAGACAGGGTCTGTGATTGCAACCAAATACAGATGCCAGGACTGCTGTTGGGCAGAGGAAGTAGTGAATATAGATGAGCAATAATGAGCGGCATTCTAAGAAGAGTGAGCTGCCTGGAAGCAGTTACAACTGCATCGGAATCTCGGAAAGTATGAAATACGTGCTCCAATTTCCCCATCCCTTCTACCACTATTTTTCTGTGCCAGATTGTAATCCCCATAAACTTAAATCGGGACCGGCGTCTGGCTAGATATCCAAGATCAATTCAAGGCAGGAACCAAATTTATTAAAATCCAGTTAGATCCGCCAATCCCGGTTATCTCTGAGTCCCATGAATAGTTATAGCTATACCAGATTTATATTTTTTTTTAGGTTTGGATACTATTATCACACTAAAAACACTTTTTTACAAAATAAAGTTTTTTTGCATCACCAAATTTTGAAGACCATAGTTTTTTTTTATTTTTAGGCCAACAGAGTCATGAAAGAGCTTTTTTTGCAGGATGAGTTGGAGTTTTTACTGGTACCATTTTGGGCTACATAATGTTGTTTGATCGCTTTCTATTCTGCTTTAGTGAGGCAGAATCAAGAAGAAACAGCAATTTAGGAATTGTATTTTTATTGGGGGGGGTTCACCGTATTGTAAAAGAGATAAGACTGTTTTATCTTCACGTCAATATGATTACAGCAATACCACATTTATATTGGGTTTTTCTTTATGTTTTCTTCTTTTACACCATAAAAACAATTTTATAGAAAAAAGTTTTTGCATTGCTGTATTCTGAGAGCTAAAAGTTTTTTTATTTCTCTGGTAACAGAGCTGTATTGCAGCTTGTTTTTTGCAGGACAAGAGAATGCTTCCAATGATACGATTTTTATTTACATGCCACTTTTTGATTGCGTTTTATTCCACTTTTTGGTGGTATTGTGAGAAAACAGAGATTTTTTACCACTTTTTTTTATAGTGTTCTCTGAAGGGATAAAATAGTGTGACAGTTTTATATATTGGGTTTTCCTGGATGCCGTCATATCAAATATGTGTACGTTCTTTAATTTTTTTACAAAAATATTTATATATTTGCCAGTTTAAAATTATTTTCATTTTTTTCTTTATTTTATCGGGTTTTTATATATAGCTGGCTAACCCGGAGATCGTCATGATGTCATCATGATGACCTCAGGTTGCCATGGCAACAATGGTGACAATCGGGCACCCATAATCATGCTGCAGGAGTCCTGATCACTTGAAAGAGGGGGTGGACTTCCTGTCCCAGCCCCTAAAGCAGCAGATTATTCAGCTACATAGAGGTACATAGGTATATAGCAGTGTATCTCTATGGCCCTGCATTCTAGAGGTAAAGAAAAAGTCAGATTTTTTTGTTGCTATAAAACTACAAGAAAAGATTGCAAATATGTAATTTTTTTTCAACCCCCATCTCACACCAACAAGTTCCAAACAATTCATTATGAGCTAAGTCTTTAAGCCACTAACTCTGGTGATGTCATTATTAGAATTTTCTAAACTTGAAGCTGCAGTGCAGCCCCCTGACTCCACAGACAGCTTACACTTGACATAGAGATACATTGTACAGAGCAGTAGATTTTTATGTCTCTTATTCTAGAGGGAGAATAAAAGATATTTTTTTCTCCCTATAAAATTACTAAAAAAAATAAAAAAAACCCAATAATCTTATTTTAATGTGCTTTTTTAAAAAATAATAAACATCACAAATCAGGAAATAACATGGACATATTTACTGTCCCTGTAATTGTTACAACTTGAAGAACAAATTATTTATGGAGATCTGTAAATTGTGTAAAGATATGGTGTGATTAATTATTGTTCTCTATTAAATTCATAAAAAAAGTAACAAAAACAAAATAATGATGCTGTGTTCACGAATAGCGTAAATGCTGCTTTTTTTCTGCAGGTATTTGCACCACGCAACGCAACAATCTTCTCTGATTATTGTGTATTTGCTGAGGTTTTTTTATACAATTTTTCCCTTTATTTGATGCTTTTTTAGTGCAAATGTGAATCCGGATTTTTAATGCTTTTTTAATACTACGGAAAAGCTTTAATTATGCATTTAAAAATGCAGCAGCAGGTTTTTTGCTTGTGTTTTTTCCAGGCTCCACATGGAAGGCAATAGACAAAAATCACCAAAACTGCACAGTTCAGCAGTGTCTTTACAAACTCAGCGTTCAGAGATTATGAAACCACATCCACTGTGCATGGACATTTATGCTGTGTTCACATGTAGTGCAAATGCCGCATTTTTCTGTTGTTTTTTTATGCAGAGAACTTGTCCAAGCAAAGTGGATGTGATTTCATGAAAACCTCATCCACTGGGGGTCAAAAGACGCTGTTGAACTGTGCGGTTTTAGTGCTTTTTTACTATGGAGGCTTTTATGTGGAGGTTAAAAAAAACACGTTAAAAAAAAAGTGCAGAATCAAAACTTTTCTGTTTTATAAAAAACACTTAAAATGCGGCTTCACATCTGCACCAGAAAACGCATGAAATAATGGGGAAAAGGCATAAAATATGCAGCACAAATGCAATAATCAGAGAAGATTGTTATTGTGTAGTTTGTTGACGACACCTGCAGGAAACAAAAAACACAGGATTTATGGAACGTGTGAACGCGGCCTAAGGCTATGTCCGTACTTTGCTTTTTACCTGCTTTTTTGCTACTTTTTCAACTGCAGCGTTTTAATGCCAAAATGGATGTGTTCTGCTTTTCAAGCATAGTCTATGAGAATTTGGGTTTCTTGTCCGCACTATGCTGTTCAAAATGCTGCCTTTTTGTGGCAGAAATTTGGGCAAAAAATCGTTTTTGCCATTTGCGTTTTGAACTGCAAAGCAGAGTTTTTGCCCAAATTTCTGCCACAAAAAGGCAGCATTTTGAATAGCATAGTGCAGTCAAGAAACCCAAATTCCCATAGACTTTGTTTGAAAAGCAGACCACATCCATTTTGGCATTAAAACGCTGCAGTTGAAAAAGCAGCAAAAAAACAGGTAAAAAGCAGGTAAAAAGCAAAGTGCGGACATAGCCTTAGGCTATGTGCCCACGGGACTCTGTATCTGCGGATTTTTCTGCATCAAAATCCGCAGCTTTCCTCCGGAATCCGCACCTTTTCATAGGTGTGGATTTTGTGCGGATTTGACGCGGATTTGACGCGGATTTTGTCGTGGATTTTGCGGTTTTTTTTTTTTAATTCAATTGAATAGGCAAAATCCGCACGAAAATCCGCAACAATAATTGACATGTTGCAGATTTTTCCGTACGAAAATCCGCACGATTTCCGCTGCGGGAAAATCCGCAGCGTGGGCACAGCATTTCCCAAATGCCATAGAAATGGCTGGGGAGTAGCTGTGCTGCAGATTTCTGGAAAATCCGCGGCTTTTCCGCGAGAAATCCGCGGCAAATCCGCGCATTTTCCGCAGCTTGGGCACATAGCCTAACAGGCACAAAAAAGCAACATGTCATATAGTGAAGCTACATAAGGCCTGTTTCACATGTCAATGAAAAACAGAAACGTTTTTCACTGACGTGTAAAAACCTATATATCCCTCCATGTGCCGTGATTCATGGCACATGCGGGTTATCCATGTGCTATCCATGATCCGGGATCCGTCATCTATGATAGCACATGGACGTATACTCACCTGTACCCATTCCTGCTGTCAGTGGTGCTGAACTCTCCGACTCTGCTGTATCTGGGCGCTGCTGACCCCCGTTGCAACTACTTCCGGGTTGGCTGCTTCCTACATAAATGAATATGCACGAGAATAAGGCTAGGTTCGCACACTGCGTCTTTCTGACGCTGCGTTTTTGTGCGTTTTTGGCCGCCAAAAACGCACCTGCGTCGAAAAAACGCATCAAAAGACGCATGCGTTTTTGCCGCGATTTGGTGCGTTTTTGGCTGCGTTTTGCTGCGTTTTTGATCTCTGCGTTTTGCTGCGTTTTTCAAATGCATTGCATGGGCAGAAAACGCAGAAAAACGCAGGAAAGAACTGACATGTCCATTTTTTTTTTTTACTCAAAAACGCAGGTAAAAAAAACAGATGTGTGCGGACAGCAAAAATGAAAACTCATAGACTTTGCTGGGGAAGCAAAGTCCTGCAGTTTTGAGGCCAAAATTGCACCCGAAAAACGCGCAAAAATGCCGCGAAAAATGCAATGTGCGCACATAGCCTTAGCAGCCGTCTCTGAAACAGCAGCCAGCAGAGGATGACGGCAACGTCACTAGAGGTGAATATAAAATGCTTTTTATTTTCAATGTACGTGTTTTTCTGGTACGTGTTTCACGGATCACACCATAGTGTGGTCCGTGGGACATCAGTGATGCCAGAAAAAAACGGACGTGTCTCCGTGCGGCAATCACGGATACACGTGTACGCTGCACGGAGACACAGTCAGTGAAAACTTATTGATGTGTGCGCAGACCCATTGATTATAATGGGTCTGTGTATTTCAGTGATGCTGATATGTATAAAAATTATCATATACGTACCAGAAACTATGCTACAACTATGAGTAAATGAACAGTCTGGACACTTCCAAATGGGTGTGGCTTGGAGTTTTGGCTAGGGGCGTGGTTACAATTTGCCCCATAATTTGTCCCTTTTTCTGTTCTTCAAAAGTTGGGAGGTATGTAGAAGCCTTTATATTTAATGATATAGTTAATGGTCTTTACCTGGTTTGTCTGGTGCATGTCTTTTCACTGTATTGCATGATTACTATGTGTGCAATGCTCCCTTAGAAAATACCATGTTAAAGTAAAAAGGTCCATATTTATGGGACTTTATAGTAGATTTAAAAAAATGAAAAAGAAAACAAAAAACAAAAAAAAACAGAATAGTCAGTGGAGTAGTGGGAATAAAACAGGAGCAAAAACTGGACACTGAGGACCAGGTTGCCTTAATTATTACCCTATTTCTTTTTTTGTTGTTTTCTCAAAAAAGTTTTGGATTAGTAAGAAAAAATTAAACTGTTAAACTTCCTTTAATGCACTAGTGTGGAGTTTTCATCATCCCACCCTACATGCATTCCCTTCGTGCATACAGGGAACAATAATAATAATGAGCTGTTTTTCCATTTGTTTCCTTTGATAAAAGATTGCATTACCATCTTTCACCAAGCAGCCGACTCTGCCCAGTTCCTGATGCATAGAGCAACACGTCACTTACATAAAATTGACGCCAATTTGGCTTTTATGTCTGTAATGAGAGGCTCCAGATCAGTGACCGTGGGTAATAGAAATGTCTGTGATGCTAGCTGCTATGGGATGACAGACCTGATCGATTAGTATCCTGTAAGGTTAAGAAAAAGCCTTTTTATTATTCCAAAATATCAACAAACTCAATTAACATCTGACCTCCAAGTCACTGTGTAAAACCTTGCAAATTGGTGCTGACATGAAGGCGCTGCCTTTTCCTTTTCATTATAGAAATAAGTGCAGCAAAAAAAGTATGGTGTACCGTTTCAACCAGATATATGGCTTGATTGAAAATTCAACACCCCAGATTTGATTCCTCATTTCTGTCAAATTTGTTGTGCAATAAAAAAAAGTAAATATAATAAGCATTGGCTTTAACCCCTTAAGGACGAAGCCAGTTTTGTACTTAATGACCAGGCCATTTTTTGCAATTCTGACCAGTGTCACTTTATGAGGTCATAACTCTGGAACGCTTCAACGGATCCCGGTGATTCTGACATTGTTTTTTCGTGACATATTGTACTTCATGATAGTTATAAATTTAGAACGATATTTTTTGCTTTTATTTGTGAAAAAATCGGAAATTTGATGAAAATTTTGAAAATTTTGCAATTTTCAAACTTTTAATTTTTATGCCCTTAACCCAGAGAGTTATGTCACACAAAACAGTTAATAAATAACATTTCCCACATGTCTACTTTACATTAGCGCAATTTCTGAAACAAAATGTTTTGGGGTTAGGAAGTTAGAAGGGGTCAAAGTTCATCAGCAATTTCCCATTTTTTCAACAAAATTCACAAAACCATTTTTTTAGGGACCACATCACATTTGAAGTGACTTTGAGAGGCCTAAGTGACAGAAAATACCTAAAAGTGACACCATTCTCAAAACAGCACGCCTCAAAGTACTCAAAACCACATCCAAGAAGTTTATTAACCCTTCAGGTGCTTCACAGGAACTAAAGCAAAGTGGAATGAAAAAAAGCAAAAAATAAAATTTTACCTAAAATGTTGCTCTACCCCAAATTTATTCACTTTTAGAAGAAATAACACAACAAAATGAACCCCAAAACTTGTTACCCACTTTCTTATGAACGCACCAATACCCCACATGTGGTCAGAAACCTTTGTTTGGACAAATGGGAGGGCTCGGAACAGAAGGAGCAATATTTGAATTTTGGAAAGCAAATTTGGCTGAAATAGATTGCGGGCACCATGTTGCATTTACATGTCCGCCAAGGTACCTAAACAGCAGAAACCCCTTACAAGTGACACCATTTTGGAAACTAGACCCCTTAAGGCTTCTATCTAGGGGTATAGTGAGCATTTTGGATCCACAGGTACTTCACAGATTTTGATAACGTTACGTTGTCACATTGAAAATTTTCATTTTTTTCTCAAAAATGTTGCTTTAGCATCAATTTTTTCACTTTTTCAAGAGGTAATTCCAAAAATGTGACCCCAATGTTTGTTACCCACTTTTTTATGAGCGCGGTGATACCTTACTTGTGGTCTGAAACCTTTGTTTGGAGAAATGGGAGGGCTTGGAACGGAAGGAGCAATATTTGAATTTTGGAAAGGAAATTTGGCTGAAAAAGATTGCGGGCACCATGTCGCATTTGGAGGACCCCTAAGGTACGTAAACAGCAAAAAAACACCACAAGTGACCCCATATTGGAAACTAGGCCCCTCAAGGAATTTATCTTGATGTTTGGTGAGTACCCTGAACCCCCAGGTGCTTTACAGAAGTTTATAACGTTGAGCCATGAAAATAAAAAAATAAAATTTTACCACAAAATTGTTACTTCAACCAGGTAGCTTTTTTTTCACAAGGGTAACAGGAAAAAAATCACCATGAAATTTATTGCGCAATTTCTCCTGAGTTTGTTGATATCTTGTATGTGGTGGAAATCAACTGTTTGGGCACACTACAGGGCTCAGAAGAGAAGGAGTGCAATTTGACTGCAAAATTGGCTGGAATCAATAGCGGACGCCATGTTGCATTAGGAGAACCCCTGAGGTGCCTAAGCAGTGGAGGTCCACCACAAGTGACCCCATTCTGGAAATAAGACCCCTCAAGGCTTTAATCTAGGTGTATATTGAGCATTTTGAATCCACGAATACTTCACAGAATTTGATAAGCTTAGGTTGCCATATTGAAATTTTCATTTTTTTCACAAAAATGTTGATTTAGCGACACATTTTTCACTTTTTCAAGAGGCAACAACAAAACGTGTACCCCACAGGTTGTTATCTAATTTCTTGTGAGCGCAGGGATACCACACATGTGGCCAAAAACCTTTGTTTGGATAAATGGGAGGGCTTGGAATGGAAGGAGCACCATTTGAATTTTGGAAAAGTTGAAGTAAATTGCGCGCACCATGTCACATTAGCAGGGCCCCTTGGGCACCTATACATCAGAAACCCCCCACAAGTGACCTCATTTTGGAAACTGGACCCCTCAAGGATTTTATTCAGGAGTATAGTAAACATTTTGAATCCACAGGTACTTCACAAAACTGTTGCTGTAGCAAAAAATTTCTCACTGTTAAGGGGGCTTTACACGCTGCGACATCGCTAATGCGGAGTCGTTAGGGTCACGGAATTGGTGACGCACATCCGGCCGCATTAGCAATGTTGCTGCGTGTGACACCGATGAGCGATTTTGCATCGTTGCAAAAACGTGCAAAATCGCTCATCGGTGACATGGGGGTCCATTCTCGATTATCGTTACTGCAGCAGTAATGATGTAGTTCGTCGCTCCTGCGGCAGCACACATCGCTATGTGTGACGCCGCAGGAACGAGGAACCTCTCCTTACCTGCCTCCCGGCCGCTATGAGGAAGGAAGGAGGTGGGCGGGATGTTCCGGCCACTCATCTCCGCCCCTCCGCTTCTATTGGGCGGCCGCTCAGTGACGTCACTGTGACGCCACACGGACCGCCCCCTTAGAAAGGAGGCGGTTTGCCGGTCACAGCGACGTCGCCGGGCAGGTAAGTATGTGTGACGCATCTGCGCGATGTTGTGCGGCACGGGCAGCGATTGCCCGTGTCGCACAACAGATGGGGGCGGGTACCCACGCTAGCGATATCGGGACCGTTATCGCAGCGTGTAAAGTAGCCTTTAGGCTATGTGGCCATGATCCAGCGACACGGCGTCTAGTACCCAGTGTCAGCCTCCTGCAGAAATGTGAGTGTTGTCCACCGGAGAACGCAGCTGCCCATGCCCACGATTTGGGTTCAGGCTGCTGTGGACTTTAGTTCTATTCTACGTGCAGAGAACACTCATCTCCGCAGCATAAATTGACATCCTGAGGCTCGGGAAGCTGCGCCACAGGTCGATTTATGCTGCGGAGAAAAGAAACACAGTGGGCACGGGATTTCTAAAAATCCTGCCACTGTGCTTCTACTGCACAACGCAGCGTTATGGACGCAGGGAAAACACTCTGCGCCCAAAACGTTGCAAACCCTGATTGTGGGCACACAGCGTAAAATGCTACAATGGATGAATGGATAGATGTCAAACATATATAACGTCCCACCCCCCTGCATATTCTAAGCTGGCGCCCTTTAGTGCCTTTCATGTGACACTAAAGGATGCCTAGCCTTGTATTTAGCCCAAAAAAAAAAAAAAGAATTAAAATAAATGACGTGGGGTCCCCCCTATTTTTGATAGCCAGCTAGGGTAAAGCAGACAGCTGTAGCCTGCAAACCACAGCTGACAGCTTCATCTTGTCTGGTGATCAATTTGGAGGGCTCCCCAAGCTGTTTTTTTTTTTTTAATTATTTATAAATAAATAATTAAAAAAAAAAAACAAACGTGGGGTCCCCCCAAATTAGATCACCAGCCAAGGTGAAGCTGACAGCTGGGGTCTGGTATTCTCAGGATGGGAAGAGCCACGGTTATTGGACTCTTCCCAGCCTAAAAATAGCAGGCCGCAGCCGCCCCAGAAGTGGCGCATCCATTAGATGCGCCAATTCTGGCGCTTCGCCCCAGCTCATCCCGCGCCCTGGTGCGTTGGCTAACGGGGTAATGAATGGGGTTGATACCAGGTGTGTAATGTCACCTGGCATCAAGCCCAGCAATTAGTTATGTCACGGCGTCTATCAGATACCCGACATAACTAATTGACAGTAATAAAAAAAAAATTGACAACAAAAAAAAATTTATTTGAAAAAACACTCCCCAAAACATTCCCTGATTGACCAATTTATTGAAAAGAAAAAAAAAATCCACAATAATCCATTTGGACGTCCCACGTCGCCTCTGGACCTTCTAGAATATGGGGGACACGTTCAGGGAACGTATCCCCCATTTTCTAGGAGGGCAGACCCTCCATTTGAGGAGAGTGGGTGCAAAGAATCTGCACCCACTCTCCCCGGGTCACAGCTGCAGAGTGCGAGCAGCAGCAGCCAGCGTCCTGAACACAGGAAGCTGTCAGCTGCTCGGCACATGTGACCGGCGTCTGCTGTGAAGGAGCCGGAGGAGGGGGCCGCGGGGGATCAGCGCTCCGGTATGTATGACACCGGGGGACACCGGGGGACACCAGGGGGAGGGTAGGGGGGGACCCGGCAGGGCCTAGGGAGCAGGTTTCTGTCGTATGTGTTATGGCACATACGACAGAAACCATAGGAACACTGTAAATGCGGCCGGCGCGCTGCTGTGATCGGCGGTGCGCGCGGCCATCTTGGATTTTCGGGAGGGGGTTGGGGGTCGGGGGGGCACTTTGGGGACACCGGGGGACCGGAGGGAACCGGGAAAAAGATTTATCTCCCATCTGGCATGTTTGATCATGCCAGATGGGAGATAAATCATTTTTTACCGGCGCGGTCATTTACTATAACTTGATGATCGGTATACGGTGTATACCGATCATCAGGTGAGCGGGGACCGGAAAAACCGGCCCGAATCATGATCTCCAGGGTCTCAGCTACCCCCGGCAGCTGAGACCCCGGAAATTTTCTGACTCTGGGGGGCGCTAGACCCTTTTTTCCGACCGCCGTTAAAAAGCGGCGGATCGGAAAAAGTACCCTTATTTACCGCCGTTAAAAGGCGTATCGGCGGTCGTAAAGGGGTTAATTTGAGTTAATACAGTGGGGAAAATAAGTATTTGATGCACTGCCGATTTTGCAAGTTTTCCCACCTACAAAGAATGGAGAGGTCTGTAATTTATATTGCAGGTACACTTCATCTGTGACAAACAAAATACCAAAAAAATCCAGAAAATCACATTGTACGATTTTGAAATAATGAATTAGCATTTTATTGCATAAAATCAGCACTGCATTTTTTGTTTTATAAGACGCACTGGATTATAAGACGCACCCCAAATTTAGAGAAAGAAAACAAATTTAAAAAATTTGATGTGATAATGGGTTTCATCTTATAATTCAGTTGTATCTTACTGAAGGGGTGGCAGCAGTGGTGGAACGGAGTCACAGGAGGTAGGAGCGGTGCTGGAGTAATGATGCGACGGGTGTCCATCTCGGTGAAACAGGAGGCATTGTGAGACAAGAGTCTTCCCCATTACTATTTGCCAAAGGAAACTAAACCCTTAAACTAAAGACCTATTAATAAAACTTAACTTGTATTAATCCGAAATTAAATAATTAGATAAAGTGCACTATACTTATATCTAAGAACACGGAATGAGGGACAGCTAATCCTAATTCCTTTATGGAGATTATCAGATTTATCTCTCTCCTACTATAATCACACTATGGCCGTAAATTGTTCCTTATCAACAGCCATTATTAGTAAACGCTGTCTTAATGCTAGGAGTTAAAATTCTAAAGATCAAGCTTCCCCAACATGTTTCAGCTATACAGGCTTCATCCGGGTACATGTAAAGCTGGGTTCACACTAAACGACAGCGACAACGACGTCGCTGTTACGTCACCATTTTCGGTGACGTAACAGCGACCTTGTAAGTCGCTGTTATGATCGCTGCTTAGCTGTCAAACACAGCAGAAGCAGCGATCATAACGTCGCTGTGCTACATGTTCAGAGAGCAGGGAGCCACGCTTAGCGCTGGCTCCTTGCTCTCCTACAGTACACATGGGGTTAATTAACCCGATGTGTGCTGCAGCTACATGTCACAGTTCAGAGAGCAGGGTGCCGCGCGCACTGCTTAGCGCTGGCTCCTTGCTCTCCTTGCTACAGTATACATCAGGTTAATTACCCGATGCATACTGCAGCCACATGTCACAGTGCAGGAGCCGGCGCTGGCAGCAAGAGCGGCGGAGGCTGGTAACCAGCGTAAACATCGGGTAACCAGGGAAAGGTCTTCCCTTGGTTACCCGATGTTTACGCTGGTTACAGCTTACCGCAGCTGCCAGTGCCGGCTCCTGCTCGCTTCATTTCGTCGCTCTCTCGCTGTCACACACAGCGATGTGTGTGTCACAGCGGGAGAGTGACGACCAAAAAATGAAGCTGGACATTCAGCAACGACCGGCGACCTCACAGCAGGGGCCAGGTCGTTGCTGGATGTCACACACAGCGACAGCGACGGGACGTCGCTGCAACGTCACAGAAAATGGTGACGTAGCAGCGACGTCGTTGTCGTTGTCGCTGTGTGTGACACCAGCTTAAGGCTCAAATGAACTGAACAAATGAGCAACATCTTATAAGTAATTAATAAGGAGCCCTCCCCAGTGACTGTATATAAAAAAGTTGATGCTGCGGGCTTCAAAGACATGACTCCCAGAGTTGTCGCGTGCATAGATTGAGCTCTTGGCTCAATGACGAACCGAGATTTCACCTGTGCATGTGCTACCTCTGGGTGCCATTTTCCTTACATGGAGATCAATCGGCTGGATGTGGTGCATGTGATATGCACACGTAGTTGGGGGGGTTACTCATCACCGGGCTGGTGTAGGGGGGTGGGATGTCACAGTGGCCAGGCCCGGATCCGTGACCCCAGCAGTGTCAATAAAAGATGGAGGCATTAATTACAGGGAAGTGGAGTTTGTATTTGTGATGCCACCTGTGGTTTGCGGCTAATATAGAAGCCACTGCTGCATGAGGTGTCTCCTGGGGCAGATGGTAGCGCGGCTCGGATGATACAGCTCTCCACAGTCAGAGCTCAGGCCCCGGGGATGATGAGAGTGGTAGTCTCTGATGGCGGCGGGGTGCGAGGGCAATGATTCCGGCAGTGATGGGACGACACAGGGATTACAGTCAAAGTTCTTTACTCACTGAGATTTCACTGCCTTTTTTAGTGAGTAGCTCCGCTGTTATGGGCTCCAGCCAATGCCAGATAGTTCGGAGGTCAAGGCCGGTGTTCCTTCTGTGTGTCCTTTCTATTGGTAATCCCTCCACCCCAGCACCTGATTAGTGGAACGGGTCACGGGAGCTTTTCGCACTCCCCGCGATCCCCCTTCTTTCTAAGCACTCGGGCCGAGCCGCTCCAGTTCCAAGCCACGGGTCCCTTATTCTTTCGTGTCCTCTCCCACTTGTATGCTGTTGCCTGCCCGAAGGTCCAGGCTCGACTCCCTGTGTGTATGACCACTCACTTCCCCTACCGGTGCCTCGCCACCCGTGTTGCTGAATTTGTGACAGGAGGTCCATCCCTCGTGATGGCCACCCCCAGCACCTACCCTAGCCCAGTCCCGGTGGGAGGGCAGATAACTGTGTGTTGTGTGAATTGTGGTGCACACCAGTGAATGACCCCAGTCTTACCCGGGATGAATACTACACCTCGGCTGAGGTGCAGTACTCTTTGGCACCTGAAGCCGCAAGGGCACCACACATACGCAGAGCTGAGAGCTCAATCTGCACGTGAGCTGACTCTGGGTACCATTTGTTGGAAACCTACACCGCTGACATTTTTTACATACAGTCACTGAGCATGGCTCCGGCATCGCAATACTCACTGCTTGGCCAACACAGCTGCACCGCCCAGTCCCACCTTGCAACTCTCGCTGTTTCACCCTACCCTGCCACCACCATGCAGTGGGGATAATCCCTCCTGTTACCCTGCTCCACCTCCCGCCACACACCCCCAGTAAGCTACAACCAAATTATAAGCCACCCCACCATTTTCCTCCTGAAAAATACAGTGTTTGATCACCTACCAAACAGCAACAATTCTGTTTCTCACAGACCTGTTATTTTTCTTTAAGAAGCACTCCTACTCTACACTCATTGCCTGTATTAATTGTACCTGTTTGAACTCATTAGCTGTATAAAAGATACCTCTCCAGGCACTCAATCAATCACACTCCAACCTCTCCACCATGGCCAAGACCAAAGAGCTGTCTAATGACACCAGGGATAAAATTGTAGACCTGTACAAGACTGGGATAGGCTACAGGACAATAGGCAAGTAGCTTGGTTAGAAGGAAACAACTGTTGGCACAAATATTCCAAAATAGAGAAACACAAGATGACTGTTAATCTTACTCGGTCTGGGACTCCATGCAAGATCTCGCCTCATGGGGTAAAGATGATTGTGAGAAAGGTCAGGAATCACCCCAAAACTACAATGGAAGACCTGGTCAATGTCCTGAAAAGTGATGGGACCACAGTCTCAAAGATTAGTGTTAGTAAGACACTACGCTGTCATAGATAAAATCTTGCAGTGCACGCAAGGCCCCCCTGCTCATGCCAAAACATGTCGAGACCCATTTGAAGTTTGCCAATGACCATCTGGATGATCCAGAAGAGGCATGGGAGAAGGTAATGTGGTCAGATAAGACCAAATTAGAACTTTTTGGTATCAACTCCACTCGCTATATTTGGAGGAAGAAGAAGGATGAGTGCAACCTCAAGAACACCCTTCCAACCGTGAATCATGGGGGTTGAAACATCATACTTTTGGGCTATTTTTCTGCAAAGGGGACAGAATGACTGCATCTTATTGAAGGGAGGATAGATGGGGTCATGTATCACAACCTCCTTTCCTCAGTAACAGCATTGAAGATGGGTCGTGGCTGAGTCATCCAGCATAACAATGACCCAAAACACATAGCCAGGGCAACTAAGGAGTGGCTCCAGAGGAAGCTTTTCAAGGTCCTGGAGTGGCAAAGCTAGTGTCCAGACCTGAACCCAAGAGAAGATCTTTGGAGGGAGTTGAAACTCAATGTTGCCCAGTGACAGCAGCAAAAATCTAAAAGATCTGGAGAAGATCTGTATGGAATAGTGGGACAAAATCCCTGCTGCAGTGTGTGCAAACTTGGTCAAGAACTACACAAAATGTCTGACCTCTGTAATTGTAAACAAAGTTTCCACCAAATATTAAGCTCGTTTTTTTCAATTGTATCAAATACTTATCTCATGCAATAAAATTAAAATTAATTATTTAAAAATTATACAATTAGATTTCATTGTTTTTTTTTAAATTTTGTCTGTCACAATTGAAGTGTACCTACAGTATGATACAAATTACAGACCTCTCTATTTTTTGTGAGTGGGAAAAGTTGCAAAATCGGTATCAAATAATTATGTTCCCCATTGTATTTGTAGGTATATGGCGGCCTGTTTGACAGTCAAATGTACTACGGTATATGGACACTGGCATTATATGAGTATAGAATGATCTGTTTCATAACTTGCAATAGTTTGTCCTCCTGCACAGTTTGCTAAAAAAACAAACCATGCTATATCCACTGTAAAGCCTCTTCTGCTGCTCTTGGTGTCTGGCATTGGCTGCAGCATTGACATCACGTTAACAGAGCCACAATCAACCAGGTCATGTGTTCCACTTAAATGAGCAAAGTCGCTGAGATCACTAATTGGTTGCAGCACAGTCAACTTTGGATCAGCACCACAGCCAATGCCAAACACCGGGAGCAGCAAGAGAGACTCACCGGTAGATGGTGACTATCTATAGCGATGGTTGCTTTTTCCTTTCCACTGAGCCATAGTCAGGTTTATTCACTGTCCAGATTCTGAACACTTTTGTCTCTGTGTGGACACTTTGTGAGTTCATTGCCTTTCCACGTACATAGAATCATTGTCAACCTATGACTGTTGATGTTGGTTAACCAGTGACATTTTTTTAGCCATATTTTCTACTGACAGTTTTCCTTAAAGGGAACCTGGGAGCAACTTTAACCCCTCACTACCTGGCCCCTACTCCAAAGCATTTAAATGACTGTGTAGCACTTTACACCACTAGTGGACACAGAAAGAAAGGGGCCTCTGTGCAGGAACAGTATATGAGCCCATTGCAGCCCAAGAACCCATCTTAACGCACGTTTCATCTTGCTTTGGAGGTGGAAATTGGTTCCGTTACCTCTTGGGCCTCTGGTGCACCAATGATATATCCACCCCTTTTTAACCCCTTAACAATCTATGATGTTCAATTACATTATGAAGTGTGTCAGAGACTGAGATGCAGAACCTGCTCCACACAGGGCAGATGCTGTCCGCCTCTAAGTGTCCAGCACGCCCTCCAATTGCTGTTGTTAACCTCTTAAATGGAGCTGTCAATCACTGACAGCAACTTTAAGCATCACAATCTAGCCTAGATGTTTGATCAAGGCTCTTATTGGCTCCCTTACGATGTGATCGCAGAGAGCTGATGGGCAGATATTACAGCCTACAGAGGCTGAATGCCACAATACTTGTCATGTGATCATTTCTTCATTTCTGTGACATATAGCCTGGGCAGCATAGACGACTGTCATTCAAGTCCTTTAAGTGGATTAACAAATAAAGTAAAAAACTGTAAAAACAAATAAAAAAACCATAAATATTCAAATCACCCCCTTTTTCACTATCTATATATATAATTGCCTTATTCTGTCTGTCTGTCTGTCTTGCTCCAAAATTGTGTCACCGTGACAGTGTCACCGTGACAGTGTCGTTAGAGTGACAACTGTCGGATTGGCCGCTGGGCTCGGCCTGGCCCCGCCCCCCCCACGGATTGGCTGCTCGCCTCAGCCTGGCCCCGCCCCCCGCATGGATTAGCCGCTCGCCCCGGGTCTCCGCACACATGGCCCGCTCCAGCATACACCGGCTCCCAGTACACATGTGCAGGGAGCCGGCATACGCTGACGCCTCGCCCGCTCGCCCCCGCCACACGTTGGCACACTCGGCCCCGCCCCCGGCGGACTTAACCTTGCGATGCTGGGATCGTGACAGAGCCGGTGTATGCTGGTAACCATGATACACATCGCGTAACTATAGGAAGCGCTTCCCTTAGTTACCCGATGTGTATCATGCTTACCAGCGTACACTGGCTCCCGGTACATATGTGCAGGGAGCCGGCATACGCTGATGCCTCGCCCGCTCAGCCCCGCCCCCGGCACACGTTGCCACGCTTGGACCCGCCCCCGGCGGCCCCAGCATGGGGGATGGAGCACGATGGGGGGTGTGCAGCATGGAGGGTGGAGCACGATGGGGGGTGTGCAGCATGGAGGATGGAGCACGATGGGGGGTACGCAGCATGGGAGATGTAGCAGGATGGGGGGTGCGCAGCATGGGAGATGTAGCACGATGGGGGGTGCGTAGCATGGGGGATGGAGCACGATGGGGGGTGTGCAGCATGGGAGATGGAGCACGATGGGGGGTGTGCAGCATGGGAGATGGAGCACGATGGGGGGTGCGCAGCATGAGGAATGGAGCACGATGGGGAGTGCGCAGCATGGAGGATGGAGCACAATGGGGGTGTGCAGCATGGAGGATGGAGCACGATGGGGGGTGTGCAGGATGGGGGATGGAGCACGATCGGGGGTGCGCAGCATGGGAAATGGAGCACGATGGCGGGTGCACAGCATGGGGGATGGAGCACAATGGGGGGTGCGCAGCATGGGGGATGGAGCACGATGGGGGGTGCGCAGCATGGGGGATGGAGCATGATGGGGGGTGCGCAGCATGTCGGATGGAGCACGATGGGGGGTGCGCAGCATGTCGGATGGAGCATGATGGGGGGTGCGCAGCATGGGGGATGGAGCACGATAGGTGGTGCGCAGCATGGGGGTTGGAGTACAATAGGGGGTGCGCAGCATGGGGGATGGAGCATGATGGGGGGAGCGCAGCATGGGGAATGAAGCACGATGGGGGGTGCGCAGCATGGGGGATGGAGCACGATGGGGGGTGCGCAGCATGGGGGATGGAGCACGATGGGGGGTGCGCAGCATGGGGGATGGAGCACGATGGGGGGTGCACAGCCTGGGGGATGGAGCACGATGGGGATGCGCAGCATGGGGGAAGGAGCACGATGGGGGGTGCGCAGCATGGGGGATGGAGCACAATGGGGGTGCACACCTCCCCCCAAAACACACACACACCGCCACACGCGCACCGCACAACACACCACACAGACACTGGGAACCACAAACACCGCCCTACACAGACACTCACACACACACAGACAACGCTGCACACACACAACACCCAACACACAAACACCACGGCATACATAAATATACGCACATACTGCGCAACACACACATTGCACAAAACATTCCTCCCTCCAAAAAACACACACGCACTCCACACGCGCACCGCACAACACAACACACCACACACACACTGGGAACCACAAACATTGCCCTACACAGACACCCACACACACACAGACAACGCCGCACACACACAACACCCAACACACAAACACCGCGGCATACATAAATATAGGCACAAACCGCGCAGCACACACAGCACCACACACACAACGCTACAGACACACAGTGCTCCACAAACAACGCAACACACACAACGCAACACACATACAACACCGCTCTCACACACCCCCACACTCAGACAACAACCAGAACATTTACAGCGCCCTACACAAACACTTGGTAACTACACACAACAACATCTATATATATATATATATATATATATATATATATATATATATATATATATATATATATATATATATAAAACCATCATACATTGACTACACAAAACGTAAATTCTAGAATACCCGATGCGTTAGAATCGGGCCACCTTCTAGTCTATATATATAATTGCCTTATTCTGTCTGTCTGTCTGTCTTGCTCCAAAATTGTGTCGTTACAGTGACAACCAGCGGATTGGCCCCTGGGCTCGGCATGGCCCCGCCCCCCCACACGGATTGGCCGCTCGGCTCGGCCTGGCCCCCCGCACGGATTGGCCTCTCGCCCCGGCCCCCTGCACGTATTGGGCGCTCGGCCAGGCCCCACCCCCTCATGGATTGGATGCTCGCCCTGGCCCCGCCCCCCCCGCACGCATTCCCCAAACCCACACGGAGACGCCCGACTCCCAGGTGCCGAGCCCCCCCGCACGGATTGGCCGCTCGGCTCGGCCTGGCCCTGCCCCCTGCACGGATTAGCCTCTCACCACGGCCCCCTGCACGTATTGGGCGCTCAGCCAGGCCCCACCCCCTCACGCATTGGATGCTCGCCCTGGCCCCGCCCCCGCACGCATTTCCCGAACCCACACGGAGACGCCCGACTCCCAGGTGACTGCTGCAGCCCCGGAAGCCCACACCGGCAGGATTAAGTGGAGAAAAGCCACTAGCTTACCCCGCCTGCTGGCACACGTGTGCCGGAGCCGGCGTAGGCTAGTAACTATAGTACACATCGGGTAACTATAGAAACCGCTTTCCTTAGTTACCCGATGTAACTAGATTACCCCGATCCCGCACACGTCGGCACTGTCGCTTTTAATAGTTACCTTTTTTCCACTTTGTCGGCGCGCTCCCATGCACTGTGTATACTACAGTTGCCGCGCGACAAGCTCCGATCACATGTTGTCATGTGACCAGGAAGTTGCGGCGCAGCCACTGTCCTGTACACAGTGTACGGCTGCCTTCAGACGTCCATGTCACACATAGCACACATGCATGTATATACACACACAGCAGACACACATGGATACACAGAGCGCATACACACATACCGCACATGCATGTACACACACACACACACACACACTCTGCTGTACACTCACCCAGCGATGCGGTCCCCGGCACTGAAGTCCCCAGCGCTGTTCCTGCTTCCACCTCCTCAGGGCACTGAATATTCCGTGAGTATAATAAGCGGCGATAAGGAGCGGGAGGTAGCATCGCTGGAGAGAGGTAAATATAGAAAATATTTTTATTAAAAGCAAAACCTATGGAAAAAAAAAATGCTGTGCGCACTATGCGGATTGTGACAGCTGCATGTTTTGCTGTGGGATTCCCACAGCGAAAACAATTGCATGTCACTTCTTTTCCGCAGGTAGCTGCGGGATTTCACTCCATTGACTGCAATGTAATCATGAAATCCCGCAGGGAATAACGCAGGCAGCAAATTCTGTGCGGTTCATTGCGTTTTCCTGCGTTATTCCCTGCGGTATTTCGCGGTTTACCTGCGGTAATGTTCATCGCTGCCCTGCGGTTTGCAGGGAAGTTATGTCATTATGACAGGAAGAGGACGCGGAGCAGAGAGTAATCACACACAGATCACACACAGAGACATATAGAATACACACACATCACATCACACACAGACACAGAATACACACACATCACACTCACACACAGACACAGACAGACATATAATATACACACAGAAATCAAACGGACATATAGAAAAAAAACACGTGGGCTCCGCTGTATTTTTACCGTCCAGCCGCGGTAAACAGACAGTGGTGGATCAGTATTCTCAGGCTGGGGAGAGCGAGGGACAGTGTTAATGTACCCCCCCTCCCACAGCTGAGAATATCAGCCCGCAGCTGCTCCGGGACTGTCGCATCCATTATGCGGCGGTCCCGGAGTGTCCCCGGCTCTTCCAGACGCCGTGATGCGATGGCAGTCCAGGCAATAAGGAGTTAAATGACAGCGCATCGGCGCCATTTAAGTCCCGGCTTTTAATCATGGCAGCGCCTATGAGACAGCTTTCATGATTAAAACCCGTAATTAAAGTGAATAAACACAAACACCGAAAAATCCTTTATTTTAAATAAAACAAAAAGCTCCTCTTTCACCCGTTTATTAAGGCCCCCAAAACACACAGCTCCGACGTAATCCACGTCCTCCGATTCCTGCATCCAGCTGCGACTGACAACAGCGCTGAATGAATGCAGCCTCGCAGGGAGCCTGTAGAGGTAATTACAGGTAATTTTCCACGGCCGGTAATATAAACACACTACCGCCCGGGAGAAATGCAGCGTGTCAATCTGTACTCTATCTAGCTATCTATCTCTCTATCTATCTATCCCTCTATCTCAGAAGGATTTTTTTTTTTTTCAATGTGCTTTATTGCATTGAATGCATTAAAACACATGTACCAATCCGCACGCAGCAAAACCGCGGCAATACCGTGAACAATACCGCGGTAAAGCCGCCGCAAACCACATGTGGTTTTTGGGTGCGGTTTGCTGCGGTTTTTTACCGCAGGTGCGGTAATCTTTCAGACCCTGCAGAATTTTCTTAAGAAAATTCCATTTTCCAGTGCGCACAGGGCCTAATACTTACCTTTTCTCCACTTTGTCGGCGCGCTCCCGTGCACTGTGTACACTACAGTTGCCGTGCGACAAGCTCCGATCACATGTTGTCATGTGACCAGGAAGTTGCGGCGCAGCCACTGTCCTGTACATAGTGTACAGCTGCCTTCAGACGTCCGTGTCACACATAGCACACATGCATGTATATACTGTGAGGTAGCGTCGTCGGCTGCGCTGCAGAAGACACGGGATCCAGGCATCAAGGTTCACAGCACACGGTTTATTCCCAAGAAAAAGTCCACAATAGTACATATGTGCCTTTCCGGCAGAGAACTCAGGGAGATGTGATCACTCCCTCACACCCGGCACACCTGCCCTTGTTCCTGAATCTATTTAACCCTCCCTTCAGCCTGTAGGGAAACAGCATTAACCCTATAGTGGATTATCATGGAGTGAGCACAACCGGGGCGAGACATACCGGCCGTCATAGATAACCCCGGTCACAGTCTCACACACCCCCCCCCTCAGTTCAAGCGTGCGGGGTTGAACTCCTGCCATCAAACACGGGCCGCGGGACAAGGCATCGGCGTTGCCCTGCAACCTACCGGCCCGGTGTTCAACCGTAAACCGGAAGTTCTGCAGAGAAAGGAACCACCGGGTAACCCGGGCATTCCGTTCCTTGGCGGACCTCATCCAGACCAGTGGAGAGTGATCCGTCACCAAGCGAAACTGACGTCCCAGCAGGTAATAGCGTAGGGACTCCAAGGCCCACTTGATCGCCAGGCACTCCTTCTCCACTACGCTATAATTCCGCTCAGGAGGGGTGAGTTTCCTACTTAAGAAGGTGACGGGGTGTTCCTCCCCCTGAACCACCTGAGACAACACTGCCCCCAGGCCGACCTCCGAGGCGTCAGTCTGTACTATGAACTCTTTCCGGAAATCAGGGTTTACAAGAACGGGCTGTCTGCACAGGACCCCCTTCAGGGCCCGGAAGGAGTCCTCGGCCTGCGGAGTCCAGCGCACCATGACGGACTTCTTGCCCTTGAGAAGGTCCGTCAAGGGGGCTGATAGTCCCGCAAAATCTTTTACAAACCTCCTGTAGTACCCCACGATACCCAGGAAGGCCCTCACCTGCTTCGTGGTCAGGGGTCTAGGCCACTTCTGGATCGCCTCAACTTTGTTAATTTGGGGCTTAATCACTCCTTGGCCTATTACGTAGCCCAAGTAGCGGGCTTCTGTGAGTCCCAACGCACATTTCTTGGGATTGGCTGTCAATCCGGCTGTTCGAAGCGCGTCTACCACCGCTTGTACCTGTTCCAAGTGGGTCTGCCAATCGGAGCTGTAAATAATGATGTCATCAAGGTACGCTGATGCATACGCCTGGTGCGGTTCCAGCACTAAGTCCATCAACCTCTGGAACGTGGCCGGAGCGCCATGTAACCCAAAAGGCAAGACAACATAGTGGAAGAGACCCTCCGGCGTAACAAAAGCGGTTTTCTCCTTGGCGGACTCCGTTAGTGGCACCTGCCAGTACCCCTTGGTCAGGTCGAGCGTGGTAAAATATCGCGCCTGTCCCAGCCTATCAATCAGCTCATCCACCCGGGGCATGGGGTAGAGATCAAACTTGGATATTTCGTTCAATCTCCTAAAGTCATTGCAGAACCTTAAGGAGCCATCGGGTTTTGGTATTAGGACAATCGGACTAGCCCATTCACTCCGGGATTTTTCGATGACCCCCAGGCGTAACATTGTCTTTACTTCCTCCGATATGGCTTGTCGTCGAGCCTCCGGTACTCGGTATGACTTCAGGCGTACCTTCAGGTGGGGCTCGGTGACAATATCATGTCGTATCAGACTGGTCCTACCGGGCAGCTCGGAGAAGACATCGGGGTTCTGCTGAACCAACCGTCTGGCCTCTCGTCTCTGTGTCTTGGTGAGGGCTTCTCCAATCCTTACTTCCGGTTCGTCCTCTCCAGAGGTCGCTGGAGCCGGATGTGAACGACCCGAAGAGGAGGGAGGTGGGGAAAAAACAGCCATCAGGCTTTCCCGTTCCTGCCACGGTTTTAATAGGTTGACATGGTATATTTGTTCAGGTTTCCGCCTACCGGGCTGCAATACTTTATAGTTAACCACCCCGACTCTTTCCTTTATCTCGTAGGGGCCTTGCCACTGAGCCAGGAATTTACTCTCCGCCGTGGGAATCAATACCAACACCCGATCCCCGGGATTAAAGGTCCGCACGGTGGCTTGTCTATTGTAGCGGCCGCTTTGCGCGGCCTGAGCCTCCTGTAAATGCTCCTTCACAATTGGCATGACCGCGCTTATGCGGTTCTGCATACCCAAAATGTGTTCAATCACACTTTTATGGGGGGTGGGCTCCTGCTCCCAGGTTTCTTTTGCCAGGTCCAACAATCCCCGGGGATGTCGCCCGTATAACAATTCAAAAGGCGAAAACCCCGTGGATGCCTGTGGCACCTCTCGGATGGCAAACATCAAATAGGGAAGCATCATATCCCAGTCTTTCCCGTCTTTGGAAATCACCCTTTTGAGCATATTTTTCAGGGTTTTATTGAATCGTTCCACTAAACCATCCGTCTGAGGATGATACACGGACGTACGCAACTGCTTGATCTGGAGTAGCCGGCATAGCTCTTTGGTCACTTTAGACATGAATGGGGTCCCCTGATCCGTAAGGATCTCCTTGGGCAACCCCACCCGGCAGAACACAGCAAACAACTCCCGAGCTATAAGCTTGGCTGCAGTATGTCTGAGAGGTATCGCCTCTGGATACCGGGTGGCATAGTCAACGATCACTAGGATATGCTGGTGCCCTCGAGCAGACTTTACGAGGGGCCCCACCAGATCCATCCCTATCCGTTCAAAAGGGACTTCTATAATGGGTAACGGTACCAACGGACTACGAAAGTGGGTCAGGGGTGCGGTAAGCTGACACTCCGGGCAGGTTTCGCAGAACCGTTTTACCTCCCCAAAGACCCCGGGCCAATAGAACCTTTGCAATATTCGCTCCTGCGTTTTCTTGACCCCTAGGTGACCACTCATCAGGTGTTTATGAGCCAAGTCGAGGACCCGCCGGCGATACGGCTGGGGCACCACCAACTGCTCTACCCCTACGCCCCGTATTTCATCTACCCGGTAGAGTAAATCCAGCTTAAGAGCGAAATGGGGGTATCTTACCTGGGCACCAGGCAGCTGTGCCACCCCGTCAACTACTGTCACCCGACTCCGGGCATGTATTAATGTAGGGTCCTGGAGTTGGGCTGTCCCAAACGTATCCGGGGACGCCTCCAACTCCGGGATGGGCTCGACCGTCTCAGCCTCTCCTGCCAATACCTCTAGGGGCGACCTATCAGGTTCACATCCTGTCCCTATCATGGGGACCCCTACGGCAGGCGTCCCGGATTCAGGATTGTAGGGCTCAGGTCCCGGACTGACCAATATCTGAGGGGACTTAGGAGGTCCCTTCCATAAAGTCCAAAAATAGGGCAGATCCCTTCCTAGGATCACATCATAGGGAAGAGTATTAATAAGTCCCACCTCATGTTGCACCTGACCGCAAGGTGCTGTGATGGTGACTATCCCCGTGGGATAGTCTCGGCGGTCCCCATGTATGCAAACCACCCCCACGGTACGTCCTGTGGCCTTTACTTTAGCCCTTAGGGTTGATCGCACAAGGGTCACTAAGCTTCCGGAATCCAACAAGCCTGTAACCGGACATCCATTCACCTGAATTTGGCACAAGTGGGGCTCAGTCTCTGGGTAGACCAGGTCAGCGGTACACACCACCTGAGCATACATTGAACCCCGCCGGGTAACCCCACAATCCATGGGCTCCGTGGTGAGTGGACACTGGGCTTCCATATGTCCCACCCGCTGGCACCGCCAACATCTAATAGGGAAGGACACCCCCTTGACGATTTGTCGTTTAGGGTACATAGTTTTCCGGACCTCAGGGACGGAGGGTGCGGCTTCAGACGGGACGGTAGCGGACTCCCGCACCGGTGTCAGCGGTGGGTCCTTGGCCCTAGGCTTGGAGGGGCCGGACCGACGGGCGGTACGCAAAGTCTCAGTGTCCCGTATCAAGTCCTGCGTAGCCACATGCCGCTCTACCAGGGACACTAATTGGTCCAGGGTACTCGGGTCACCCTGTCCGACCCACCGTTGAACGGTGACGGGTAAAGTGCGCACAAAACGATCCACTACTACCCTTTCCACCATTTGCGCCGGGCTCAGAGTGTCAGGCTGCAACCACTTTTTTACAAGATGTAACAAGTCATAGGCCTGGGAGCGTACGGGTTTGGCTTCCTCATAGAACCACTGATTTACCCGCTGAGCCCGTACATAGGTATTCACCCCCAACCGAGCCAGTATTTCGGCTTTCAGGGTCACATAGTCAATGGCGTCCTCGGTACAGAGGTCCAGGTATGCTTTTTGGGGTTCCCCCGTCAGATAGGGTGACAATACCTCAGCCCACTGCGGGGTCGGCAGCTTTTCCCGCTCGGCCACCCGTTCAAACACCGCCAGGAACGCTTCCACATCATCACCCGGGGTCATCTTTTGCAACGCTTGTCTCACCGCTTTCCGGACGCTGCCGTCGTCACCCGGTCCCTGGGTTGTTGCTGCCGGTCCGGCACGGATCGACTTGGCCAGGAGAACCATCTGTTCTTGGTGCCTTTTTTCCTGCAATTGCAAGGCTTGCTGCTGACGTGCATTGGCCTGATCCATCTGTTCTTGGAATTTTTTTTCCTGCACTTGCAAGGATTGGAGCAGGTGTGCATTGGTCTGTTGCTGCTGTGCATTAGCCTGTTGCTGCTGTGCATTAGCCTGTTGCTGCTGTGCATTAGCCTGAGCCAAATGCTTTATTATGTCCTCCATGGCGTCGCCGGGTTTGGGCTGTAGTATAGCCGCTCGAATCCAGGACATGCGCAGCTGGGTCACCAGGGATGGATGCTACACCTCACCGGCTGTCATGCCCGCCGATTCTCCACCATATGTGAGGTAGCGTCGTCGGCTGCGCTGCAGAAGACACGGGATCCAGGCATCAAGGTTCACAGCACACGGTTTATTCCCAAGAAAAAGTCCACAATAGTACATATGTGCCTTTCCGGCAGAGAACTCAGGGAGATGTGATCACTCCCTCACACCCGGCACACCTGCCCTTGTTCCTGAATCTATTTAACCCTCCCTTCAGCCTGTAGGGAAACAGCATTAACCCTATAGTGGATTATCATGGAGTGAGCACAACCGGGGCGAGACATACCGGCCGTCATAGATAACCCCGGTCACAGTCTCACAATACACACACAGAAGACACACTGCAGACACACATGGATACACCGAGCGCATACACACATACCGCACATGCATGTACACACACACACACACACACACACACACACTCTGCTGTACACTCACCCAGCGATGCGGTCCCCGGCACTGAAGTCTCCAGCGCTGTTCCTGCTTCCAGCTCCTCAGGGCACTGAATATTCAGTGAGTATAATAAGCGGCGATAAGGAGCAGGAGACAGCATCGCTGGAGAGAGGTAAATATAGAAAATATTTTTATTAAAAGCAAAACCTATGGAAAAAAAAAATGCTGTGCGCACTATGCGGATAGTGACAGCTGCATGTTTTGCTGTGAGATTCCCGCAGCGAAAACAATTGCATGTCACTTCTTTTCCGCAGATAGCTGCGGGATTTCACTCCATTGACTGCAATGTAATCGTGAAATCCTGCAGGGAATAACGCAGGCAGCAAATTCTGTGCGGTTCATTGCGTTTTCCTGTGTTATTCACTGCGGTATTTCGCGGTTTACCTGCGGTAATGTTCATCGCTGCCCTGCGGTTTGCAGGGAAATGATGTCATTATGACAGGAAGAGGAAGCGGAGCAGAGAGTAATCACACACAGATCACACACAGAGACATATAGAATACACACACATCACATCACACACAGACACAGAATACACACACATCACACTCACACACAGACACAGACAAATAGAATACACACAGAAATCAAACGGACATATAGAAAAAAAACACGTGGACTCCGCTGTATTTTTACCGTCCAGCCGCGGTAAACAGACAGTGGCGGATCGGTATTCTCAGGCTGGGGAGAGCGAGGGACAGCGTTAATGTACCCCCCCCCCCTCCCACAGCTGAGAATATCAGCCCGCAGCTGCTCCGGGACTGTCGCATCCATTATGTGGCGGTCCCGGAGTGTCCCCGGCTCTTCCAGACGCCGTGATGCGATGGCAGTCCAGGCAATAAGGAGTTAAATGACAGCGCATCGCCGCCATTTAAGTCCCTGCTTTTAGTCATGGCAGCGCCTATGAGACAGCTTTCATGATTAAAACCCGTAATTAAAGTGAATAAACACAAACACCGAAAAATCCTTTATTTTAAATAAAACAAAAAGCTCCTCTTTCACCCGTTTATTAAGCCCCCCAAAACACACAGCTCCGACGTAATCCACGTCCTCCTCATGCGCATGCCACCCGGATTCTGACTTTTTTCTCACCCCCATAGGATTGCATGGGGGTGAGAGAGCTGAGAATCGCATCAAATCGCAGCATGCTGCGATTTCAAGGAGAGCCCGTGTAGAGTCTGAAAAAAACGGGGAAATGGAGACTGCATCATATGAAACCCTTTGACAGATTGCAATACGTTTTTCCAGGCAATGGGTTTTGGAGAAAAAAAACGCCAGTGCAGAAGAGCCCTTATTCCAGATCACTGCTATAGCAGTGAGAAATCACATTTTGAAATTCAGTCTGGAAGTGCATTGGGTGTGATGCTGCACTTACAGCTTCTTAGCCTACTGACCAGTTAGCTAGTTTTTTTCTTCTGGTACACTAGCAATTGACCCGTTAGTCAGACAGGTCTTTTCTTCTGGTACACTAGCAATTGACCAGCTAGTCAGCCAGGTCTTTTCTTCTGGTACACTAGCAATTGACCAGCTAGTCAGCCAGGTCTTTTCTTCTGGTACACTAGCAATTGACCAGTTAGTCAGCTAGATCTTTTCTTCTGGTACACTAGCAATTGGCCAGCTAGTCAGCCAGATCTTTTCTTCTGGTACACTAGCAATTGACCAGCTAGTCAGCTAGATCTTTTCTTCTGGTACACTAGCAATTGGCCAGCTAGTCAGCCAGATCTTTTCTTCTGGTACACTAGCAATTGGCCAGTTAGTCAGCCAGATCTTTTCTTCTGGTACACTAGCAATTGACCAGTTAATCAGCCAGATCTTTTCTTCTGGTACACTAGCAATTGGCCAGCTAGTCAGCCAGATCTTTTCTTCTGGTACACTAGCAATTGACCAGTTAATCAGCCGGATCTTTTCTTCTGTTACACTAGCAATTGACCAGTTAATCAGCCAGATCTTTTCTTCTGGTACACTAGCAATTGGCCAGCTAGTCAGCCAGATCTTTTCTTCTGGTACACTAGCAATTGGCCAGTTAGTCAGCCAGATCTTGTCTTCTGGTACACTAGCAATTGACCAGTTAATCAGCCAGATCTTTTCTTCTGGTACACTAGCAATTGGCCAGCTAGTCAGCCAGATCTTTTCTTCTGGTACACTAGCAATTGACCAGTTAATCAGCCGGATCTTTTCTTCTGTTACACTAGCAATTGACCAGTTAATCAGCCAGATCTTTTCTTCTGGTACACTAGCAATTGGCCAGCTAGTCAGCCAGATCTTTTCTTCTGGTACACTAGCAATTGACCAGTTAATCAGCCGGATCTTTTCTTCTGTTACACTAGCCAGTTAATCAGCCAGGGAAAGGAGCTGCTAGTTCCAAAATACAGTGGAGACTGAGAAGCTGTAAGTGCATCATCACACAACACTGCACTTCCAGACTGATCTTTAATATGTGATTTTTCTTACTGCTACAGAAGTATTTTGGGGTCATATACGGATCCACTGGCTTCTTTTTTAAAGGGTATAAACAGTTAGATAAATGGTTTAGGGGATAAACATTGCTTACAGGCTTCCTTTAATGTGCCCAGGGATTTTTACTATCTCAATAGTAACTATTTTTATACTTACTTAGTGCAACCATTTATATCTGTCTCCTGCCACTAAGACTAGTTACAAATCAAGCTTCCACCCTTTGTATTACATTTTTTCAGGATGTTTTACCTTGCTAAGATAATAGAGTTAGAAGAATTGGTGAAGTGGAAATGCAATGTGCTAAAATAAATGTACCCAGAGAGTGAAGTGAATGATGTATTCATCTTGTGCTGTGAATCATGCAGTGTAAAGCCTTGTAGTGACCTCCCTTTACAAGTTTAATGCTTATCTACACTAGAGCAGAAATGCTGGAAGCGTTGGTGGTTGATGTTCTCCTTCCCTACCGTGTTGACATTAGCTGTGCAGTAGAGTTAGTGATTTACCACCAGCAAGTGTGAATACGTGTGTATGGACGTGAGCCAACTCTAGTCACCCAGCCAAGCCAGTAGACAAGGAAAAATAAGTACTAGGTTGCTCTCAGTTGAGAAAACATGTAAATGCTCTTCCATATAAAGCCTGGATCATATTTAGGCTATCCTAAAACAAGACCATAAACAAAACTAACTGTACACTAATGCCTAATATATGACAAAGGAATTATTTTACATACATATATGCCTTGTATTCACAATATCTGCCTAGCATAATCCCCCTCTGTTGTTACTTCTGGTACTTAGCCAACCTGTCAGTCAACCAGAGTGGGGGGCACCAGGCAGGGAATACAGCATGAGTCTATGAAGCTGTAAGTGCATCATCACACCCCAATGCACTTCTAGACTGATGTATACTGAACTTCAAAATTCAATGTCTCATTGGTGAAGCATGGACGTGGGGTTATAAAGGGACTGACGGACTTATCTATTAGGTTGGGGACACACGGGCATTAATGCGAGTCTAATCACATGACACTCAGCTCCCGCTCTGCTGGAGTGGAAGCCTACTGCCATGTGACTGTCAAGACACTGATGCAATCCTCCTATCGCAGCACAGCCGTGGAGGACAGGGCGGGCACTGCGGAGAAGAGGGATTGAGTAATCTCCCTATCTCCTTCATTATCAGTTGATGCGATTCTCACACTGCACTTGCATTACACCGGTGTAATGCAAGTGCAATGCGATGTTTCTCTAGCACCCATAGACTTGTATGGGTGCGAGTGAAAATGAATCCGATTCCACCCGCAGCATGCTGCGATTGTTTTCTCGGTCCGATTAGAGCTGAGAAAAAAATTGCTCATGGGAGTAACATGGGTCCGGGTGTAATGCAATTTTTTATTGCATTCCACTCGCTCCGTTTCTCTCGCCATGTGTGCTTACCGCTACACAATCATATATATGGGTGGGGGGTAGGGTAAAAGTTTCCAACAGGCTCTCTTTATACTAATTTTGTTTGCAGCTAGCGCTTGCCAAAATAAAGTTCAGATGAAACAATAGTGGCATGATAAGGACTGGGAGTACAAGCAATGAAAAATAATAAATAGGGTACTCTGGAGTTTTATGGATTGTTTAATTGTTTGCATCACTAATCTTAGATCAGGTGCTTTTACCCAATGAATCCAACAGATAGTGTTCATTACAACTTCTTCAAAAGGAGAGGCATGCTATAATTCACAGGCCTTCACCTCACACCTAATCCAGTAATGACAACTACACAGAGAAGTGATCAGACCAGAACTATCAGAGCCCTTTTCTGGAGGAACAGAAGTAAGCATTGCATGGACGACCAAAGAAGGACATTTTTATTATACTTTCACTAAGCAGTGGGAAGTAATAAGAGTTTCTTGATTATTTCAGGTCTGGTAACATATATAAGTGCAGAAACCCAGATTCTAGCAATGTATCAGTTACGGAGCTGCCTATTATAGTTTTGATAAAATCAGTGTTTTATTAGTAGGAGATTATTACTAGAAGGCTAGTTATCTCATTGTCTCATGCCATGTACTTTTCCATGTAACCCCAACACTGATTAGCAGCTTTTTGCTTCTGCATGGTCTACACAGAAAGCTGTTAATCAGTGATGTAGGTGGGGTTACACAGAGCTCAACATTCAGAGGACTGGTATATTTTCAGCAGATAAAACAGTGATTTTATGAAAACTGTAGCAAGGAATCTAGTAAATGATTAATTGCTGGAATAAGGGTCTCTGCCCCCTACATCATGCAGCTCTTATATGGGGTAGTAAAAACCTGGTAACAGATTACCTTTAAAGGGAAAAAAATCATTTGTTTGCATATGAATAATGTATTTTGTAAAGGGCTGTATGGTTGCTTATCTGTACTTACAACTCTCACTGAGGTGGGTGTAGTCATTTGATGGAGCAGTCATCCCTGGAAGTATAATATCGGAACACCACACGAGCCCATTCGGCCAAGCTGACATAATACAGCATAATACGGAGAATGGCAGGAAAACCTCTATTATTTGCATCATTCTAGCTGCTGTGAGGCTGTGTGGCGCCTGGAGCCCGTCTCTATTTAACTCACTTCCCTGGATTTCCGAGTCACCACCACAGCCTCAGCTAAAAGCCAAATATCTCACTCCAGAGACATGCTCCACTTCCTGATAAAGGATGCACTTGCATGTCTCCTGGTGACCTTAAACACTAATAAAGGAGACATAATATGACCTAGACGGGTTTGAAAGCCAATCATAATTTGAGTGATTGGTGTGGAGGCTCACTGGCGGAGCTCAGATGCCTTCTGTTTGTCTAGAAATCTTTATAATATTGTTGGCTTTTTCATTGTTATTATTCTTGCTATTTCGAGAGGCCATTATGAGAGCTAATTCAGTACAGTTATTTGCCAGCAGCGAAGGTTAATAACTTTGAACTCAGAAATCAGACTGTGCAATATGGTAATCTCTGAGAAGTGATTGGTCTTTAGTAGTGAACACAATATGTACCTGTCATGTAGCAGAATGGAATTACACCTTGTGTCTAATAAATCACTTGCAAGGTGTCCCCTCTCATAAGATATTCTGAAACCCACTGTCATTTTCACGGCATTAGCTGCATTTATTATTTCTTCCGACACTATGTATGAAACGATAACACAGGAAACTGGATAAAGACTACTTCCTCCAAAATTTAGACATCATGCTGGTGTCATGGCTGTCTTTCTACATCATGAGACTAATGACAGAATCAGTGATTCCTGACCTTTGGCAATCGTAGGGTTATTGTCAGTATTCCTTGCCAGCAAGCCTCATTATCATCTCAGGTTTTGCCGGTTTGGGATCACTCCCAGTCCCTTCATACACCCACTGCTACCAGCAGAGGGTGCCGGATATTCTCTTTGCCATTTAGATTCTGGTCCTAGAGGTTGAAGGAGCTGCTGAATCCCTCTCTTGAAGTTGCTGTGGTGGCTGCAGTCTTGGTGCTGACTGTAGCAGTCTATTGTAGTGATTTCCACCTGTCTGTCTTCCTTCCCTGGCCTGTTGTTTTAGTGCAGTGGGAGGATAGGATCCCTTACCTGCCCACTCACTAGCCAGGACTATTGTAGGGTCACACTGGTGAGGAACCTGTATAGGGACTGGCTAGGAGTGTAATGTATAGCGGCCGGTAAGTGGAAGAGGTGTCCATCTCCCTCTCATAAGTCCTAAGGCCCTCCATTGTTAAACTGTCCCCGGTGTACCCTTTATTTGTTTTGGTGTTACCCATGTTGTTGTGTGTTTTGGCTCATGCCAGCCCTTCCCCTAGTCCGCGTCATGACAGCTGGCTCAGAAGTTAGTACTTAGTTAAAAAATTGAGTTATGATTGAGCTGTCATGGATTTCTTCTCTAGATACTCCACTTTACACCCCAACTAAAAGAAAAATGGGTGAAATAGCTTCCTATGAAATGTATGCTTAGTAAAAACCACTAGACAGCCATGACAGTGCCCATAGGTGTTGTTAAAAGACAGGGAAATATCAAAAATTTAAAGGACCATAATGGTTGGCTGCAACTTCCAGTACATATCAGCATAAATATATTTAGCAATAAAAAAAGAATAAGTAGAATGATTTATGATGTGAAATGTTCCCAAATTTAGGGTAATATACTGTGATGCCCGGGTGGTGGATCCTCTGGGCCATGCACCGGACTCCCCCAGTGAGGCAACACAGAGCTAACCCCTATACAGGGACTGTCCGGTCACCCCACTAGAGGGCCTAGGTGCACGGTTGCCGGAGCACTAATGGTACTGGGTCAGCGTCCTTCAGGGGACTGGTAGCAAGATGTCTCTAGAGTCACAGAGTTCCTGGAGGCAATGCAGATGACGGAGACCAGGTTCAGGTACCAGGTAGAAACATCAGGCGGGATCTGGATCCTGCTGGACGTGAGGGCAGAGGTCACCAGGTGAAGTCGGGGATCGGAGACAGGTTCAGGCTGAAGGCAGATGATGGGATTCACAGCCGACAGTCACCGGAGGACTTCCTGGGCAATCCGCAGTCAGGACCAGGTTAAGGTGGCAGGGCTGGCTCTGTGGAAGACACAGGGTTAGAGAGAGGCAAGGCACTAGGAGACCTGAACACCTAGCTTACAGAAACACGACGAACAGGCGACGCCCTCCAGGCAGGGAGCTCCTAATATACCTGACCCTGACTGATGTAATATCCTGTTTAGGGAGTGCAGGGCCTTTAAGAGGAAGTCAGTGACCGCGCGCGCGCCCTAATGCACATGCGTGACGCCCGGGTGCCGGAGGCCAGAGCAGGGAGCGGTGCCGAGGAGGACGTGTGGCTGGAGGCAGGAGACCCGGGGACAGGAGCGGTGAGTGAGAAACGACGTCGGGACCCGGGGAGCGTGACAGTATCCCCCCCCCCAAGCCCCCCTCCCCGCAACTGGGACAGAAAGGCACGAATCAGAGGAGTACCCACATTCTCACGGGGTTCCCAGGACCTATCCTCGGGACCATAACCTGCCCAATCAACCAGGAAGTACTGCCGTCCCCTGACGGTCTTCATGGCCACGATATCTCTTACCGCATAGATGTCATCATCGGCTATGGGAGGAGGAGGACAGGCATCAGAGGAGAAGGGACCGAGGACAACAGGTTTCAGCAAGGACACATGGAAGGAGTTGGGTATCCGCATGGAGGGCGGTAGCTGCAGCTTGTAGGACACCTCGTTGATCTTCCTGAGGACCTTGAAGGGACCGATGTACCGCGGACCCAGCTTGTACGAAGGAATCTTGAGTCGGACGTACTTGGAGGCAAGCCAGACCAAGTCCCCAGGAGAGAAGCAAGGAGGATCAAGACGTCTCTTGTCCGCATGTTTCTACATTCGTGCAGCAGCATGTCCCAGGGAGGTCTTGACTGAGGCCCATATAGCGGAGAAGTCTCTGGCCAGGGCATCTGCTGCAGGTACATCGGAAGCTGGAGAGACTGGTAACGGCACAGAAGGCTGAAGACCATAGACAACATGGAAGGGAGAACTGGAGGTGGATTCGCTGACCTGGTGGTTATGAGAGAATTCAGCCCAAGGAAGGAGTGTGGACCAGTTGTCCTGGTGGACATTGACGTAGTGACGAAGGAAGGTGGTCATGATCTGGTTGACTCGTTCCACTTGTCCGTTTGACTGAGGGTGGTAGGCAGAGGAAAAGTCCAGAGACACCCCCAGGTGTTCACAGAGAGCCCTCCAGAAGCGTGAGGTGAATTGGGTTCCTCTGTTGGACACGATATGGGCAGGAAAGCCATGCAGCCGGAAGATGTGCTGTATGAAGGCGTCCGCAAGCTCTTGAGCAGAGGGCAATCCGGCCATAGGAACAAAATGAGCCATTTTCGAGAATCGGTCCACTTCGACCCAGATGACCGTATGACCGGAAGACAAGGGCAAGTCCGTGACAAAGTCCATGGCTATGTGTTGCCATGGAATGGAAGGAGTCGGCAGAGGGAGAAGAGGACCAAAGGGCAGGTGCTTAGGCGTCTTGTTCCGGGCACAGGAGGAACATGCAGAGACGAAGGCGGTGACATCCGTACGAAGAGACGGCCACCAATAGTGACGGGCGATGACACCCCAGGTTTTCTTCTGGCCGGCGTGTCCGGCCATTTTCGAGGAGTGTCCCCATTGGAGGACCTTAAGTCGGTCGGTCTCCGTGACGTACGTCTTCCCAGGAGGGATCTGAGCCAGGGAGACGGGAGCCACCGGGATGACCTTGCTAGGACAGATGATGGGCTGGCTTGGCTCCTCCTCTTGGTCTACCGGAACAAAGGACCGAGACAGGGCATCTGCCCGTACGTTCTTGTCCGCAGGCCGATAGTGTAGCTGAAAATCAAACCTGGCGAAGAAGAGAGACCAACGTGCTTGGCGCGGGTTCAGCCTTTGAGCGGAGCGTATATACTCCAGGTTTTTGTGGTCAGTATAGATGATCACTGGGTAAACCGCTCCCTCCAGGAGATATCGCCATTCCTCCAACGCCATCTTAACGGCCAGGAGCTCTCGATCACCAATGGTATAATTGCGTTCTGGGGCTGAGAAGACCTTGGAGAAGAAGCCGCAGGTGACCATCTTCCCGGTGGCGGATTTCTGCATAAGTACGGCTCCTGCCCCTGCGGAGGAGGCGTCAACCTCCAGGGTGAATTGGCGGTTCAACTCAGGACGGTGAAGGACGGGAGAAGAAGCAAAGGACCGCTTCAGAGAGCAGAAGGCGGCTTCGGCCTCGGGTGTCCAAGCCTTCGGATTGGCCCCCTTCTTGGTCAGGGCGGAGAGCGGAGCAGTTAGGGTCGAGAAGTGAGGGACGAACTGGCGATAGTAGTTAGCAAAACCGAGGAAACGTTGGATGGCTTTTAGTCCCGAAGGAGGGGGCCAGTCGAGGATAGCAGAGACCTTCCCGGGATCCATCTGCAGACCGGTGTCCGATATCACATAGCCCAAAAAGGGAAGGGATGATTGCTCGAACACACACTTCTCGTGTTTGGCGTATAAGCGATTCTTCCTCAGCCTCTGTAGCACGATCTGCACGTGCTCTCTGTGAGTCCGTAAGTCTGGGGAGTAGATTAAGATGTCGTCCAGATATACGACTACACAGACGTAGAGGAGGTCCCTGAATACGTCGTTCACCAGCTCCTGGAAGACTGCTGGGGCATTGCAAAGACCGAAGGGCATCACGCAATATTCATAGTGCCCGTCCCGGGTGTTGAAGGCGGTCTTCCACTCGTCTCCGGAGCGTATGCGAACCAGGTTGTAGGCCCCACGGAGATCCAATTTGGTGAATATACGGGCCCCCCGGAGCCGATCGAAGAGTTCAGGGATGAGAGGCAGGGGGTATTTGTTTTTTACCGTGATCTGGTTTAGTCCCCGGTAATCGATACAGGGCCGTAGGTCGCCTTCTTTTTTCTTGACGAAGAAGAAGCCCGCACCAGCCGGGGACGAGGACCTGCGAATGAACCCCCGTGCCAGGTTCTCGGTGATGTATTCAGACATGGCCCGGGTCTCAGCAGGGGACAAAGGGTATATCCGTCCCCGAGGGGGTGTGGTTCCCGGCAGAAGGTCAATGGCACAGTCGTAAGGCCGATGTGGAGGCAATACCTCCGACTCCTTTTTATCGAACACATCCGCGAAGGACCAATAGGCTGGAGGAAGACCAGGTAAGGAGTCCGGGGCCGGAGGACGACGGACGGGCTGGACTGACTGGAGGCAGTTCTCATGACAAGACGGGCCCCAGCGGATGATTTCTCCAGTACGCCAGCTGACCGTAGGTTCATGTACCCGTAACCAGGGTAAACCCAGCAGAAGCGGATGAGACATGCGTGGTAGAACATAGAAGGCGATTTCTTCGGTGTGTAGCGCACCGATACACAGTTTCACAGGTTTAGTGACGAATAGGACGGAATCAGAGAGGGGTTTCCCATCCACAGAGGCTATCACAAGCGGTGTCTGCAGCGGGGTGACAGGTAACTGGTACTTGTCAACTGTGGCCTGGTGGATGAAGTTACCCGCTGCCCCGGAGTCGAGATATGCCTCTGCCGTGAAGCGGGTTTCTCCTGTTGTCACCTGTACAGTCCATGTCACTGGGTCAGAGAGCTTCCCAGTACCTAGGGTGGCCTCTCCTACCAACCCTAGGCTTTGGAGTTTCCCGGTTTCGCTGGGCAGGCACGCACCTGGTGTGCGCCATCTCCACAATAGAAGCAGAGACCCTTGGCGGCTCGTTCCGCTCGACGCTGCTCGGAGGACCGTAGCCGGTCCACTTGCATGGACTCCATGGGCTCATGGATGGAGGAGCCAGAGAGCCCGGATGAGGAGAGGATAGGCTTCTGTGGAGAAGCGGAGTGCCTTACAGGGCGCCACTCGCGGGACATTTCCTTAGACCTTTCTTGGAAGCGGAGGTCTATCCGGGTTGCGAGGGCGATCAGGGAGTCCAAGGTGGAGGGGACGTCTCGACCGACCAGCTCGTCCTTGATACGACCGGTAAGCCCCTCCCAGAAGGCGGCAGTCAAGGCTTCATTGTTCCACCCCAACTCAGATGCCAGCGTGCGGAACCGGATGGCATACTGACCAACTGTCAAAGTTCCTTGGCGTAGCCTGAGGAGGGATGAGGCGGATGAAGAAGCACGTCCGGGTTCATCGAACGCGGTGCGGAAGGCGTGCAGGAAGTCCTGGATGTTGGTGGTTACTGGATCTTCCCTCTCCCACAAGGGGTTCATCCATGCCAGTGCTTCACCCTCCAGATGAGACATGACGAAGGCAACCTCAGCTTGGTCGGAGGCGAAGAGATGTGGGAGCAGTTTGAAGTGCAGCGAACACTGGTTCAAGAACCCACGGCAGTTCTTGGGGTCCCCGGCAAACCGAGGCGGAGAGGCTAGTCTCAGTTGCGAGGTCGCAGACGTTGTCCCTACGGAAGCCGTGGATGTGGCGGAAGTGGACAGGGACGTGGCTGTGGATTGCAGTGTGTTCAGGCGGGTGTCCACTGACGTCATGAAGGCCAACATACGGGATTGGGTCTCTCGCTGACGTACCAGCTCCTGCTGCAATCCGGCCAGTTGGGATGCTAGTGCTTCGGCGGGATCCATGGCCTGTTCGTTCTGTGATGCCCGGGTGGTGGATCCTCTGGGCCGTGCACCGAACTCCCCCAGTGAGGCAACACAGAGCTAACCCCTATACAGGGACTGTCCGGTCACCCCACTAGAGGGCCTAGGTGCATGGTTGCCGGAGCACTAATGGTACTGGGTCAGCGTCCTTCAGGGGACTGGTAGCAAGATGTCTCTAGAGTCACAGAGTTCCTGGAGGCAATGCAGATGACGGAGACCAGGTTCAGGTACCAGGTAGAAACATCAGGCGGGATCTGGATCCTGCTGGACGTGAGGGCAGAGGTCACCAGGTGAAGTCGGGGATCGGAGACAGGTTCAGGCTGAAGGCAGATGATGGGATTCACAGCCGACAGTCACCGGAGGACTTCCTGGGCAATCCGCAGTCAGGACCAGGTTAAGGTGGCAGGGCTGGCTCTGTGGAAGACACAGGGTTAGAGAGAGGCAAGGCACTAGGAGACCTGAACACCTAGCTTACAGAAACACGACGAACAGGCGACGCCCTCCAGGCAGGGAGCTCCTAATATACCTGACCCTGACTGATGTAATATCCTGTTTAGGGAGTGCAGGGCCTTTAAGAGGAAGTCAGTGACCGCGCGCGCGCCCTAATGCACATGCGTGACGCCCGGGTGCCGGAGGCCAGAGCAGGGAGCGGTGCCGAGGAGGACGTGTGGCTGGAGGCAGGAGACCCGGGGACAGGAGCGGTGAGTGAGAAACGACGTCGGGACCCGGGGAGCGTGACATATACTTGCTTGCTTCGGTTTTCACCACACTATTAGCATTTCTGAAAAAAAAAATAACTTTTCCAACTAATGTCCAACCATGACGGGGCTTTCTCTTTATTCCATTTATGCAGGTACTGTGCAAACGTTTGAGACAGATATGGGAAAAAATGCTTCAAAGTAACAATGATTTCATATATAGAAGTTATCATTAGTTATTTTTATCAATTTAACCCCATAGCGACGGCCTAACGTCTCAAGACGTCGGAAAAACAGGGTACTTATTCTGTTCCGACGTCTTGAGACGTCAGGCCGGAAAAAGCTTGTAGCGCCCCCCAGTGACGAAAAATCTCGGGGGTTTCAGCTACCGGAGGTAGCTGAGACCCCCAAGATTATGAATCGGGGTGTTTTTTTTGGACCCCGTTAATGCGATTGCCGGTATACACCGTATACCGGCGACAACATTAAAAAAAAATAAATGGCCGGTAAAATTGATTTATTTCTCATCTGACGTGATCAAACATGTCAGATGAGAAATAAATATGAGCCCTTAGTGCCCCCAAAGCCCCCGGTACCGGAGAGACCCCCCACCACCCCTACCCCCCCTCCTGAAAATCCAAGATGGCGCCGACGCGCGCTGAAAACTCCCTCCGCCGCCTGCTCTGCATTCATTTCCCTCCGATCTGAAATGATCAAACATTTCAGATCGGAGGGAAATGTCCTCCCCCTGACCCCTCCTCCGGGCCACCGGAGATCTCTGGTCCCCGGAGCCCCCTCCGGTCTCCAGAGCCGCCTCCCCCCTCCGGAGCGTGGAAGATGGCGGCGCGCAGCGCACAGCGCGCCGCCGCATTCATCTTTCTCTTTCTGCCGCATGTGACACGTCACATGCGGTAGAAAGTTGTCCCGCCGTCACCGCCCGTCACCCCCCCCAGCCCCCGGTTTTACGTTACCTGGCTGCTGGTGCTCCGTCCCTGCGATCACGCCGCCTGCTTCTTGAAAGCTGGCGGCGCATGCGCAGACAGCGGCTGTCAGCTGGATGCCTGCAAGCAGGGACTCTGACGTCGCTGCTGAACAGGCTGCTGCACTGTGGACCGGGGGAGGGTGAGTATGGTAATCTGCAGTCACACTCCTCACATGGAGAGACTGCTGTTCTAGAAAATGGGGGGTACGTTCTGTGAGCGTGCCCCTCATATTCTAGAATGAGGTTACTGCAGGTCACTCTGCCCTAGGTTGGACCGGGGCAGTGTGAGTGCAGTATTCTCAGATTACTGCACCCACACTGCTCATGGAGAGCTTGCTCTTCCAGAAAATGGGGGATACGTTCCCTGAACGTGCCCCCCATATTCTAGAAGATCCAGAGTCGGCGTGGGACCTCCAAAATGGATTACAGCGACCGAAATTTATTTATTTTCAATAAATTGGTAAAAGAGGAATGTTTCGGGGAGTTTTTTTTTCAAATAAATTTTTTTTTGTCTTTATTTTTTTCTATTACTTGACTGGGTTAGTAATGTCGGGTATCTGTTCAGATGCCGTGACATCACTAACCCCAGGGCTTGATGCCAGGTGACATTACAGCTGGTATCAACCCCATATATTACCCCGTCTGCCACCGCACCAGGGCGCGGGATGAGCTAGAGCGAAGCGCCAGGATTGGCGCATCTAATGGATGCGCCACTTCTGGGGCGGCTGCGGCCTGCTATTTTTAGGCTGGGAAGAGTCCAATAACCATGGCTCTTCCCACCCTGAGAATACCAGACCCCAGCTGTCCGCTTCACCTTGGCTGGTGATCTAATTTGGGGGGGACCCCACGTTTTGTTTTTTTTTAAAAAACGCCTGGGGAGCCCTCCAAATTGATCACCAGCCAAGGTGAAGCTGTCAGCTGTGGTTTGCAGGCTACAGCTGTCTGCTTTACCCTAGCTGGCTATCAAAAATAGGGGGGACCCCACGTCGTTTATTTTAATTATTAATTTTTTGGGGGGCTAAATACAAGGCTAGGCACCCTTTAGTGCCACATGAAAGGCACTAAAGGGCGCCAGCTTAGAATATGCAGGGTGTGGGACGTTATATTTGTTTGACATCTATCCATTCATCCATTGTAGCATTTTAGGCTGTGCGCCCACAATCGGGATTTGCAGCGTTTTGGGCGCAGAGTGTTTTCCCTGCGTCCATAGCGCTGCGTTGTGCAGTAGAAGCACAGTGGAAGGATTTTTAGAAATCCCATGCCCACTGTGCTTCTCTTCTCCGCAGCATAAACCGACCTGTGGCGCAGCTTCCCGAGCCTCAGCATGTCAATTTATGCTGCGGAGATGAGTGTTCTCTGCAGGTAGCATAGAGCTCCACAGCGGCCTGAACCCAAATCGTGGGCATGGGCAGCTGCGTTCTCCCGTGGACAACACTCACATCTCTGCAGGAGGCTGACACTGTATACTAGACGCCGTGTCGCTGGATCATGGCCACATAGCCTAAAAGTGAGACATTTGTTGCTACAGCAACATTTTTGTGAAGTACCTGTGGATTCAAAATGCTTACTATACTCCTGAATAAAATCCAGTTTCCAAAATGGGGTCACTTGTGGGGGGTTTCTGCTGTATAGGTACCCAAGGGGCCCTGCAAATGTGACATGGTGCCCGCAATTTATCTCAACTTTTCCAGAATTCAAATGGTACTCCTTCCATTCCAAGCCCTCCCATTTATCCAAACAGAGGTTTTTGGCCACATGTGGGGTATCCCTGTGCTCATAAGACATTGGATAACAACCTGTTGGGTCCACGGTTTGTTGTTATCTCTTGAAAAAGTGAGAAATTTGATGCTGAAGCAACATTTTTGTGAAAAAAATGAAAATTTTCAATATGGCAACCTAAGCTTATCAAATTCTGTGAAGTATTTGTGGATTCAAACTGCTCACTATACACCTAGATAAAAGCCTTGAGGTGTCTTGTTTCCAGAACGGAGTCACTTGTGGGGGACCGCCACTGTTTAGGCACCTCAGGGGCTCTCCAAATGCAACCTGGCGTCCGCTATTGATTCCAGCCAATTTTGCAGTCAAATGGCACTCCTTCCCTTCCGAGCCCTGCCATGTGCCCAAACAGTTGATTTCCACCACATATAAGGTATCGCCAAACTCAGGAGAAATTGCACAATAAATGTTATGCTGAATTTTTTCCTTTTACTCTTGTAAAAAAAAAAGCTACCTGGTTGAAACAACAATTTTGTGGTAAAATTTTATTTTTTTTTTTCATGGCTCAACGTTATAAAATTCTGTGAAGCACCTGGGGGTTCAGGGTACTCACCAAACATCTAGATAAATTCCTTGAGGGGCCTAGTTTCCAAAATGGGGTCACTTGTGCGGGGTTTCTGCTGTTTAGGTACCTTAGGGGACCTCCAAATGCGACATGGTGCCCGCAATCTTTTTCAGCCAAATTTCCTTTCCAAAATTCAAATATTGCTCCTTTCGTTCCAAGCCCTCCCATTTGTCCAAACAAAGGTTTCAGACCACATGTGAGGTATCACCGCGCTCATAAAAAGTGAATAACAAACATTGGGGTGAAATTTTTGGAATTACCTCTTGAAAAAGTGAGAAAATTGATGCTAAAGCAACATTTTTGAGAAAATTATTAAAATTTTCAATATGACAACGTAACGTTAACAAAATCTGTGAAGTACCTGTGGATCTAAAATGCTCAGTATACCCCTAGATAGAAGCCTTGAGGGGTCTAGTTTCCAAAATGGTGTCACTTGTGAGGGGTTTCTGCTGTTTAGGTACCTTAGCGGACCTGTAAATGCAACATGGTGCCCGCAATCTATTTGAGCCAAATTTGCTTTCCAAAATTCAAATATTGCTCCTTCTGTTCCGAGCCCTCCCATTTGTCCAAACAGAGGTTTCTGACCACATCTGGAGTATCGGCGCGCTCATAAGAAAGTGGGGAACAAGTTTTGGGGTCCATTTTGTTGTGTTATTTCTTCTAAAAGTGAATAAATTTGGGTTAGAGCAACATTTTTAGGTAAAATTTAATTTTTGCTTTTTTTCATTCCACATTGCTTTTGTTCATGTGGAGCACCTGAAGGGTTAATAAACTTCTTGAATGTGGTTTTGAGTACTTTGGGGGGTGCAGTTTTTATAATGGTGTCACTTTTGGGTATTTTCTGTCATCTAGGCCTCTCAAAGTCACTTCAAATGTGATGTGGTCCCTAAAAAAATGGTTTTGTAAATTTTGATTTAAAAATGAGAAATCGCTGATAAACTTTGAACCCCTCTAACTTCCTAACGAAAAAAAATTTTGTTTCCAAAATTGTGCTGATGTAAAGTAGACATGTGGGAAATGTTATTTATTAACTATTTTGTGTCACAGAAATCTCTGGTTTAACGGTATAAAAATTCAAAAGTTGAAAATTGCAAAATTTTCAAAATTTTTGCCAATATTCAATTTTTTTCATAAATAAACGCAAAAAATATTGTCCTAAATTTGGTACTAACATGAAGTCCAATATGTGACGAAAAAACAATCTCAGAATCACCGGGATCCGTTGAAGCGTTCTAGAGTTATAACCTCATGAAGTGACACTGGTCAGAATTGCAAAATTTGGTCTGGTCATTAAGGTGAAAATTAGCTCTGTCACTAAAGGGTTAATAAAACAAAGTTGGTGAACAAAATAGAAAACTAAATCAAATAAATATTTGGTGTCTCCCACCCTTTGCCTTCATAACATCAACAAAGCATCACATTTGCACAAAATCAAGAATTTTGTAGAATTGTACTCAGCTGTATGAATAACCATTTAATCATATAATAAGGATGATCATTTTCATGTATAGGTTGACATAAAGTCATTAATTAGAACAGTTGCATAGGAGGCTTCTAACTGGGTGAAAAACACTCTGCTACAAAGGTGAGGTTGTGAAAGACAGTTTCATGTCATTAGTCAAGTACCACTACAAGACTGATTAGAAACAAGACACAAGGTAGTCATACTGCATCAGCAAGGTTTCTCCCAGGCAAAGGTTTCAAATCAGACTGAGGTTTCAAGATGTGCTCTTCAAGCCCTTTTGAAAATGCACCAAGAAATGGGCAACATTGAGGATTCTTGCTGCAGTTGCCCAGAAAACCTAGTACAGCAGATCCAACACATCATGGTTACTTCTTTTGGAAATCGGAAGATGTTTGGCAGTGCCATCAACTAAGAACTGGTGGCAACTAGTAGGACACAGCTACATTATGTACTGTTCAAAGAAGGCTGGTTAAAGGCAGAAAGGGAATAATTTCAGTTGTGTCACCAAATGGTTGGATAGCAGTTTAATGCTAAGGGGCACTTTGCACACTACGACATCGCAAGCCGATGCTGCGATGCCGAGCGCGATAGTCCCCGCCCCCGTCGCAACTGCGATATCCTTGTGATAGCTGCCGTAGCGAACATTATCGCTACGGCAGTTTCACATGGACTCACCTGTCCTGCGACCGTCGCTCTGGCCGGCGACCCGCCTCCTTATTAAGGGGGCGGGTCGTGCGGCGTTATTGCGACGTCACACGGCAGGCGGCCAATAGGAGCGGAGGGGCGGAGATGAGAGAGATGTAAACATCCCACCCACCTCCTTCCTTCCGCATATCCTACGGAAGCCGCGGTGACGCCGGTAGGAGATGTTCCTCGCTCCTGCGACTTCACACACAGCGATGTGTGCTGCCGCAGGAGCGAGGAACAACATCGGACCGTTGCGTCAGCGTAATTATGGATTTCGCCGACGCTGCACCGATGATACGATTACGACGCTTTTGCGCTCGTTAATCGTATCATCGAGCCTTTACACACTACGATGTCGCATGCGATGCCGGAAGTACGTCATTTTCAATTTGACCCCACCGACATCGCACCTGCGATGTCGTAGTGTGCAAAGCCCGCCTAAGTGTTTGCAAGGAAAAGTGAAGCATAGTGGTGGTCCTTTGCAAACTCGGGGATCCATTTCAGCAAATTGAGCTGAAATTTGGTAATGGCTGGTCGTGTCCTCAATTCTGAGAAATAAAGGCAGCTAATCAACCATCATGAAATATCACTAAGAACTAAGAAGGCCTTTGAATAGCTCCAATTTATTATGCACCAGGATAACAACCCCACACATACACCCAATGTAATAATAAGTATCTTCAGCGTAAACAACAAGGAGTCCCGATAGTGATGAAAGGGCCCCACAGAGCCCTGATCTCAACATCATTGAGTATGTCTGGAGTTACATGAAGAGACAGAAGGATTTGTGCAAGCCTACATCCACAGATCTGTGGTTGGCTCTCCAAGATTTTTGGAAAAACCTCCCTGCCTATTTCTTACAAAAACTGTGTGCAAATGTACTTAGCATAATTATTGATGTTTTCATTTCAAAGAGTGGTCACAGGAAATATTGATTTGATTGATTTTTATTCAGTTTGCATATTACTTGCTAAAATTTTGAAAGTATTCTTACATTCCAGCATTTCTTCCACATCTGTCAAACTTTTGCACGTTACTGTATGTAATCATGATATAGATTGTAACTAGCATTGAGCGAGTTTGGTACTCGATCGAGCATCAGGGTGGTCATGTACTTGGCTGATTATTGCAGGTGCTCGGATGTGTCATGTGTTATTCAAGAACACAAAGACCCGGCTCCCTTCACTGGATGATAGGAACCAGCACCCCAGTGTGAGCCATTTACCCTAAGGTAAAAAGTTTCGTTTTCGGATGTGGTGTGTCAAGTAATAATAAAACCCTCCCTACCTCCCATCGGAAATGTGTGACGCCCTGGCCTATAAGGTCGTCACAGGGTATTGTGCAATCTGCCCTTCTGTGCAATATCCACCTCCTCCTTGGTTACGGGTCCCTAACCATTGGTGTTGCAAAGAACAGCTAATCAAAATCCTAGGAACACTCTGCACAGCACCCACCAGACACACCAGTGGTGAGCCTGAGTGGAATAGGGTTGCCCACTTGGGGGGTTGGTTAAGGGGAGGTCAGAAGTGTCAGGAGACAGTGAGTTGAGCAGTGACTCTCGAGAAGAGAGGTCGCAGGAGAGAGAGGAGGTCAGGAACTAGGCTCCTTGGAACTACTAGGTGGCAGACGTTGGTCTGGGCCTGCTAGGAGCTGGACCCCGGTTGCAGAGGGATCGTAACAAGGGGCATGGACTGTCGTGGAGGACAGCCGGTGGCCTTGTGCCATCACCGGGCAGGGGCCAGGGCACGACAGGGTACGTGGACCCTAGGTCAGGAAGTAGCTTCAGGCATCCTGACAATTTACCCGACGAGGACAGAGCCTTCAAGATCCGTTCTCCACCCGCTCCAAAATCGGGGTACTAGCGCAACGAGGGGTATAGGACTTTCCACACATATGATCCAGAAAATCCCAAGTGTGAACCCTGAGAGCAAGCTCACCCAGTTAGCCATACTGGGGAGCGGGACCCGATTAGTTTCACACTAAAGGGATCATCTAGAAGACAAGGTGCCAAGGCAAAGGTCACAGACTAACAGGCAACACCAACGGGCACGGGATCCAGGCGTGCTCCCCCCTCAGCGGCAGCAGTGTCCAGAACTTTGGTTTATTACAATGTCAGAGTCAGCATTGTCGGTGTCAGCATTATTGGACTGAGTGAGTACGCTAGTGACCCTTACCGTCCCAACGGCACATCCCCGTCACTATCACCGAGTCCTGGGGCTTCCCCCCTACCCGTTGAGGGGTTAAACACCTAGCTGCCCACACCATTCCCACCGGGTACTCCCAGCCGCAGCGGTGGTACTCCACCTTACCACGCACCACGGATGGCATCACGAACTTTCTACACCATCCCCTGTACATAACCCCCCTTTGTTTGAGGAGCCGCACGATCCCCGGGTCCGAAGCCCTCTCGAGCCACCGTGGATCCGGATCCAAGAAGCCCGGCTGCTGACTCGGGGGCAGCACAAATGCTTTTTGTATTTTGCAGGCTGTATATGTGCAGAGAGCCGATCTGCCCAATCATTGACTTCCATAATACTCATTACTCGAGTTGAGCCCGTCTGAGCATCTGATCTGCTCAACTCAAGTAACGAGCAGCCAAGCAGTTTAGTGCTCTCCCATCATTAATTATAACACTACTAAACAATCTATTTTTGTACTTTTATATGACATAACTTATGGGTAGGTGAGAGTTGGAAGTCTGGCTACTTGTGTGCCGCCCCGTGCTCGGCTGAAACCAAGCCGCTTGGATCCGGGCTCGCTGGTGGGTGGCTCGAGCGTCTCCGGACCCGGGGGCCCCTGTGGTCACTCCAATCTAAAAGGGGGGTTGGCAGTTTTTGGACGTAGGTGTACGGCCGGAGCCGTGTTTTAAGTTCGTGATGCCACCCACGGGATGTGGTAAAGGTAGACACCACCGCTGCAGTTACGGGGCACCTGGGGGAGATGGTATACAGCAAGTTGTTAACCCCTCCGTGGGCAGGGATGGTGGCCCCGGGACCCGTTGGGGGTGCTTTGGCAGTGCAGGGAGATGGGCGGCCGGAGGGCACTGGTGTACTCACTATTAGAATGAAACACTCGAGTCTCTGGTAACCCAAGATAATTGTGGTCGGTGTTCGCAGCCGGCTGCAGTCGGGATCCCCCACCCGGTTGGTGGTCTCTGCCTTTCTCCTGCACCTGTTTGAATTGTTGGGCTGCCTGCGCTTGCAGCGTCAGGAGCCCACTCCCCGGCTTGTGGCTGTAGAGAGAGCCCGTTTGCCCGCAGACGCTGGCCCGTGAGATCTCAGAGCCTTGGCGGTGGCTTTCTATCCCCCTCGTTGGGCTGTTGTCTTCTATGAGGGACTTTGGGTGGGAAAGGACCTAAAGTCCAGACCGAAATCCTGCCTCTTGTGGGATCAGGATAGGGTGTGAGCTTTCCTCTTTTCCCCCTCTTCCCCTTTGAATATCTATAGCACCTTGTTTTTAAATATGTGGTATTTTTTGTCTTTGTATAATGAATTAATAAAAATATATATATTTACTTCAGCCAATTTAAATCTCCAGTTCTTTTTGTGGTAAATTATAATCTTTCAAAGGAGAGGGTTTATAATTAATGAGTGATGGTCCTGAGATGTTGTGCATCAATTTAATTTTGTTGTATTCAGTTAATTAACTCAGTCCAGTAGTTTCTAGACCTCGTTTCAAGGTCTGAGTACCCCCTCTTGTGCTCCGGTTTCCGAGTAGGTTACCCGGGTCGGTACCGGCGGGCCACTACCCTGTCCCGGTCCACCACGGTTCCACCGAGCCTTCTTCCCAGCTCCAGCAGGCAGAGGCCTCTGTATGCCTCCTAGCCAGAGGTACCAGGGCTCCAACCCTGGCACCTGTCAGTCTGTCACAGGCCAGTCACACAGGCCTGTCCTCCTCCACTCCACTCTAAACTGAACTCCTCGTTAAAACTCCAAACTAAAAAACTGAACTGTGTTTCCTGCCTCAGGCTCTCTGAACTCCTCGGTGGGCGTGGCCAACCACCTGGCTCCGCCCCCTGGTGTGTCCATCCACCCCTGAGGGAGGTGACTAGGGTTTTATGTGGTTGGCTGGTGTTACCTAGTTAGGGACTGGTGTAATGCGGGGCCCTATCTGTGACTACCTGGCTAATCCAGGACGTCACACTTGCACCTGCACCGATTGGCAGAACACAAAATTGATATCTCCTATGGAACACATATATCACCGTTACAAAGTAGAGAGGCAGTTTGGATGCCCGAACATCCTTCCATTCATTCTCCACGGGGTTGCTGGAAACAATGCACAGCGCTTGGCAGCCACATAGAGAATTGGTGGAGTGCCAGTCAAGCAGATTAACAAGTTATCACCTATATTAGGTCTATGCTGGATATTTATTTAAGGGGTTGTCCACTACCTCTTCCTGCTTTCAGACGTATAAGTAATCAACAAGAATTTACCTGATTACTTATATGTCTGAAGGTGGGACAGTGAACCTGACACTAATTGGGCGCGGGACTCAGTGACGTACTGACTTCACGAGAGAGCAAGTGCCGCCACTGCTGGAACGGCGCCGACATGGGTGGTGAGTATAAGCTTTTTTATTTTAATGGGGGAAAACATGGGGGATGAGAAGGGGTTGTCTGAGTAGTGGACAACCCCTTAAAGGATGTTGGAATATTGTAATGGCATAAAATAGCAAAAGCAATTCTTCTCATAAACAAAGTAGCAGTGCTTCATAATATCATAAATGGGACAAGTGAAAAACAAAAGCAGGTTGTGCCAATTTAGTAGCAGAGCTACAAATAATATATAGAGCTATATATTAAAAGACTACGGGTTTATCTCTGCCCAGTTTTTGGCTGCATGCCTAATATTAGAACAGAACATACATGCGGAACATTATAGTAATCTCTTCTGTCTCTGGCTGCACAGAAGGGCACCCTGGCCACATGCCTGCTCCAAACCATGGTATATATGCATGTAATGTCTTGTCCTTTAGAGACTTCTCTTATTACAGCAGGCCACTATGCACACCATAGTGATTACATGCAGGGTTTGAACATATCACAGACACCCTTTGGGATTACAGACATCTCATTGTACTTTCACCTTATATAGACCACAATGCTGTAATTCCAAAATTATACAGACTTCCTGTCTGTAATGTTAACTAAAGCATATGGCTTTCAGAAGCTGGTGACTGATTAACCGTTTGAAGAAATAAAAGAAAATCTGAAAAAATTGTTTCATGTAATAAATATCATTTGTATGGAGTTTGAAAGAAGAAAATCAGACTACAAATGGGATGTCCGCAAAAAAGTGCACGGTCAAATAAAATGCGAGGATTTTGATAAAATTGTATTGCAAACATGGCAAGTGACATAACTCTGCGTGCGTTCTCTGATTCTGTTTTAACATACCTTTAACAAAATGAAAATAAAAAAAAATATTAGGAAGATGGAATAATACAGCCAAATATTCATCATCAACATAGCAAAATGTTTTTATACTTTTTTGGGGGAATTATTTTAGGCCTCATTCACATGTCTGTGTTGCAGGTGTGTTTTGTACCTGTTTTCTTCATGGATACCACATGTACCCATTATAGCTTATTGTGCTATTCACATGTTTGTATGTTATTACAAATTGTATGTGTCGCGGGCGGAGGAGGGGACGCTACGCTCTCCCACTGCTCGGGTCCGGCTGCTGCTGCTGCTGCTGCTCGGCGGTGGCTCGAGCGGTGGGCCGGATCCCGGGCACTCGAGCGGCGTTCCTCGCCCGTGAGTGAAAAGGGGTAGGGATTGGTTGGATGGTGGATTTGAGTATTGTCCGTGACGCCACCCACGGTTGTGGTGATATTGGTGACACCACCACTGCTCTGGACGGGGATCCCGGGAGCGGTGACAGGGAGCAGCTTTGTTGTTAGTTCTCCCCTCCGTGGGTAGGGGGTTGGTTGTCCCGGGGCCCGGTGATGGGTTGGGGATGGATGGCAGGCGGGTTACGGGGCCTGGTGAGGTGCAGTGTCGCAGGGGCAGCGCTGTGCCGCATGGCACGGTGGTACTCACTCAGCCAATGATGAGGACACAGTTCTTGGTAAAACACACGGCTGGATGGACGGGTCCCACAGACGGCTGCGGTGGTTTCTGCTCCCAGCAGGTTGATGGTGACTGCCTTTCCCTGCACCTATGTACGGTAGATGGTTACGATGGGTTCCCACCGGTAACCCGCTCCCCAGCTTGGATATGGGCTGGAGGAGACCCTTTTTGCCCGCAGGCTCTGGCCCTGGAAAACGGTTGCCTTGGCGGTGGCGGTGTCTCCCTCTCACGGTTGGGCTGTTGCCTTTTGTCGGGACTTGGCTGCTGGGGAACCCAGGAGGTTCCCTTCGCTGACGGATTCGACAAATTCACGGCGACTCCTAGCCTTGTCAGGGTCCGTAAACCCCTGCCAGATGGTGCTGACTTCACCTTGTGTACCGGTCCGGTACCGCCGGGCCACCGCCCGTCCACGGTCCTTACGGTAAACTCCGATCGGTCACTCCTGCAGACGGTCACCACCATCTGCTAACCTTGCTGTACCGCCCGGGCCACACACCCGGACGCTGTCAGTTAGTTGCTCCACTACCACTTCACCTCCTTCCACTTTCACCTCCAAAACTAATCTGTTTACTTTTCCCGCCTCCAGGACTGTGAACTCCTCGGTGGGCAGGGCCAACCGCCTGGCCCACCCCCCTGGTGTGGACATCAGCCCCTGGAGGAAGGCAACAAGGGTTTTGTGTTTGACTTCGGTGTGCCTGACCGGGAGTGTGGGGTGTGTGGGTGTTGTTCTCTGTGGCCCCTGGCTTGTCCAGGGCGCCACATATGTCCGTGCACACAGATGGAGATATATTTTTTCCAGTATCAGGGGCCAAAAACATGTACAACACACAGATGGCATTAGTGTGCTGTACATATTTAGTATTCCAAAACACTGATGACACACTGATGGTAAAAATGGACACATGGACCGTACACTGATGACACGATGACCCAAAACACTGATGACACTGATGGTAAAAACGGACACACTGACCGTACACTGACGACACACTGACCCAAAACACTGATAACACTGATGGCAAAAATGGAAACATGGACCGTACACTGATAACACATTGATGGTAAAAACAGACACACGAACCGTACACTGATGACACACTGACCCAAAGCACTGTACTATTTTTCACGTACTGTACATGTTTAAACACGGCGATATGAATGAGGCCATGGAGTTATAATAAGCTACCAAAATAACAATCCAAAACAGTGCTTAAATAACTGTGGCATACAACTCCAAAGTTAGCATCATATACATGTTTTTTTTACAAAAATAAGCCCTCCCCCAAAAATGAGCCTTAGCAGGAATATTCAGCATTTTCAATGTAAGGCTTACATATATGCCCTACACCAAAAAAAATCCCTTTTCGCGGTTCAATAATTGAGTGTCCATGCAGCTAAAAAATTAAAGAATACTGCAGGACACTTCATTACAGAAAGTAGACACCCCCAAAAGAGAGAAGAAAGAAGATCCCGCAACCATACTCAGCAGATGACGAACGGGGGGACCTGTGGTGGAACACACACCCACAAATATCAGAACGCACACCCACACACATCCGATCGTGCACCCACACACATCAGATCGCACACCCACACACATCAGATCGGTACCCACACACATCAGATCAGTACCCACACACATCAGATCGTGCACCCACACACATCAGATCGCGCACCCACACACATCAGATCGCGCACCCACACACATCAGATCGCGCACCCACACACATCAGATCGTGCACCCACACACATCAGATCTAGCACCCACACACATCAGATCGCGCACACAATCAGATTGCACACCCACACAAATCAGATTGCACACAAACACTCACCACATCGGGCGATGAAACCATATGCTTATGGCCACCAGAGAATCCTGGGACGCATGCAGTGGAACGCATAGAGGACCTACAGTGGAACCCATTGATGCGTTCAACTGCCGAACCATCCATGCAATCCACCGCGGTTCCTTGCGTTCCACTGCACTGCATCCCATCTTCCCCTGCTAGCCGTCAGCATTCCGTATTGTCAGATGTGGTGAGTGTTTGCGATCTGATGTGTATGTGTATGAGGGGCTGCTGATAAGTCTTTGACTTTGTGATTTTTTTTGTTTCTATGGTAACGAATGTTACATTACATGAAAGCCTTATGTGTCTCATATGTTTTCAAAATGTTGTGTTTGTTGCTTATGGCAAAAGTGTTCTAAGCACGCGGAAAAACAAAATTGCAGAGTCTAATGCGATATTCACAGCAACTGAGAGGAGTGGAGTGATAAAATTCTTGTTTCTGCAAGGAAAGTCCGCAAAGGATATTCATGGTGATATCAATGTCCTTCATATTCCACAGCTAAGAGCCACATTCAGCTAAGAGAGAGGGTCGCAAGACACATCCAGCTCCTTCTTCCCTCAAAGTAGTTGTGCCGCCCCCGTGCCAGCAGCCGGCGCTACTCGGATCCGGGGCCTACGGTATGGCTCGAGGGGTTCCCCGGACCCGGGGGTCTCGCGGTCACTCCGAATAAAAGGGGGACGTATTTGTACGGGGTTGATTGTAGAATGTCTGTGACGCCACCCACGGTGTGTGGTGAGGTCGGACACCACCGCTGCTGTTGTGGGATACCCGGGGGAGATGTAATGGCAGCCGGATGTTAACCCCTCCGTGGGTAGGAATGGTTGCCCCGGGGCCCAGTGTCTCTGTGCAGGGTATGGCAACGGCAGGGGCTTGCACGCCCAGGTGGACCAGGGGATAGTTGGTTACTCACAATTGAATGAATCACACAAGTCTTTTGGTAAACCAAGGTGCTGGTGGCCGGCCGCCGTGGCCGGTTGTACTCTGGTCCCCCACCTGGGCTGGTGGTCGCTGTCCTTTCCTCTGCACTGTTTTTGTGTATTATGTGCTGCCTGGTTTGGAACTCAGGAGTCCGCTCCCGGCTTTCTGTGTGCCTAAGGAGCAATGCCCGCAGACTCTGACCCGTGGGATCTATGGGCCCTGGCGGTTGCCCTATCCCTCTCTGTGGGTAGTTGTCTTCTTTTGGGACTTTGGTTGAGACAGGACCTATAATCCTGCCCTCAATCGGTTATTTAGCAAGGCCGCTGGTTTCGGTCCTGGCTTTAGGGTCCGAGTACCCCCTCTGTGTTTCCGGTCGTGTCTCCGGTGTCAGTACCGGTGGGCTCCATCCCTTCTCCGGTCCTCCTCGAATCTGCCGAGCTGTCTTCCCGTCTCCTGCTGACGGAGACCTCCGTCTGCAACCTAGCCAAGGTACCAGGGCTCCGACCCTGGCATCATTCAACTTGAACTTCCTCTGCTGGAGCTACACTTAGCTCCAGCCCACACTCCTCTCAACTTGAACTACAAACTTGATCTGACTCAGAACTGCTTGTTTTCCCGCCCCGGGCTGTCTAGACCCCTAGGTGGGCGTTTCCTAACTGCCTGTTCCCGCCCACTGGTGTGCCTGTCTTGCCCTAAGGGGGGGGTGACTAGGGTTTCAGGTCAGCTGTGTGTAACCTAGGTGAGAGAAGGTGTTATGCAGGGGCCTATGTGTGACTACCTAGTTTTGCCAGGGCGTCACATGGTGACACCCAGAGCCCCCATTACTAGTATAATGACAACCAAAGCATTCCTACAGAAATTATTGGAGACAGTATATCAAGAACCAAGGGTACCCACCTTATCTTCATTGGATTTGCACTTTTATGTAGTGCTATTCACAAATTTCACCATCTGGAAACCTGTTTTTCATAGCTGTTTGCTAGATCTGGCACTAATGCACCAAGCTAGCAGATAGCCATGAGCCACAGATCACTGGCCTGCGAGCCACATGTCAAGTAAAAGTGCCATAGAGTTTCCAGAATAATTTTGTGACAAAATTCCCAAATAATAGTACCATACAGTACTGAAACACTGCTATACCGCACCAAAAAACTGCCAATAAAAAAGGCCCCAATACATCACTGACTTTGTGCACCCAATTCAATATTCTTTTTGAGTTTGTCTATTTTATATGTAAGACAAAAAGGAAAAACAAAGCCGGCACTATCTGTGAGTAGATTTAGAATTGATTTTTATTGATTCCTCTGCAAAAAGTTACTTGTGTTGCTTCATCATAAATGCCTTTTACACGTTTCCAGTGACAAATTCTTAGTCATAGAGCTTTCCATAGAGATTTCCTTCTTGTCTGATGTTTGCTGTGGGCCCGCAGAAACATAGCATCCATCTACAGGTCCATCTCAACAATTTAGAATATCATCAAAAAGCTAATTTATTTCAGTAATTTAATGCAATAAGGAAACATATATATTATATAGAGTCATTATACACAGAGTGATCTATTTCAAATGTTTAATTCTGTTAATGTTTATGATTATGGCTTACAGCCAATGAAAACCCAAATCTCAGAAAATTAGAAAAATTACCACAAAATATCTGCAAAGGCTTACTAAACATGTAAAATGGTCCCTTAGTCTGGTTCAATAGGCTACACAATCATAGGAAAGACTGCTGACTTGACAGATGTACAGAAGGCAGTCATTGACCCACTCCAAAAGGAGGGTAAGCCCCAAAAGGCCATTGTAAAAGAAGCTGACTGTTCATAGAGTGCTGTATCCAACCATATTAATGGAAAGTTGAGTGGAAGGAAAAAGTGTGGTATGTGACGCCCCTGGACTAGTCAGGGCATCACAGGGTACTGCACTTGCTGCTCTTTAGTGCAGGGCTCAATCCCCCATGGTTTTGAGTTCCCAACCTATGATACTGCCTCCATCCGCATCCAAATCCCAACTACACCTCATACCACACCCTGTCAGACACACCAGTGGGCTGCTGAGCTGGAATAGGGCTGCCCACCTAGGGGTCAGGCAGACTGGTGGGAGGGAAGTAGAACAGAACAGAAGTATCTCCTAGAGAGTGAGGAGTTGGGAGTAGCAGCTCCCAAGAGTAGTGATAGCTCTCGAGTAGTGAGGAGCTGAGGGAGTATGTGGCTCCCTGGGTGTTACAGGTTGGGTCGCAGACGGTGGTCTGGATCTGGAGGAGTCGAAAACCCGGTCACAGGGTATTAAGGCTAGGTGCCTAGACCTCGTCTTGGAGGACGATCAGCAGCTTGAGTCAAATAACCGGTCCGGGACCGAAAGCACGGCAGGATACAGGACCCTAGGTCTGGGAGTAGCAGGCAACCCGGCAATTAACCTGTGGAGGATAGTGACTTCATGGACTGTCCCCAAGAAGCTCAGAGATCAGGGGCACATGTGCAACTAGGGGTATAGGGCTTTCCAACCATGCAGCCCACAGAAATCCCAAGCGTGAGCCCTTGAGAGCGCAGCTCCACTACCAGCAAATAGGGAGCGGGGCCCAGACAGCTTTACGCCAACGGGCCACCAGAACACTTCTAATTTGTGAATGGAGGCAGGCTCCAGACCACCTAGTAGTACTATAGGGGACAGATACCCGGACGAGCTCCCCCGAGAGGGCAGCGACACCCAGAGACTTGGTTTACCTTGTTGTCAGAGTCTGCTTTGCGGTCACATCATCACCCATACTGCCTAAGTGAGTACATGGTCCCCTCCAACCAGCATCCGACCATCCAGAGTCCCAGGACCTCCCTTACCCGTGGAGGGAACGTCATCTGGCTGCTCTGCTCAATTTCCCTCAGGTGCTCCCATCGGCAGCGGCGGTACTCCCCTTACCGTGAACCATGGGTGGCATCATGAACTCTTATGCCCTGCAAATAGTCCCCTTTACATTTGAATTGCCGCAAGCCCCCGGGTCCGGAGACCCTCGAGTCACAGCAAGCCAGGATCCGAGCGGTTCGACCGCTACAGGGGCGGCACACTTCAAATTTTCTGGCGTCATGAACAGGATTCGGACAGGACCCACTAACCTGGGTGATGTGCGCCTTGAAAATCGAAGCGACGGTGTCAAAACTCCGTTCCTGCCATTTTCTGCCATCTTTGGCGCCAAAACACCATCTTCCCGACCAAAAGCACGTGAAGCTGAAGCTCCGCCCCTCGTTCTGAGAGTTTGTCCGGAACCGAAAGTTACCAATGTTCCCCGGCGTGAAAGTGATTGGCTGACAAAAACAAAGGGGGCGTGACGGGATGTAACAGCAGACATGGAGCAGGGACGCCAGGACTCTGCCATAAAGTTGCTGGACACCGTAGAGGCAAGCAAGGGACTGGTCACCGGAGTACGCTGCTCATGGGACCGCAACCTGGATAGAGCAAGAGACTGAGCAGCTCTGTAGGAGGATGCGGACAATGTTTCTATACATCCTGGACCATTGGAGGGAAGAGATGAGGAGTCTGGCTGTGGCGGTGCGGGCCCGTGAGATGGAGGACCCACGAGAGGAGCGGGGTAAGCAGCTACCCTGTCCCGGTTGACCTGGCCTACCCGGCCACGGGATCCGGTCTGCCCCGGACCATCGCAAGCATCCAACCACCATCACCCTCGCCCTCGGCTGATGACGAGCCGCTACTCCCAACACCGGCAGCGGAACCTCCAGTCCCCGTCTATGAAACATAGGCTGCAACCCCGCTGGCCTCATCATCAGACCAGCCCATGACACAGCTTGTCTCAGCACCGGCCCGACCAGACCCAGCATCCAGACTCTGCAACCCCGGATGCGGACCAGTCAGATTCTGTACCCATCACAGCGGAGGCAGAGCTTGAGGAGATGCCAGCTCCACCGCGGCGCGGCATCCCGGTGGTTGCCAGGGCCGTAGGAGTTTATTTGCAGCAAGTACCTATTGGGAAAGAAAACAGCAGAATCTACACCTCGAGATAACTACCCGAGAACACAACGATGGGAGATTGCTGCCCGCACTAACAGAGAAAAGGACCATCTGAGAAAAGCCACCTTCCGGGTCAGAGGGCCAAGGTACCGTGGCCTAGTTGAGCGCTTTGACCCCATTAAGGGGTGGGGGTTCATTGTGGAGCCGGGCCTCGCTGCTGGAATCTTTGTGTCCAGAAGGGATATTACAGAACACCTCCCCATAGGGCACCCTGGCCGGAATCTGGAGCTGGGAGACATGGTGTCCTATTGCTGGCATTGTAGTGAGCGGGGCTGGTACGCCCTGGAAGTAAATAAGTACGTGATGATTGATGAAAAGGTCATGCCAGCCTCTGCAGTACATAATATAGAGTAAAGGTAGCGGAACCTGGATACTCTAAAAGTTTTATAGTTAAAAGTTTAAGTTTCCATGCTGATAATGTGTTGATACAATGTTGGTAATATGAATGTGTTTAATGAAAAAAATGTTGATTTACTTGCCTTAAATCAAACGAGTACCTCACCTAATTTGCAGTTTGCACCTAGTGCAAGGACCCTGTTATGTTTTTATTGGAAAAATGGACCATGGCTGCGGGACTGGCGGCAGCCAGCACGAACTTGTGATTTTGTAGTTAGTTGCACCTCGTGCGCCCACCAGAGTCATCTTTTACACCTGCAGGACTTCAACCCCGTCACGGACCCCAAGTAGGAAGCAGCTGGTTACAGGTTGTATGGTTGGCTGGTTGAAGGGAGAGGGACAATGGGAATGGACTCTTGCAGGAAAGGGCTGCAGCAGAGTAGGCATTCCCATGGTTCTTATAGATGTGAACTCTGAGAGTTTGTTATGCAACATTTAAGTGATGTGCCTCCCCTGTGTGGGATGAGAAACTGTTACATTAAAAATGTTCTTTTCTTTTTTCAGTTAAACAAAAATAAACCTCTGGGTGTCCTGTAGCTCGGGGACGAGCTACTTTTAACCAAGGGGGAATGTGACGCCCCTGGATTAGTCAGGGCGTCACAGGGTACTGAACTTGCTGCTCTTTAGTGCAGAGCTCAACCCCCATGGTTCTGGGTTCCCAACCTATGGTACTGACTCCATCCGCATTCAAATCCCAACCACACCTCATACCACACCCTGTCAGACACAACAATGGGCTGCTGATCTGGAATAGGGCCTAGGCGTCAGGCAGACTGGTGCGAGGGAAGTAGAATAGAACAGAAGTATCTCCCAGAGAGTGAGGAGCTGGGAGTAGCAGCTCCCTAGAGTAGTGGTAGCTCTCGAGTAGTGAGGAGCTGAGGGAGTGTGTGGCTCCCTGGGTGTTACAGGTTGGGTCGCAGATGGTGGTCTGGGCCCGGAGGAGTTGGAGACCCAGTCGCAGGGTATTGAGGCTGGGTGCCTAGACCTGGTCTTTGAGGACGGTCAGCAGCTTGAGTCAAATAACCGGTCTGGGCCGAAAGCACGGCGGGGCACAGGACCCTAGGTCTGGGAGTAGCTTCAGGCAACCCGGCAATTAACTTGTGGAGGATAGTGACTTCATTGATTGTCCCCAAGAAGCTCAGTGATTAGGGGCACTAGCGCAACGAGGGGTATAGGGCTTTTTCATTTGAAAATCAAGGTCCCAGAGTCTGGAGGAAGAGTGGATAGGCCCCAATCCAAGCTGTTTGAGGTCTAGTGTGAATTTTTCACAATCAGTGATGGTTTGAGAAGCCATGTCATCTGCTGGTGTAGGTCCACTGTGTTTTATCAAGACCAAAGTCAGCGCAGCCGTCTACCAGGAAATGTTAGAGTACTTCATGCTTCCCTCTGTCGACAAGCTTTTTGGAGATGGAAATTTCGTTTTCCAGCAGGGCTTGGTACCTGTCCTCACTGCCATAAGAACCAATACCTGGTTTAATAACCACAGTCTCACTGTGATTGATTGGCCATCAAACTCGCCTGACCTAAACCCCATAGAGAATCTATAGGGTATTGTCAAGAGAAAGATGAGAGATACCAGACCCAACAATGCAGACAAGTTGAAAGCAACCTGGGTTTCCATAACACCTCAGCAGTGCCACGGGCTGATCGCCTCCATGCCACGCCGCATTGATGCAGTAATTCATGAAAAAGGAGCCCCAACCAAGTATTGAGTGCATTTACTGTACATACTTTTCAGCAGGTCTCCATTTCTGAGTTTAAAATAATTTTTTCAGTTAGTTTTATATAATATGCTAATTTTCTGAGATAATGACTTTTGGTTTTTCATTGGCTGTAAGCCATAATCAACATTAACAGAAATAAACACTAGTGATGAGCGAGTATGCTTGTTACTACTCGGTACTCGCACGAGTATCACTGTACTCGGGCTACTCGGCGCGGACCGAGTAATCTCGCGATACTCGTGCTGTACTCGTGGTCTTCATCCCTGCATGTTGGCGCTCTTTTGAGAGCCAGCCCTCATGCAGGGATTGGCTGGCAGACCACTGCAATGCCACAGCCCTGTTAGTTGTGGAATTGCAGTGATTGGCCGGCCTGCAGAGCGTGACCGAGCCTTTATACCGGTGGGCCCGCTGTGCTCTGCACACAGCCATACAGACAGTCAGTGCAGGGAGAGTGTTGCTGCTTCAGGGAAAGGTTTGCGGCCCTTTATAGCTATTTCCGTAGCAGGGCTGCAAACAGTGTGACCAGAAGTCCTTCTCAGGACTATTATAGTTGTATACAGGCAGGCAGGGTATAGCCAGGTCGGAGTACAGTAGCAGAGTCCTTCTCAGGACTATTGTTGCTGTATACAGGCAGGGTATAGCCAGGTCGGAATACAGGCTAGTGACCAGAAGAGTCCTTGTCAGGACTATTGTAGCAGTATACAGGCAGGCAGGCAGGCAGGGTATATAGCCATTCCTAGTGGTGACCGTATACCAGCCTTCATCACCATATCTGGGGCTGGTGTACACAGTCTAAAACAGTCCTAATAGTGTCAGACTTCTCAGTAATTGTCGCTCCTAAAAACCTGTTAGGTTCTTAGTGCGTCCGTGCTTGCATTTAAAAACCGCACATGTGTGCCTGTCGGTGGCAGCGTAAAGGTGCACGTTTTGCACAAACTATTATATAACACACAAGTCTAGTGTGCGTGTGACGCCGCAGGAACGAGGACGCTCTCCTTACCTGCTTCCCGGCCGCTATGAGGAAGGAAGGAGGTGGGCGGGATGTTACGTCCCGCTCATCTCCGCCCCTCCGCTGCTATTGGGCGGCGGTTCAGTGACGTTTCAGTGACGTCGCTGTGACGCCGCACAACCGCCCCCTTAGAAAGGAGGCGGTTCGCCGGTCACAGCGACGTCGCCGGACAGGTAAGTATGTGTGACGGCTCTGGGCGATGTTGTGCGGCACGGGCAGCGATATACCCGTATCGCGCAACAGATGGGGGCGGGTACCCACACTAGCGATATCGGGACCGATATCGCAGTGTGTAAAGTAGCCTTTAGGCCCAGAAATATGTGGACTGCACCCAAATCTTTGTGATTTGGCCATTGCATGCCACTATTTGTGATTTAAAATGAAACAACTGAGATACAATTGAAGTATAGACTTTCAGGTTTTATTAAAGGGGTTGAACAGAAATATCAGAAATATCCTGTGAAACATTTAGGAATTGCAACCATTTTTCTACAAAACCTCATTTAAAGGGCTAAAAAGTAGTAGTACATAGTAAATTTACCAAAATATCCATTTGTAATACTTTGTAGAGAATCCTTTGCAGGCAATGTCTGCTTGAAGTCTGAAAGCCATGGACCTACCTAGTGATGATGAGCAACTATGTTCGGCACTATTCATTACTACAAATAATAAGGTGTTCCCAATGTCCGTTACTCGTCCAGTATTTTGGCATTAGTCTCATAAGTTTTGAGTCCTCTCTCCACATGTTTGACACCTGAAATTCATGCTGTGATTGCCTGACAATCACAAAAATGCCATAGCCATCTTTGCTTCTAGCATTACTGTGATTTGGAGGCGCAGTGAATAAAAATAAAAGACTCCCGCTCATTAAAGCAGGAAAATTACACTTACTGAGTTTGCCTATTATACTACTTCCTGGTCCGCTCATTAACCCTTATGAATATGCAGTTGCACTGCTTCCCTCGCCCACGCTCTGTGCCGGCATCTGTCATTGGTTGCAGTCCTGTTCCCCCTCCCATGCTCTGTGATTGGTTGCCCTCACACTAACTATCTGAGGCAGGAAGTGGAGTGTAAAAATAAAGAATCAATTTGAAAAAATAATGTAGGGTTCCCCGTATATTGATACTTAATGCAGATAAAGTAGACAGCTACAGGCTGCAGCCCTCCGCTGTGTGCACTATCTTGGCTGTGTATCAAAATATGAGGGACCCCATGCGTCTTTTCTTTTAATTATTTAAAAAAATTATTTGAAAAAAGACGTCCCACCCTATTTTGATACCCAACCAAGACAACGCAGACAGCTGGGCTGGTTTTCTCAGGCTGGGGAGGTCCATGATTATTGGGCCCTCCCCAGCCTAGAAGTAGAAGCCCACAGCTGCCCCATAATTGTCGCATCCATTGAATGGCACTTTACAGCTGGTGTGCTGGAAATCGGGTAATATAAGGAGCTAATGACAGTTGTGATAATACCAGCCCCTAACTGTCAGCTTTACCTTGGCTGTTTTTCAAAAATAGAGGGAATGCCATGCATCTTTTTAAATTATTTAAATTAATTATTTTAAAAACAGCATGGGGTCCACATTATTTTTTAGATCTAGCCAAGGTAAAGCTGACAGTTGGGGGCTAGTATGGTCAAAGTGGGAAGGGTCATGGTTATTGTACCAGCCGAAAAAATATACCATCCCTCAGCTACCCCACAATTGGCGCATCCATTAGATGTGCCAATTTTGGTGCTTTACTAACTTTATCCCAATTGCCCTGATGCAGTGGCAATCACAATAAAATATGGGGTTGATGAAAGCTGTTATTTGTCAACACTCTCAGCTGCTATCAAACCCTAGGTTATTAATGTGGAGGCATCTATGAGTCACCCCCTTACTAACCGTGCAAGGCAAAAGAAATAAACACAAATACAGAAAAATCCTTTATTTGAAATAAAAAACACAGGCATCCTCATTCACCCAATTAGTAACCTCAAAAAGGCCCCAGCAGTCACACTTGGCATAGTGGGAGTCCCTGGCTGTGAACTCTGGTGAACTGAGTGATGTCATTGCTTCTCACAGCCTGGGACTCTCCTGCTGCCCTCAATATGTCCCAAAGGCTGCTGTGAGCAGTTGTGTTTTCTGTCACTGCAGCCTCTGGATGTAGCAGAACCAATCAATCGTTGTGTGATATTGTGCGGATAACGTCATAGCTGCCAGGGTGTTTTTAGGGCAAATAAATTGGAGAAAGAGGATGTCTGTATTTTTTATTTTGAAATAAAGGATTTTTCTGTGTTTGTGTTTATTTCTTTTGACTTACACAGTTTGTAATGGGGGTGTAAACAAAAAGAATATGTTATCACAGCTCACCTAGACCTATATGTATCCCAAATGGTGGACGGTGCTAGGCACATCAGGCTGGTGTAAGAGCAATGATCAAGACCATCTTGGAAAAACTTTGAAGCTTTAGTGTGAAAAATCCATAAGAAACATGCAGTGCATAAAAAGCTCAGCATGCAAACAAGGGTCTACGCGTTTCAGGCCTAACATGGAACTGGCCCTTAATCATGACAACCTTTACAAAGCAAACTAAACATCTTAAATGCAAAAAGCAAGAAAAAAGTCATACAATGAACATGCAGGATGATTGGAGGAGACTTGATGCCCATGTGTGGTTAATTGCTGTGGGCTGAACAATCAGACTTGGAAGAAACATGACGCCTAAGGCAAGAGAATGTCAAAAGTTATACAAAGATAAAAATAAATATAAAGCACAAGAAAAAAAGGTAGGAACACAAAATTTGAATATAGCTTTGAAGCATATGCATGATGTAAATATATACCACAAAACAAAGTGGTATATATTTTTGTAAAGGTTGTCATGATTAAGGGCCAGTTCCATGTTAGGCCTGAAACGCGTAGACCCTTGTCTACACGCTGATCTTTTTATTCACTATGTTTTTTATGATTTTTTTACAATAACGCTTCAAAGTTTTTCCAAGATGGTTGCTGGCTTTTTCCACTTCTCTTAGTAATGAGGGTGTCCCACATACTCCTCCTCATTACTAACTTAAAGTTTGATGGCAGCTGTGATTTTTGACAAATCACATCTATCATCAAACCTATATTTTACACCTATTGCCACTGCACCAGTGCAATTGGGATGAGCTGGGTAAAATGCCAGAATTTAGAATTTAAATGTGTCAATTCTGTGGCAGCTGTAGGCTGGTATTTTTAGGCTGGGAAGGGCAAATAACCATGGCTCTTCCCAGCCTGATGATACCAATTAAGAACTGCCAGCTTTACCTTGGCTTATTATGAAAAATAGGAGGAACCCACGCCATTTTGTTAAAATTATTTATTTAAATAATTTTTTAAAAAACGGCATGGTGCCCTTCTATTTTTAATAACCAGAGTGGATAAAACAGATATCTATGGGTTGCAATGCCCCAGAGGTTTGGTTTACCTTGGCTGGTTATCAAAAGAGAGGGGACCGCATGGTGTTTTTTTAAATTATTTAGATAAGTATTTTAGAAACGGCATGGAATCTCCCTTCATTTTTTGATAACCAGCCGAGGTAAAGCTGACAACTGGGGGTTGGTATTTTCAGGGTGGGAGGAGGTTATTTGGCCTAAAAAAAACAGCCCGCAGCCATCTCAGTTTTGGCGCATCCGTTCAATGTGCCAAATGTGGCGCTTTACCCGGTTCATCCAAATTGCCTTGGTGAGATGGCAATTGGGGTAATATATGGGGTTGAATATAGCTATGATTTGTCAAAAATCACAGCTAGCATCAAGCACTACATTAGTAATAAAGGTGTGTCTATGAGACGCCCTCATTACTAACCGTGTAAATAAAAAGAAATAAACAGGAACACAGAAAAATGCTTTAATTTAAATAAATACACCCACCCTCTTTCACTTATTTATTAACCCCAAAATACACCCACAGGTGCGACATAATCCACACAACTTCCCACTGCTACATCCAGAGACTGCAGTGACAGAAAATGCAACTACTCCCTGCAGGCTCTGGGATACACTGAGGGCAGCATGGGAATCCCCGGCTGTGAGAAGCTGTGACGTCAGTTAGGTCACCAGAGTTCATAGCCTGGGATTCTCACGGTACCATCTGTGAACTCACTGCTGGATTGACGAGTGCTCTTGCGCTGTCTCATGCAATCTGTCAGTCTGGCAATCTGGCAGCGAGTTCAACTGAGGTCACAGCCAGGTGATGGTTTTCAGAGTAACCTGTGTGTGTGAGGCAGAGCCGAAGATTGTCATGGGATATCATGTGGATTATGTCGGACCTGCGAGGGTGTTTTGGGGGTTAATGTTAATAAATGGGTGAAACGGTGTGTGTATTTTTATTTCACATAAAGGTTTTTTTCTGTGTTTGTATATATTTCTTTTACTGACACGATTAGAGTCTTACTGCTATGTTATCTTCTGGGAAACACGGTACAGTATGTATAACTGTCCTGCTGTTAACCCAATTTTATGTCTTATTGCTACCCCTAGCCCTTACTACACCCATTTCATAGCCATTTTTCAGCACGGAAATTTGGGTCCCCATTGACTTGTATGAGGTTCGGCATGTAGGATGAAGTTCGGCTCCTGAACCTTTTTTCAAGTCTGTGCAAGTTTGGTGAACCCGAATATCCATGGGTCCGCTCAGCTCTAGTTACAGTTTTGCTGCATTTTGTTTGCAGAGGGGATGTCAAAATGCGTTATACCCCCAATGGTTGCATATTTTGCTCTGGATTATCAATAGATCTGAATCAAAATCGCAAATCCAGGAAAAAACTTTTTCTCAAAGGTTAAATAAATCCTTCCTGATTCTTTGACATCAGTCTACCTGCACTGTACTAGGGTGATGATGTTTTGTTATCTAAAAACACTAGATTTTTGGATTTACTTGTCTTTCGGCTGAAGATATTTTCCACAGTGAATCCATTAGCTGTGAATGTATTCATCTGCTCATGTAAACAATTATCCATGTTCCCACCTAGTGTAAATGATGCGTATTTTCTGCTGCATGTATTTGTGCAGCAAATCTGCTGCGTTTTACTATTCAAGCAAAAAAAATATGATTTCTAAAATTTATGTGTAAAGACGATGCAGAACTGTACGTTTTTTGATACATGATTTTTCTTTATAGACTTCTATGGGGAGCCTGAAATAAAATGCATTTAGAAAACACATGTAAAAATGCAGGTAAAAAATGCAGTTAATCAAGGTTTTCTGTACTAAAAAATAGTATTTCAAAATACTGCGTAAAGGGGTTGTTTTGCCTAGGCTACAAGTCTGCAGTATGTGACTACAGACTTGTGATTCCTCACAGCATGCATAATGCGGCTTTCAGGATTTTCCTGTGCCAGTGCCCTTAAAGGGGTTGTCCATTACTTAGACAACCCCTTCCCAATCCCCATGTGCGCCCCCATAGAATAAAAAATCCAATACTGCATTCCATTACATGTCACGTGAGCTCCAGCAGTACATGGTCTGACACTGCTAGATCCACGCCGGCACCGAAGGTGACTATAGGCTTTTTTATTTTTATGGGGGCGCACATTGAGAATGAGAAGTGGTTTTCCAAGTAGTGTGTGGCACCCCTAACTGACAGGTGCCACAGGGTACTACATCCAACCCTGGATTCCTGGAAGACCAGTGCTGGTAAAACACCACAACACACTCACACACACACACACACACACACACACAATCCACGCCCTTTCTCTCAGACTGGGTAACAGGTTAGAGTTAGAGGGTTTGGACTTGATGGGTGGTCACCTATGGGCTGGGACGCATCCAATCCACTAGTCAGAAATCTGGGAGGAGGAGGGTCCAGTCAGTGGAGTGGACGGACGACGGACATCTTGTCAGTGGAATAGTAACCAGACACCAAGTCAGTCAGAGGTCGACGTGCTGACAGGAAAGTGTAAAGTGACTACTGAGTAAAAAGGAGTACGGTTGCCAGGTTGAGAAGAGTGAAGTACTCACTGGACCGAGCACCGACGGGGTATAGAGCCCTAGTTCAGGAAGACACTTTAGGCTCACCTGATAACAATCTGCCTGGTGACGGAACCATCAAAGACCTTACCGACGTTAGTGTCCAGGGCACAGTAGCAGAGAGGGAACCTGGGAACGGGGACAGAGGTCTGACACAAGAGAGGTTCAAGCTGCCTGCCATACGGGCCAGGACAGAGACAACAGGAGGAGACCCCAAAAACGCTCCAAGCCACGGGTACCCACCAACTACTATAGACTACAGGGTGTTATACAAAGAGAACAAAGAAGAAAAATGGCACTTATATTATGCAAAAAAAGTTATATTTATTGAGGAATATTAATTATCAAAATATTTATTCTTTAGTAGAAAACAGTCCAAAAGATTTTTTGCAAGAAAAATAATAAAATCGAGGCCACAGAGGTGTGAATGGAAGACAAGGTTGAATACAATAGGGAACACAATTGTGATAAAACCAAAACACCAACCCTGTTAACCCTGCCACATAAGAGGAATGTAGAAGAGCCAAGTGAACGGCTCAATGGAGGCTATAGTAAAATGGGAGAGGGGGAAGGGAGTAACCAAGGGGAACTAGTCATGGATCAGGGAGGTGAGGCTACATGGAACCAAATAGCTGCAAGGTAGTCGTGGATCCCAAGGGTAAGGCCGGGAATCAATGCAGGTGCAGCCCGCCACTGGTCGGGGAGCAGACCATAGTTAGCCGTGGGTCACAGAGGTAAGGCTGCAAAGAACTTGTGACATGACCAAACCACAAAAGATGTACTTGAATCCTAGTCGTCCGATCTCCGATGCAGATTTAAGGAGAGGGGGTACAGCAATAGGTGTATAAAGAAGGGCTATCTCCGTGCAAAAAATACCCCCAGGGATCAGCTACTTCATTACCAACCACGTCGGCCAACCACAGACCGTCAAATTAGATTTATTGGTACCTTTAACTATCAGTGGGACGCGATGAGGGATATCCTGAGCAGACATTGGCCGGTCCTTTTCACGGACCCGGTTTTGGCCGATCTTCTGCCCAGGAGGCCCCTCATGACGGCCAGGCGGGCAAGGAACCTTGGAGATCTTCTTGTCAATAGTCATTACATCCCTCCCCGCTCCAACCCCTTTGGCTCAGGTACCCCTCTTCGGGGCTGTTTTCCATGCGGCCATTGCGTAGCATGCCCTAACATTCTGAGAACTGTATCTTTTACTTGTTCTGAGGGGAAAAGAACGTTCTCCATTGACCAGCGCATTACTTGCGCTTCTACGCATGTAGTGTATTACGCTACCTGCCCGTGCTCCCTGATTTATGTTGGTCTTACTTCACGCGAATTGCGCGTTCGAGTCAGGGAGCACGTCAGGGACATTAATGCTGCTGGTTCTGTGGAGGACGTTTCTTTACTTAAGACACTCCCCCGCCATTTTCGCAGATATCATGAATGTGACGCAAGGCTCTTGAAGGTTCGGGGTATTGACGTGGTCCATGGGAGCGTCCAGGGGGGCAATCTGCGCAAGACTCTCGCACAACGGGAGTCCAAGTGGATTGTCTCCCTGAACACCTTGGTCCCCCATGGTCTCAATGAGACGGTCAGCTACTCCCCGTTTTTATAGTCTCCACCAAATACCCTCTTCTCCCCTTCCTCCCCACCCTCCCCCTCCCCTCATTGCATCTGGACTTGCATTTCCGGCCTCTTGGGGGCCTCCTTTTTCAACAATACTTTATGCAAAATTAATATGTATTGATATAATTATTGTTGTCTATTAAAGTGCCCCTGTTTACAAACGACGCACCACTCTTTTTGTGGACACATTTGCTGTTGTTTTTATGTTGTTTTTAATCTTGTCTCATGTTTATTTTTCTTTTTTCTGTGTATGATCTTTATATAGGCATTTCCACTCCTATTTATTTGTGGCCATCACATTTCCTATGATTCTTCAATTACTACTCCTTCCCCATCGGTGGACTCCTTGAAAATCTGCAAAGATGGGATCTACATATGTTTGTTATTGCCCTCATGTTATTGTATGATGTACCCCTCTATTATTGTGCTTGTGCCTTCATGTCCTTTTTATCTATACATCGCTTACTACATTTCACATACCGTATGGCTGCGCGCGTCTGCCGGTAGGCTGATTGCTGGAGGGCAATTGCATGACGTTGCTCACTCTGGGCGCATGCGCGGGAGCTATGGAGACGTCCGGTCTCCCACGCATGCGCCCTGCTCGGCAGTGGTCTTCTGTCTGCTTCGCCCTCTGGCCTCCGCCCCGCCGCATGCGCAGTAGCGGCCATGGTAATATCATGATTCACTACACCTGCGCTGACTCCTTATATGGAGTCAGCGCTTTCAAACAGATTACCTTCTTGAAAAAGCGCCTAAGCGAAACGGATGTTGAAGTCTTCCTCCACCTCCCTGCCCTGCCTTTCACCAGGTAATCTCTGGCTCCTTGCATTTCTGTGTCAGCGATGCCATTGGCATCTATTTACACCGCTCCCGCTGACACGGTCTCTTACTTATAACTGCCTGTTACATAATCTTTTCTTATACTCTTTCCAGTACCCTACCCCTTCCCCCTCCTTGGATGGTCCGGTTTGCAGTTGCGCCGCTGTCCACCATAGCAGCATTTACTTTTTCATCTACCCTTTGGCATTCCCTGTGTCATATAGGCTTATGCATCTGGGCTGTCTATATTTCATTTACCCTTCCACTGCTGTGGTCGGCACCGGTGCTTCTGCTTACCGTACAGGGGTGGACTGGCCCACCAGGAGGTCGGGAGAACCCCCGGTGGGCCCCTGCTATTGATGGCCACGCCCCTTGGGCCCCACCCCCCCTAGGGCCCCTATGGATATATGAGAGAGGCCCCCTCGGCCGGTAATTTCACTAATCATATCGGCACATTGCCGATATGATTAGTGACAATCCCATTCCCTCTGCAGCGGCAAGCAGGGAGAGCGATCTCCCTGCTCTGCCTGCTGTCACTGTCAGTGCCGCGCGGCTCTAACTCATCTGCGCAGCGACACTGCAAGAGGAAGCAGTCTCAGAGCGATGACTGCTTCCTTCCTGTGCAGGTGCTGGCAGCATCGCGCTGTGGTGGACGGACCCGGCGTCACCCCAGGCCAGGCTGCAGGAGCAGCAGCGCGTGAGTATAGGAGGCGGGGGCCCGGGGGGGTGTGCGGGGGCCCAGGGGAGCAAGCAGGGGCCCCGGTGGGGTGTGTGGGGGCCCCGGGGGTGGTGGTGCGGGGGCGTGTGCAGGGGCTCGGGGGGGTGTGTATGGGGGCCCAGGGGAGCGAGCAGGGGCCCCGGGGGTATGTGCGGGGGGGCTCTTCTTCTTACCAGTCACCTGCCTGTATCTGCAGCCACCGGCGTGTTCCTCATCAGTGTGTGCATGCCGGGCACACTAGCAGGAGGCAGCGCGCTGTGCTGTTCCGGCCCTGCTGTGTGCTATGTGCCCGACATGCACACAGTGGAGAGGAGCGCGCTGGTGCCGGTGACCGCAGCTTCTTCCTCTTCAAATGTATTTTCGTCTTTCAGACGTAAATACATTTGAACAGCGCGCCGGGGCTGGGCCCCGCCCCCGACGTGCAGCAATGTGATGAGATCAGCACATTGCTGACGTCATCACAGTGCTGCAGGTGCCACACTGGATTCATCAGGCAGCGGTAAGCGCTCCATGGAGGAGCCGAAGAGACAGGTTTAATTCATGGAGATGTGTGGGGAGGGGCTGAGGACACATAACGGGGAACATTTGTGAAGGAGACACAGCTTTGTGACAGGCAGAGGGGGAGCACTGTATTCCGAGGGAGGGGGGAGGCAGGAGTGTGTAGTGATGGGGTAGTGTTAATTTGTGTCTGCAGGGGGTGATGTGGGGTGCAATGTATTATGTCTGGGGAGGGGGTAATGGAGGGTGCATTGTATTGTATGTGGGGGAGGGGTAATGGAGGGTGCACTGTATTGTGTGTGTGTGTGGGGAGTGATGAGGGTACATTGTAGTGTGTGTGTGTGTGTGCGTGTGTGTGTGTGTGTGTAGGGGTGATTGAGGGGTGCATTGTGTGTGTACGGGGTGATGGGGTGCATTTTGTGTGTGTGTGTGTGTGTGTAGGGAGTGATGGGGGGTGCATTGTATTGTGTGTGTGTGTGTGTAGGGGGTGATGGGGGTGCATTGTATTGGGTGTGTGTGTGGGTAGGGGGTGATGGGGGGTGCATTGTGTGTTTGTGTGTAGGGGGTGATGGGGTGATGGGGGGTGCATTGTATTGTGTGTGTGTGTGTGTGGGGGGGGTGATGGGGGGTGCATTGTATTGTGTGTGTGTTTGGAGGGGGTGATGGGGGTGCATTGTATTGTGTGTGTTTGGAGGGGTTGGTGGGGGGGTGCATGGTATTTGTGTGTGTGTAGGGGGTGATGGAGGGGTGCATTGTGTGTGTGTGTAGGGGGTGATGGGGGGGTGCATTCTGTGTGTGTGTGTGTGTGTGTGTGTAGGGTGTGATGGGGGATGCATTGTATTGTGTGTGTGTAGGCGGTGATGGGGGGGCGCATTGTGTGTGTGTGTGTAGGGGGTGATGGGGGGTGCATTGTATTGTGTGTGTGTGTGTGTGTGTAGGGGGTGATGGGGGTGCATTGTATCGGGTGTGTGTGTGGGTAGGGGGTGATGGGGGGTGCATTGTGTGTTTGTGTGTAGGGGTGATGGGGGGTGCATTGTATTGTGTGTGTGGGGGGGGGTGAATGGGGGTGCATTGTATTGTGTGTATGTGTTTGGAGGGGGTGATGGGGGGTGCATTGTATTGTGTGTGTTTGGAGGGGGTGATGGGGGAGTGCGCATGGTATTTGTGTGTGTGTGTGTGTAGGGGGTGACGGAGGGGTGCATTGTGTGTGTGTGTAGGGGGTGATGGGGGGTGCATTCTGTGTGTGTGTGTGTAGGGTGTGATGGGGGATGCATTGTATTGTGTGTGTGTAGGGGATGATGGGGGGGGTGCATTGTGTGTGTGTGTAGGGGGTGATGCGGGGTACATAGTGTGTGTGTAGGGGCTGAAGGACGGTGCATTGTGTGTGTGTGTGTGTGTGTGGGGAGTAGTGGGGGTGCGTTGTATTGTGGGTGTGTGTGTAGGTGGTGATGGGGGGTGCATTGTATTTGTGTGTGTAGCGGGTGATGGGGGGTGTATTGTGTGTGTGGGGGGGTAATGGAGCGTGTATTGTGTGTGTGTGTGTGTGTGTGTGTGTGAGGGTAATGGGGGTGCATTGTAGTGTGTGTGTGTGTGTGTGTGTGTGTGTGTGTGTGTGTACAGGGCGATCGGGATTGTAGTGTGTGTGTGTGTGTAGGGGGCGATGGGGGGAGCATTGTATTGTGTGCGTGGGGAGATGGTAATGGGGGGTGCATGGTATTTGTGTGTGTGTGTGTATGTAGTGGGTAATGGGGGATGTATTGTATTGTGTGTGTGTGTGTGTGTGTGTGTGTGTGTGTGTGTGTGTGTGTGTGTGTGTGGAGAGGGGCGCGGAGTCATTAATCGAGCTATAATTACATTTAATTCTCAAAATTTTAGTTTCATTCACCTTTTCCGTTCTAATATTTTACAACGTAAACGACCATGGCTTGCCCCCCCCCTAGTTTTTATCCTGGGTACGCCCATGCACAGGCCTGAGAGGGCCCCGGCCCCCAGCCTTTCAATCGTAAACTTCAGTGATCGTACAAGTTCTGTACGATCACTGAAGTTTTCGCAGTTGCAGGACCTTTAGTGACATCACATGTGTCATGTGACTCACCAAAAGTCCTAGCGGTGCACTGCAGGAGTCCCCAGGCCTGCATCGACCGCGCCGGTATTCAGATGTATGCGCATCTTTCAGGCGCGCAATACATTTGTACAGTGCGGCCGGTGACAGGAGGGAGAGCAGCTCTGCTCAGCCCCGCAACGTACCGTCATTGCCAGGGCTGCAGAGGAGCACGCCTCAGTCCTGCACCGACATCATCATCACCGGGGCCGCAGCTGCAGGAATGAAGAGGAGGACGCGCAGGCACAGGTAAGCGCTCCAGAGGAGCCGAAGATTAAATTTTATATGAGGGGCTGCAGGTGGGGGAGGAGCAGTGTTATTTTACAAGTGGCATTAAGAAGCGGTGGGGGACTTTATGGAGCATATTATGGGTCAGTGGGGGACATAATAGAGCAGTGGGGGACATTATAGGGCAGTGAGGACATTATAGGGCAGTGGGGGACACTATAAGGCAGTGTGGGACATAATAGGGCAGTGGGGGACATAATAGGGCAGTGGGGGACATAATAGGGCAGTGAGGGACATAATAGGGCAGTGGGGGACATAATAGGGCAGTGGGGGACATAATAGGGCAGTGGGGGACATTATAGGGCAGTGGGGGACATCATAGGCCAGTGGGGGACATCATAGGGCAGCGGGGGACATCATAGGGCAGCGGGGGACATTATAAGGCAGTGGGGGACATTATAGGGCAGTGGAAGAACATTATAGGGTAATGGGGGCCATTATGAAGCAAATTGGAGCATTATAGGTCAGTGGGGGATGTTATGAAAGAAATTGGAACATTATAGGGCAATGGGGGACATTATGAGGCATCAAAGATTTTGGAAGGCAGCATAGTATAATGAGGAGGGGGAGATTTATACAGGGATGTAGTTGGGGGAGATATTATAGAAAGGGCAATTTTTGGGGGGACATTTTGGAAAGGGGCACTTTGTGGGGCTATTTTGGAGAGCAGGATTGTGGGGTGACATTTTGTGCAGGAAGCAATTAACAACTCCTTCTCATTCCACTTGTTTCCCCAGACATTATTAAATAAAAAAGGCTAGGATGAGGGACATACATGTTTGGTTTATGGTGGCACTTGGGGCATAATTACTGTAGGGGCAAATTATGGGACATTATTACTGATGCAATATAAGTTCATTTTGAGGATACTGTCTCAAATGGGGGAACAAGAGTCTGACGTGGTGTAGAAATTGGGGAAATAGTGAGGAATGTGCTCTGAGAGTGATCGGCTATAGGTGACTGTTATTTTCTGCAGAGTCGCGTCATGGCAGGAAGAAGTGATGGTGGTCAGGGCCGGATGAAGAGGAAAAGTGGAGATGAATAAAGTCAGCTAGAGACGTCATTGGTAAGTCAGTCACGGCATTTCTCCCTTGTATGTGGTTGTATTCGGTCACTATGTGGTCTGATTATGGTGTGGCGGTATTACTTTCTTGTATGTAGTTATAGTCGGTAATTATGTGGTGTGGTTATAGTGTTGCGGTATTTCTCCCTTGTATGTGGTAATATTCGGTTACTGTGTGGTCTAATTATGATGTGGTGGTATTACTCTCTGGTATGTGGTTGCTTTTGATCACTATGTGTTGGTAGTATGTTATCTGGTCATAGTGTCACGGTATTTCTCCCTTGTATGTGGTATTATTCGGTCACTTTGTGGTCTGGTCACGGTGTGGTGGTATTTCTCCCTTGTATGTGGCTGTATTTTTTCACTGTTTGGTGGAAATATGTGGTCTGGTTACGGTGTGGTGGTATTTCTCCCTCGTATGTGGCTGTATTTGGTCACTGGTGGTAATATGTTGTCTGATCACTGTGTGGCAGTATTTATCCCTTGTATGTGGTTGTATTTGGTCACTACGTGGTGGTAATATGTTGTCTGGTCACAGTGTGGCGGTATTTCCCCCTTGTATATGGTATTATTGGTTTTGATACAGTGGATTGTGTTGTGTATGGAGACCACTTTTTCTCTCTATAAGGGGGAGATTATTTCCAGTAGAAATTAAATACTTAAACATTTAACCCCTCCCCTCCCTGTCCTGCCACTATTACACTGAAGTAAATATGCACTTACAGAGATTCTCCAGTGAAAACAAGTAATCACCTTTACTAAGGCCACGTTCACACACTGAGTATTCAGTGAGTTTTTTACCTCAGTATTTGAAGCCAAAACCAGGAGCAGTAAAATCAGAGAAAAAGTGTGTGAACGTGGCCTAAAGATAAGTGATAACTTATTCATATGTGTGGACCGATTGCTGGGACCTGCACCGATCGTGCAACTTTTATCCCCTATTACACTGGAGCTCGTGTCCGACTCGACCCCTGATTCATTAATTCCCTCAGTGGCTGCGAGTGCTGCGCTTGTTATCTGGCTGCTCCAGAGAGGATGAATGGAGCTGCGGTCACACATCCCACCCCACAGAGGATGAATGGAGCTGCGGTCACACATCCCATCCCACAGAGGATGAATGGAGCTGCGGTCACACATCCCACCACACAGAGGATGAATGGAGCTGCGGTCACACATCCTACCCCACAGAGGATGAATGGAGCTACTGTCACACACCCCACCCCACAGAGGATGAATGGAGATACTGTCACACACCCCACCCCACAGGATGAATGGAACTGCGGTCACACACCCCCCAGAGGATGAATGGAGCTCCGGCCACACATCCCACCCCACAGAGGATGAATGGAGCTGCGGTCTCACATCCCACCCCACAGAGGATGAATGGAGCTACGGTCACACATCCCACCCCACAGAGGATGAATGGAGCTGCGGTCACACACCCCACCTGCTGCTGCAAAAAGTTCCCCAATCTTCCGATCGGTGCAGTTTCCACTGGTCTGGTTCCACCGATCAATAAGTTATCACCAACCTACCCTGTGGATCGGTGATAACTTGTTTTCACCAAAGACCCCATTACTGCAAACGACTATAATTGTACATCCCAGTTATGGTGCACAATATAGATGTGCAGGAGCCGCCTGTGTATACAGTCAAAGCAACACAATAATGGGACTAACGCTAATGGGTGTTTATATTTAGCTGTAGGGTGGGCCCCTGGAGTCAATTCTCCTGGTGGGCCCCAGACAGCCCAGTCCGCCCCTGTTATCGTATCATCCTACTCCCTCAGCAAGGGGCTGTATTGGTCACGTTGTTTAACTTTTGGCCAACTCCCTACCTTATTTACTATTGGTCTTTAATTTATTTTATATTTCCAATTGGACCATACACCCCCTCTTTTTTGCAGCCTTACTTTTGTGACCTATGGTTATTCTTCTTTCTGTACTATAATCCAAGGGGTTCCTTTAACCATTGGTAGGCTGAATACTTAGTGACTTCTGATCTTATCCTCTTGACTCACGACTATATACATGTTTGTATTATGTACATATTTTGTGGTTTGGTCATGACACAAGTTCTTTGCAGCCTTACCTCTGTGACCCACGGCTAACTATGGTCTGCTCCCCGACCAGTGGCGGGCTGCACCTGCATTGATTCCCGGCCTTACCCTTTGGATCCACGACTACCTTGCAGCTATTTGGTTCCATGTAGCCTCACCTCCCTGATCCACGACTAGTTCCCCTTGGTTACTCCCTTCCCCCTCTCCCATTTTAATATAGCCTCCATTGAGCCGTTCACTTGGCTCTTCTACATTCCTCTTATGTGGCAGGGTTAACAGGGTTGGTGTTTTGGTTTTATCACAATTGTGTTCCCTATTGTATTCAACCTTGTCTTCCATTCACACCTCTGTGGCCTCGATTTTATTTTTTTTCTTGCAAAAAATCTTTGTGACTGTTTTCTACTAAAGAATAAATATTTTGATAATTAATATTCCTCAATAAATATAACTTTTTTGCATAATATAAGTGCCATTTTTCTTCTTTGTTCTCTTTGTATAACATGTTTTGGTTTGAAGTTGGCACCCCTCCTGTGGGAACCTGTGGAGTGTTTCCCCCAGAGTATTGATTATTTAGCCATGTATGTTTTGTTTACAAAAGACTACAGGGTGCATGGAAGTAAAGCTCACCAGTTCACTACACCGGCACTGGAAGAAAGGTAATACCGGCTTGGTAAAGACCAGCACAAATCGGGTAGCAGCAACTCCAAAGCAATGAGTAAAGCACAAGTTAAACCACAGCCCCTGTGTTGTCTGAATTCTTCCTACACGTTGTGAGGTATCAACCGGCTGCATTACAAAGGGCCGGTATGTTTTGCAGAAGCGTGGGTGCTCTGCAATGTGAAGCTGGCTGGGACCTGTGGTTCCACAGGATTGCATTACATGCAGAGCCATGGAAGGGTGTGTGATGCTGATTACACACTCCTTACCACCTGTGGATGTGGCTCCAGGGGTTAAAGCAATCCTGTCTCTGAACCTGGGTGGAGTGTGTCTAGGGCAGTCTAGAGAGAGACTGGCTCTAGATTTCCAGTGTGTGTGCTGGAAACAAGTGAGAGCAGAGCCGGGAGCTCTGGGTGTTTCAACCTGCATGGAGGTTGATCACAAGGCTCTGATATTGAGTCTGAGGTGAGTGCGGCCAAGCCAGGCCAGGGCTGTAGGGCCGAATCTCTCCAGAAGGAGAGACAGACGGGTCTGCAGAGGGCCCTGGGTGCTGGAAGGAACCTCGGCTAGAGCTGTACGCTGGCAGGTGCCAGAGAGTGGGGAAGTTGCTAAACTTCCACTATGGACTTGTAATGGACTGGATGCCCACGGTACGTGGATCATTTATGTTTAAGGGCAGTTTATGCTGAGTGTTTTTAAATAAACTGCCAGAATTTCTATGAAGAGACTGTGTACGTGTGTTGCTGAAGCTACCTCACACCGCTGCAAGCGAGTGAATCCCCCACGTTGCAGGGCGCAACGTTACAACGTCTGCACCTATATACTACAACCACCATCATCCTCCCCTGGGGTCTAGTTCTACTTACGGAGAGCCATCACAACTAAGCTGCCCAATACCACTAGCCCCAGCAGTAAGAGACTTTGCAGTGGCGGCTTCCCCCATATAGACGCATACCGCAAGTGGCGTCACGAAAAACTCTTTATTTTATTTCTCCCTTGTACAAATTCTGTTTTTAAGCGACCCCCCAGGGTCACGGAACCAGGCCACGGCCACCCAGTGAACTTTCCCAGTAATATACAGCCCGGGACCGAGTACCCCAAAGACCTCGGGTGCGTCAAGTGGACAAGTCCTTTAACCCCTTCACGATCTTGGATGTACTGGTACGTTCAAGGTTGTGTCTCTCCCTTTGATTCCAGCTTACTCAGCAAGTCCACATGTTTTCCTGTAAATGTCGGTAAAGGCCTCTTTGACACGTCAGTGATTCTGGTACGTATATGCTAGTTTTTCTACGTACCAGAATCACAGACATACGCATACCCATTAAAATCAATGGGTCAACGCACACATCAGTGATTTTTCACTGACCGTGTCTCCGTGCGGCGTACACACGTGTTCGTGATTTCCGCACGGAGACATGTCTGTTTTTTTCTGGCATCACTGATATCCCACAGACCACACAATGGTGTGATCCATGAAACACGCACCAGAAAAACGTGTACGTTGAAAATGAAAAGCTTTTTATACTCACCTTCTCTAGTGACGCATTCTCCGGCTGCTGCTGTCTCCTGCTTCCTGGTCGGCTCATTATTCTCATCATGCATATGCAGTTATGCACGGCATCGCGAACCGGAAGTAGTTGCAGCGGGAGTCAGTGACAGAGAGGAAATAAAGCAGAGCCGAAGAATTCAGCACCACCAACAGCGGGAGTGGAGACAGGTGAATTTATTTCCATGTGCTATAATGGATGACGGATGACGGACTGCACATTGATAACCCACGTGTGTCGTGAATCACGGCACACAGAGGAACATATGCGTTTTTAACACGTCAGTGAAAAACGTCTGTGTTTTATACTGATGTGTGAAACAGGCCTAACAGGCCCAGAAGGATGCTGATGCTCTAGTCTGTACAGCACAAGCGATCAGAATATCGCAGCTTCACGTCTCCTTAGTAAAAGCAATAAAAAATGAGAAAAAAAGTTTTAGAAAAAATAAAAAAACCCATAAAAGGTTCAAATCCCCCCTTATTTGCCCCATTGGAAATAAAACAAGGAAAAAATATACATATTTGGTATCGCCTTGTTCAGAAATGTCCAATCTATTAAAATATAAAATAAATTAATCTGATCGATAAATGGCTTAACAAGAAAAAATTCAAACAGTTAGAATTATGTTTTTTTTTGTCACCGCAACATTGCAATAAAATGTAATAAGAGGCGATCAAACATCACATCTACCAAAAAAAGGTATACTTAAAAATTACAGCTCAAGACGCAAAAAATAAGCCCCAGATTCTAAAAAATGAGAAAGCTACAGGTCTTGGACAAGAGGCGACAAATGGCATACCTTTTTTTTTGACAAATTTCTGAATTATTTTTCAGCACTTAAATAAAAAAAAAATACATGTTTGGTGTCTACAAACTCACATTGACATGGGGAATCATATTCTCAGGTCAGTTGTACATTCTTGTGAATATGGTAAATAAAAAGAAGCCAAAACCATATTAGAACTACGCTTTTTTTGAAATTTCACAGCACTTAGATTTTTCCCCCCCCATTTTCCAGTACAATATGGGGCAGAATGAATGGTTTCATCCATAAATGCAACTTGATCTGCAAAAAATCAAGCCATATTGACGGAAAAATAAAAAAGTTATGGCTCTTGGAAATAAGAGGAGGAAAAAACGAAAAATTAAAATGGAAAATCTCTGGGTGGTGAACGGGTTAAAGTCACTCCTAATAAAGTCTATACAGATACATTCTAGGGATGATCAAATACCTCAAATATTCGGCTTCGCGAATATTTGCCAAATAGGTCGCTGCTATTCGACTATTCGCGAATACTCGATGCGCAATGTAAGTCTATGAGAAACCCGAATAACAACTATTCAGAACTACTCGGTCTTCCCTTAGACTTACATTGCGCATCGAATATTCGCATAGCGGCGACCTATTCGTCGAATATTCGCGGAGCCGAATATTTGAGGTATTCGATCATCCCTAATACATTCCCAACATACTACAAGAATATTAGTTAGTTGTTAATTGCCGAATAAGTAAACGTTTAATCTACTCATCATGAGTTATAGAATATTATTTTTTTCCATTAATCAGAAGATTTTCTGTATCACATATAACTCGATATGATGAAATTCTCCTGCAGCATTGGACAGAGCTAATATTGTGTTATTTTACTGCATTGCGTCAGGGAAATTATAAGCTATAAGTGATAGACAGAAGTGAAGCAGTTAAGAGGGTTTTTTTAGAGGGCAGAAGAAAGAAAAACAGGCTAAGAACAGCGTTGTGTTGGGAGGAGGGTAAGAAAGTGAGACTGCTGCTGTTGTTTTCATTGTGTGCACTCTAATCAGGGAGAGTAAGAACAATAATGCATGTAATGCTGATTTTGGAACGTGTCCATGCAGCTTTTCCCAGGCTAGGCAGCCTTGGGAACCACTGATAGTGTGGCACACCAGGGGCATAGCCTCAATCACCAAGCATAGGGCAGGGCAGCCTTTTCTGTGGGTGAAATATGTGAGGGATGACAAGAATCTTCCCAGCATGAGAAGTGAAAGAAACCAAACACATCCGAACTATCATCCTGCAATAAAATGTGTCTATAGCAGGAAGATATCCCAAGAATCACAAGACAAGTCACTGAGACGTTAATAATCCTGTAAGGAGTCAGAAGGGGGCGTGGCCTGCTTGCTAATGGCACCGGTCACCTAGCTGCTGAGCTCCAGCCACCTCGACTCCTAACCGGCTCACTGCGGCTCACCAGTGGCACCAATCTCTCTGCACACGGGGGGAAAGTGCTGCGGAGGTACCCAGGAACGTGGCATGCCAAGGGGAAAGTCCCAGAAGAAGCCGTCCCCGGCGAAAGTTACAGACTTCTTCTCCAGCACGGGAAGAGGGAAAATGGCAGCAGCATCCTCCTCCACAGCTTCCTCACGCTCATCCAGGAGGGGATCCACAGCAGGCCCAGACTTGGACACAGACGCTGCAGATATACCGCTTACCAAAGGTACCATGCAGAAACTGCTCAGTGCCCTCCGCTCATCACTGCAGCAGGATTGGAAAGATATGGTGGCTGAGCTGAGGGGAGATATCACTGCCATAGGCAGTCGCACAGCACACATTGAAACTAAAATGCAGGAGCTGACAAAGTCACACAATAGCCTCATTGATGCTAATGCAGCACTGGAGGAACAAGTGCAAAAGCTCCATACCAAGGTCTTGGATTTAGAGGACAGGTCCCGCAGAAACAACATAAGAATCAGAGGAATTCCAGAGGCCATACCAGACAAGGGGCTGCAGAGCTTTCTAGGCTCCTTGCTGCAGGAGCTGCTCCCAGACCTGTCCAGAACTGATTTCCTGGTGGACAGAATACACAGAGTCCCTAAGCCTAAATCCCTCAGTGCTGATGTCCCCCGGGACACTTTGGCTCGCCTGCACTTTTACAAGACCAAAGAAGCCCTGCTGCAAGCCCTGAGAAGGAGGCCGCCTCTGTCTGAGCAATTCCGGCACCTGTCCATTTTTCCGGATCTGTCTGCAGGAACCCTGGCAAAAAGGAGGGAATTTGCCCCTTATACCAAAATTCTCAGGGATGAAGCTATATCCTATAGATGGGGTTTCCCTGTAAAGATCCTGCTTTTCCGTGCAGGAAACACCCACGTCTGCCATTCCCCACAACAGTTGGCAAAGCTCCTATCCTCATGGAACATGGCAAATCTCCCGGCCAGATCTCCAAGAGCCACAGGATCATCCCAAAGGGATAAAGTGAATGAAGATTGGTCCGTCGCGTGAGTTATGTGATATGTCTGAGTCGCGGCTGAGACTTAGTTGCTACTTTTAAGGTCCGCTGGTTCTGTTCAACCAGGACCCTGAGCCCCCATGGCGGTACATTTCCACCATACCGCAGGCCCCCTTTTTGGGCTTTTTTCTATGTGGACTGATGCTCCCTACATCAGTAATGTTAGTGATGTTAATGTTGTCAGTGTTACCTCTTTCCTGCCTAACCTTCCTTTCTCCCCCCGCAGCTCTAGGCAAGAGACTTTTTTTCATGTACAATGGTATTGAACTGTATGTCTATAAATGTTAGGGGCCTGAACTCGCCGGCCAAGAGATCCATGTTTTGGCGGGAAGTGGTTAAATCCAAATGTGACGTGATTTGTGGTCAAGAGTCTCATCTCCTCCAGGGGGACTCGCACAGGTTAAATAATGCTAAATTTCCTTTCATACTGCTGGCTTGTGGGAAAAAAAAAAAGGCTGGAGTATTCATTTGTGTAAAAAATACTGTTGCGTTCACACTACATTCCCAACATTTAGACCCTGAAGGTAGATACGCCATTATTAATTGCTCCATAAATGGCTCTAAGTATACTATTGCAACCCTTTACGCCCCCAACTCTGGTCAGATCAGCTTTCTGCGGAGGTTTCTTTCCAAGCTTTCATCCGTTACAGAGGGTAAGCAAATAATCTGCGGGGATTTTAACATGTTAATGTCCAGCACTCTGGATTGCTCCAATACTGCTGTAAAGAGGAAGGAAATGAGCACAATAATTTCAGAAAGGCATCTCCATGATATATGGAGATACCAACATGCAAATGAGAAAGACTACACATTCTTCTCACCTCGGTTCACCTCATACAGCAGATTGGACTACTTTCTGGTTGAAAGCTCACTTATTATGGATTGCTCAGATTCAAAAATTGGACTTATAGCTTGGTCGGACCATGCCCCCATATACCTGACAGTCCAGGAGCAAAGCCGCACGCCCGTTTTTACCCGGTGGCGCATGAATGACTCCCTCCTGGCCTGTAGACAACTCTCTGAGGAGTTGCAGGCCGACCTCGCAGAGTTTTTTAAATTTAATGACAACAAGGAGGTGACAGAGGAAACGCTATGGTCTGCACACAAGGCCTTTATTAGGGGGTCATTCATCAAAATTGCCACTAGGGAGAAAAGGAGGCGTCAGGCAACTTCCAAAGCTCTACTGTCCCACATAGCGCATTTAGAAGCCCACAATAAATCTGCCCCAAACATGTCAACATCTGACGAACTCAGGAAACTAAGAACACAGCTCCGCCAATTGCTGATGGTAGACTATGAGAAAAATTTAAGATCCCTCAAACAGCGGTACTATATGATGGGTGACAGGGCGGGTGCCTTACTAGCCAGGAGGGTTAAAAAACGAGAAATGCAAAACAAAATTGAATACCTCGTGACGGGTTCTAATGCCACAATACGCAACCCAACGGAAATAGCCAATGCATTCGCTGATTTTTATCAGTCTCTCTACAACCTTAAAAATGACCCCACTGCCCCAAAGCCTACCCAATCGGCAATTAATTCCTTCTTAAACAATATTAATCTTCCTCGGTTATCTACAGTACATCTAGAGCAACTAAATTCCCCTTTCTCCCTGGAAGAGGTTCGCCAGGCGGTGATCACAGCCAAAAGAAATTCAGCTCCAGGCCCAGACGGCCTCACTAACTCCTATTATAGGCAATTCACTGAAACCCTGTCTCCTTTCCTCCTGAGACTTTTCTCCTCTTGGCGAGCCACAGCAGATATTTCACCAAATAATCTAGAGGCCATTATAACTACCCTGCCAAAGCCAGGAAAACCCCCTACATCACCAGGAAACTTCAGGCCAATATCCCTCCTAAACTGCGACTTAAAATTATACGCCAAAATAATCTCAGCTAGAATACATAAAGTCCTTCCATCACTGATTTCCCCGGATCAAGTGGGGTTTGTGGCGGGGAGGCAGGCGAAAGATGGGACGAGACGTATGCTGGACCTGATTGCGGTGGCTGAGGGGAGGAAAATCCCCAGTGTATTCCTGTCCTTGGACGCAGAGAAGGCGTTTGACAGGGTGCACTGGGGATATCTGAAATCTGTACTGGCCAAGTTTGGATTTGAAGGCCCCATACTTACCGCCATAATGGCACTATACTCTAACCCTAACGCCAAAGTTCTGGCATCCGGATTTATATCTCGGAGTTTTGAATTATCCAATGGGACACGCCAGGGGTGTCCGCTCTCCCCTATCATCTATGCCCTTGCTATAGAGCCTCTGGCGCAGACTATCCGTGAATGCCCTCGGATCTCGGGGATTCGAGTGGGGAGTACAAACCATGTGATCAGTCTATATGCGGATGATGTGATTTTATCCTGCACTAATGTAGAGGTGTCCCTAAAACACGTAATGGAGATCCTGTCCTCCTTCGCTCAAGTCTCGTATTACAAGCTTAATATTACCAAGTCCTTAATTTTTCCGCTCTTCCTGCCCGCCTCAACTAGAGCCACTCTTTCTCATCTTTACCCTTTCAAATGGGAAGACGAGGGTATCCCCTACCTGGGTATTATACTGGCCCCGCTACACTCCGTGATCCGGAAAAATCTGCTGACCCTGCACACCTCACTGGATAGAGAACTTACTCGCCTTTCTCTTCTCCCGCTCTCTTGGGTGGCGAGAATGCAGACCTTTAAAATGATCTGCCTCCCAAAAATTATCTACTTACTTCGGTGCCTGCCCCTAACAATTCCGCAACGGTATCTCACCAAAATTCATTCGCTAATGAGTAAATTTATATGGGCTGGGAAAAAACCTAGAATAGACCTGAGATGCATGCATGCCCCGTTAAGTGGTGGAGGAATGGGTATTCCTAATATTCTAACATACCACAGAGCCGCTATCCTGGAACCGGCTCGAGATTGGTGGAGGAATGATTCAGACTTAAGATGGTTACAGATTGAGTACACCTGGGCACAGGTCCACTCCCCTAAACAATTCATAGACTCCCTGCTCCTAACCCCTTCGCCCCCCGGCGATCTTCTACCCACCACAGCAGCTCTAAAGAAAGCTTGGTCCTTGTGGAGCAAGCCAGTGTCACATGCTTTAGGTCCCAGCATTCCCCTTAGATCGCTAGAAGCCTTCATTCCGAACTTGAATCTTGCCGCCTGGACACGTGGAGGTCCAATCACCCTAGCAGATCTCTATAGAGAAGGCGTCCTACTCCCGTACTCAGAAATGTGTGATAAATTTAACCTTCCCCGACACAGTCTATTCCAGTTTTTTCAAATACGTCACTTTCTTCAGTCCGCTCCTCATCTCCCGGCTCCCACGACAGCTGACCACGCCTCAATTAAAAAATTCTTTCAAAATAGCAAAATCAAAGGCCTTTCATATATCCATAATATGCTAAACTCCCCACAACCGGACAAACAATTGCCGTATATGCTCAAATGGGAAAAAGATCTAGCTTCTCCGCTTCCGCCGCAAGAATGGTTCGCGGCCTCAAAATGGATCCACAAGTTCTCTTCTTGTCTCAATCATATAGAGCAATTAAAAAAGGTTCATCTGAGGTGGTACAACTCCCCTACTAAACTGGCTTCTTTTTCCCCACATGTGTCACCACTGTGCTGGAGGGGCTGCAACCACAGGGGCACCTTATGTCATATGTGGTGGTTTTGCCCTAAGTTATCTAACTTCTGGCAGGAGGTGTTCAATCTAATCCATGAGGTTACTAGTCTCCGCCTTTCTCCAAACCCAACCTTAGCGGTGCTACACATTGGCTTAGATGGGATCCCGGATCTTTTAAAAAACATCATTTCTCACATTCTCATAGCTGGCAGGTACTGTGTGGCATACAAGTGGAGGTCGGTGAGCCCCCCTACAAAAAGAGATCTAATTGAGAGGATCAACCTACACTGGCTATACGAAACTAACTTGGCCCCCAACCTAGAGAAGAGAACGGTGAGACTTAAACAATGGCACCCGTGGGCCACTTCCCTTTATGCAACGGCCCTCCCCCAGATACCGACACCTACACCATAAATAAATTGATTATGCCTAAGAATGTCTTGTAGAGCTGCTTCCCCCACCCCCTCTCTTTCCCCCCTCCCTCCCTGCTCCTATGTTCAGGTTGTTGTTGTAAGGGGTATTTAATGTCCCAGATTGATATTCTGATAATGGCTCGAGGCTATTCCACCTCTTGCTACTCAATGCTCCTGTTCTTGATGTTGTTGTATGAGAAGTTTGTATTTTTCTGAAAACTCAATAAAAACCTTTATGATAAAAAAAAAATAATCCTGTAAGGAATTACGTGCACAAGGTCAATGGTGATCTCATTTATTCATGTCCACTCATTATTTACTGTATTCAATATATAGATAATAGCATGGATGATACATTTTATGGGCAAGTATCTATTTTAGAACTTGCTAGATTTTACTAAAACAAAGAAATGTGTCTGCTGTGGATACGTCTGAATTCATACTTGTCTTCTTCATTAATACAATTTCTCTTGGTGTTCATACACATGCGTGTGGTACTGACACATAATAGTGCATTGATAACTTTTAAAGGTTTCCTCCCCTGCATGTAATGCCATGCATTAGCACATATATAGCCCAATCTATGCACTACTGCATAAAAAAACATGGAATGCTCCATCAGCTGCTGTATGGTATTGACTTTCATCTAAATAGGCGCTAACATCTTTTCTGTGTATACTGATCATTGAAAAATGCATTTGAGTACTGTGTAAGTAATGTATGAGTACTATATATAAGTACTGTTTGAGTACTGTATGAGTTCTGTAGGGATAGTGTATGAGTTCTATATAAGTACTGGACTGGTATGAGTACTGTGTAAGTACTGTATTGTAGTGTATGAGTACTATATAAGTATAGTATGGGTAGTGAATGAGTACTATATAAGTACTGGATTGGTAGAGAATGAGTACTGTATAAGTACTATATTGGTAGTGTATGAGTACTATATAAGTACTGCATGAGTAGTGTATGAGTACTATATAAATACTGTATGAATAGAGTATTATTTCTGTAGGCATATTGTATGACTACTATAGAAGTACTGTATGAGTAGTATATGAGTACTATATAACTACTGCATGAGTAGAGTATAAGTTATGTACGAGTGCTGAATGAGTAATGTATGAGTACTATATGCGTATTGTATGAGTAGACTATAAGTTCTGTATGAGTAGTGTTCTACAAAAGTGCTGTATGGGTTGTGTATGAGTGCTATATAAGTACTATATGAGTAGAGTATAAGTTCAATATAAAATGCTGTATGAGAAGTATATGAGTATTATACATGTAGTGTATGAGTACTATATTAGTACTGTATGAGTAGGGTATGAGTTCTGTATGAGTACTATATAAGTACTGTATGTGTAGTGTATGATTACTATAGAAGCACTGTATTGGTAGTGTATAAATACTATATAAGTACTGTATGAATCGTGTATGAGTACTATATAACTACTGTATTACTAGAGTATAAGTTATGTAGTAGTGCTGTATGAGTAGTGTATGAGTACTACATAAGGACTGTATGAGTAATATATGAGTGATGTACGAGTTGTGTACGAGTACTATATGTGTAGTGTATGAGTATACTATCACCTCTGTTTGATTAGTGTATGAGTACTATATAAGTACTGTATGGGTATTGAATGAGTGCTATATAAGTATTGTATGAGTAGAGTATAAGTGCTGCATAAAATGCTGTATGAGAAGTGCATGAGTACAAAATAAGTAATGTATGAGTACTATATTAGTACTGTATCAGTAGGGTATGAGTTCTATATGAGCAATTTATAAGTACTGTATGAGTAATATATGAGTGCTGTATGAGTATTTTATGTCTACTGTATGAGTAGACTATGTGTTCTGTATGAGGCTGTATGAGTACTATATAAGTATTGTACGAGTAGTGTATGAGTTCTGTATGAGTGCTCTGAAGTACTGTGTGAGTAGTATATGAGTACTGTATGAGTACTTTATGTGTACTGTATGAGTAGACTATGAGTTCTGTATGAGGCTGTATGAGTATTATATAAGTACTGTATGAGTAGTATATGAGTTCTGCATGAGTACAGATTTTAATCCCTAAACTAAAGGTCCATCGAATGGAAAAAAACACCATTAAAAATGTTCTCTTTTTTTATATAGCACTGATAGGATACAAAAGTGGTGCCACACAGAATTGTACACTTTGCACTTACACACTTCTGTATGGTATTATATTTTTATATGGTCATGTGCAGTGTCTCGTGCCCCAGGGCTATGGGGTACTCTGTCCTGGGCCTGGTTTAACTGGGGAAGTGTTACAGGTGTGGTGGCCGGTGCCCGTTTCCGTGACCCTGGGGGGCTCGCTTTTAAAAAGGGAGTATTTACAGGGGATAATAATACTAGTTTTTGTCGTGACGCCACTTGCGGGTTGCAGCTACAGAGAGGAAGCCGCCGCTGCACAGTCTCTCACTGGGGCTGATGGTAATGGCAGCCGGGATGTTGCGGCCCTCCGCAAGTAGGGCCTGGCCCCAGGGGATAGATGATGGTAAATATTTGTTTGAGTCCGCCAGTGACGCCGGGGTGCAGAATTAAGGTAGACCACACACACAAGGGTTGCAGTGTAACTGGTGTTTTACTCACACTGGGTTGCTGGCAATCTGATGACGACTGTACCTCACCACTGGTCCCCTTAGTTCCCGTGCTGGTATGGTGACCTGGTGACTTTCTTCTCCTGCACCTGGCTCTGATTAGTGGGTCCCCGTGGCTTGGAGCGTCTGGGGGTCCCCTCCTGGTTGTCTTTCAATCTTAGGGGTACTTTGCACACTACGACATAGCAAGCCGATGCTGCGATGCCGAGCGCGATAGTCCCCGCCCCCGTCGCCGCTGCGATATCATTGTGATAGCTGCCGTAGCGAATATTATCGCTACGGCAGCTTCACATACACTCACCTGCCGTGCGACGTCGTTCTGGCCGGCGAACCGCCTCCTGATTAAGGGGGCGGGTCGTGCGGCATCACTGCGACGTCACACGGCAGGCGGCAAATAGGAGCGGAGGGGCAGAGATGAGCGGGATGTAAACATCCCGCCCACCTTCTTCCTTCCGCATTGCAGCCGGGACGCAGGTAGGAGATGTTCCTCGCTCCTGCGACTTTACACACAGCGATGTGTGCTGCCGCTGGAGCGAGGAACAACATCGGACCGTCACATCAGCGTAATTATGGAATTCGCCGATGCTACACTGATGATACGATTACGACGCTTTTGCGCTCGTTAATCGTATCATCTAGGATTTACACACTATGAAGTCAAGAGCGACGCAGGAAGTGTGTCACTTTTGACATGACCCCACCGACATCGCACCTGCGATGTCGTAGTGTGCAAAGTACCCCTTAGTCTGTATGACAGGTAGCTTGAACCCTATTGGGTCGGTTTCTCTGTTCTTGCTCCCTGGTTCTTCCATTGCTACTGTGTCCCGAACTTTATGGTCAGTGAGGTCCTGGATGGTCCTCTCACTGTGCAGATTTTATCAGGTCTGCCTGGAGTGTTTTCCTGACCTAGGGTCCTGTACCCCATCGCTGCTATGGTTCCAGGAGTACTCCACCGTACTCCACTGGCCACCACTCGCCTGCGCCCTCAGGTTACCGCTACACTCTCCGTCAGTCCTATATGTCCGTTCTCTTTCACTTCCACTCACTGACTGCCCTGGCCCCTCCTCCTTAGTCATCGTCTAGTGGACTGGATCAGTTCCACCACTAAGTGGCCATCCATTGGGTCCAACCCTAGCCCGTCACCAGTTCTGAGGGGTAAAACAGGGATTGAAATGAATGTTTTGATGTTACCGGCACTAGTCTTTTAGGTCCCTGGGTGCATGACCTGCATCTTTGGCAAAGATGTAGTTCCCTGTAGCTCCTGATGGCTTCAGGGGTGCTACACAATGTCAAGCTATTTTAAAAATGTTATCAGGCTACCATACTGTAGCTACCTAGCAACAAGGTTCAGTTTGCTGTCTGATTTCTGTATTTATTTAACCTCGCTAAGGAAAAATTACTTTTTTGCATTAGCCCCTATAAAAATCACACTTTAAATATTCTAATTGCTCCTCTGTTCTGTAGAAACTCCTTTAATCAGATATGCTAATAAGAGTGCTCTGTGCACCATTGGAGTTTCCAAGAGGCCCAGTGCACCGCTTCGCCCATTGGTTTTGCATGCCCCTGCCTCCCTCACTGGTAATTAATAGCTTTAGCTTGCCTGAGCTTTCTTTATAGACAATGCTCACTCCTGGCAGTCCTGTTAATCACCAGGGTGGTGGTGAATGTAGAACCAGTGGGCGGAAGGGTGCACTGAGGCTCTTAGCCACACCGAAGGGTGCAGTGACCACCATAATTAGCATACCTAATTAAACTTCAGTTTTTTGCAGAATGGAAGCAACAATTAGAGCACCAAAAGGAGAAGCTCTATGACCTACAAGTTTATATGCTTAGTTTATACTGTCAGTTTTCATTTGCAAACGCATTTAAAAAAATAAGAATTTGTATTCCATATGGTTAAAATCCATAGTACATGAAATATTTTCCTTTGCACGTTTCAAACCCTAATCGCAAGCCCAATGCTATTGCTTGTAATGCATAACCTTCCATGTATTTTGTATAGTAAAGAAGCACTCCCATTAAGGTTTTTATCCTCTTAATGTATTGCTGTCATCATATTATATAGCACTGTGTACTTACAATTGTTTATTTTGCCTTTCTACCCAGTAAATTCTCCTCTTTTCTTTGCTCTATGGAGAAACAGGAAGTCTCTTGTCCCTGCATTAGTCATCCCCCTCTTCAACTCCTGACCCAACTGATCCGCTCCTCCCTCCTATCATTAACTTTTGCAGGGACTCATGACTACCTGTTTCTACATAGAGCGTTGAAGGATTCCGCTAGTCAATTTTTAATCGCGTGATGCCATATACCGAATGGAAAACAGAGGAATTAACTGGGTAGAAGGGAAAAATAAACAATGTTAAGTACACAGTGTTATATAATATGATGATTGCAATAAATTAAGAGAATAAAAACTTTGATGGCAGTGCTTCTATAACCATATGGCATGGAAATTTCTCGTGTTTTTAACTACTTTGGATGTGTACTAGATTATTGAGATCTTGGTCAAAATAGTCACACTATATTGGACGCTTAAAGGGCTTTTTCAGAAAATTAAAGGACTCAGGCTGGTTAAACATAATAAAAGTAGGCATTCTTATCAATCCCCAGCAAATCAAAATCTTGTGCACACCTGGTCTTTAATGGTCTGTACTTTCTTGGTCTTGACCACTGGAAAAGGACCAAAATGCCCAGGCAACCAATCATTGGTTGAGGCAGGTCATAACAGAAGCCAATGATCCAACGTGAAGAAGATGGATCAAGAATCACAAAGCAGCGAGGACCAGGTAAGCTATAGAGTGGGACTAGAGGAGGATTAGTGAGGGTATCATTTCTTTTCTTATTTTAATTGGTCTGAGTCCTTTTAAATATAATTTTGGAAATCCTTTTAATGCAAGTATATATAGACTGACTCATGGACCAAGTATTATGGAAGTCAATGGGGAACTCAAGTATTTTTCCATAAGATCTTCTGGAAAAATGCTCCAGTTTCCCATTGATTTCTATTATACTTAGTACACGAGTCAAGCCCGCCCGAGCGTCTGACTACTTGTTAAGAGTACTGAGCACCAGAGCACAGTAGTGCTAGTGTGCCGCCCCCGCATCAGAAGCCTGGATGCTCGAATCCGGATCCGCGGTGGCTCGAGAGATCTGCGGACCCGGGGGTCGGGGTCGCGCGGCCACTCGGATAAAAGGGGGATTATTTACATGGGATGGTAGGGTTAAAGTTCATGATGCCACCTGTGGTGTGTGGTAAGATCGAGTACCACCGCTGCGATTGGGAGTACCCGGTGGCGATGGTGTGGGCAGCTAGGTGTTTAACCCCTCCACAGGCAGGGGGATGCCCCGGGACTCGGTAAAGGTGACGGGGAGGTGCCGTTGGGACGGTAAGGGTCACTTGTGTACTCACTCAGTCCAATAACACTGACACCGACAATCATAGTAAACCAAAGTTCTGGACACTGCTGCCGCTGAGAGGGAGCACACCTGGATCCCTTGCCCGTTGGTGTTGCCTGTTAGTCAGTGACCTTTTCCATGGCACCTTGTCTTCTATTTGGTCCCTTTAGCCTGAAGCTAATCAGGTCCCGCTCCCCAGTATGGCTAACTGGGTGAGCTTGCTCTCAGGGTTCACGCTTGGGATTTTCTGGACCATGTAGTGGGAAATTCCTATCCCCCTCGTTGCGCTAGTACCCCGATTTTGGAGCGGGTGGAGAACGGATCTTGAAGGCTCTGTCCTCGTCGGGTAAATTGCCAGGACGCCTGAAGCTACTTCCTGACCTAGGGTCCACGTACACTGTTGTGCCCTGGCCCCTGCCCGGTGATGGCACAAGGCCGCCGGCTGTCCTCCCCGACAGTCCGGGCCCCTTGTCACGATCCCCTGTGACCGGGGTCCAGCTCCTACCAGGTCCAGACCAACGTCTGCCACCTAATAGTTCCAAGGAGCCCAGCTCCTCATCTCCTCTCACTTTGAGAGCTACTTCTGACTGACTGTCTCCTGATACTCCTGACCTCCCTTTAACCAACCCCCCAAATGGGCGACCCTATTCGACTCAAGTCGTCCACTGGTGTGTCTGATGGGTGTGGTGCAGAGTGTTCCTAGGATTTTGATTAGCTTGTTCTAGGCAACACCAAAGGTCAGGGACCCGTAACCAAGGAGGAGGTGGTTATTGTACAGAAGGGCAGATTGCACAATACCCTGTCACGACCTGATAGGCCAGTGCGTCACACTAGCTTATCAGTAATAGTTACTAAAGCTTCTGTGGTACTACTCAGAATACTGTACAAGAATCGTGCCACTGGGGAAGATAGCATTTCAGCACCAGCACTGCAGAATGGATTGCTGTATTTTTAAAGTCATAGCAAGAGAGAATTAGCTGTCATTTTTTTTTTCTTTTTCAATTAAACTGTTCTAAAGTATTATACATAAAAGAAGAGACAACCAGCACTATTTATGCCTACAGGCCACAAATGGATTTCCGTAGAACAGCTAAGGAGGAGCAGATTCCTGGCTAATAAAAAGAGATTTGTTTGCGTTGGTCATTATATTATTACGGTAATCAAATCTAAACATTTGGTCAAGAATCCCTGATGTCAATGTAGTTAACACTTTAATATCTCACTTTTACTATTAGGGGATCAAGGAATATTTATAATACGACATAGCACTTGATAATCTAGCCATTGTTCCCAAGGATACTTAGAATTTGTAACTGTCTTGCATGCTTTCTAACTTCCAGTAAATGGGGCTGGGTTGTTGGAGGAAACAGAACTTTGAAGATGGAATGTTGCGCTGATACAGGCACATGGGAAACCTTGGCACTCCCATATATGATAATGGAAGGTGGCAGACACATTTTTGACATACAGTTTATACACTTTTGCTTGGAACATTTCTCCTTCTCCTGAAGCAATTGTCTGTAGATTTGATCCATTATATAAGGCTCTAGAACAAGGCAGTGCCCTTTATCTGCTAGCATGAGCTACATGAAACCAGAAGTTTGTATACACTATATAAAGACACATATGCATGTCTTTCTCACTATCTGACATGAAATCAGAATAAACCTTTTTTAGGTCAATTGGTACCAAAATTATTTATATTTGCCAAATGCAAGAATAATGAAAGAGAATGTTTTAAGACATTTTTATTAATTTCTGCAAAGTCAAAAGTTTCCATACAATTTCATTAGTATTTGGTACCATTGCCCTTAAACTGTATGACTTAAGTCAAATGGTTTGGATATCCTTCCACAAGCTTCTCACAATATTTGGTAAGAATTTGGGCCCATTCTATTGACAGAACTGGTGTAACTGAGCCATGTTTAGAGGTTACCTTGCTCGCACCGGCCTTTTCAGTTTTGACCATAAATTTTCAATAGGAATGAGATCAGGGTTTTCTGATGACCACTCCAAATCATTGACTTTGTTATCCTTAAGCCACTTTGTAACCTGTTTGACAGTATGCTTTGGGTCATTGTCCATTTGGAAGACCTATTTCCGCCCAAGCTTTAAGTTCCTCACTGATGTCTTGAGATGTTGCTTCAGTATTGCCACATACAGTAATCTTCAAGCGCTGCGGAATATGTTGGCGCTATAGAAATAAAACTTATTATTATTCTTTCCTCATGATGACATCTATTTTGTGAAGTGCACCAGTCCCTCCTGCAGGAAAACAACATCAAAAAATGATGCTGCTACCCCCATGATTCACAGTTAGGATGATATTCTTAGGCTTCAAATCTCCTCCCTTTTTCCTCCAAACATAACGATGGTCATTATGAACAAATAGTTACATTTTAATTTTGTCAGACAACTGGACATATCTCCAAGAATGAAGGTCCTTGTTCCTGTGTGCATTTGCAAACTTTAATCTCACTTTTTTATGTTTCTTTTTGAGTAATGGCTTCTTCCTGGCAGAGTGGTCTTTCAGCCCATGTTGATACAGTACTTGTTTCACTGTAGATAAGGACACAGTCTTACCAGCTTCCGCCAGCATCTTCACAAGGTCTTTTGCTTTTGTTCTTGAGTTTATATGCAGATATCTGACCAAATCACATTCATTTCCAGTACACAGAACCCATCTCCTTCCCGAGCAGTATGATGGCTGGACATTCCCATCTTGTTTGTATTTGCATATAATTGTCTACAGATGAACGAGGCACCCTCAAATATCTGGAAATTGCACCCAAAGATGTACCAGACTTGTGCAAGTCCACAATTCTCTTCCTAAGATTTTGGCTGATTTCTTTTGACTTCACCACTGCTGCCACCCACCCTCCGGTAAAACACCACTGGATTTTTTTTCTTTCTTTGTTTTTTCCTCTAAAATTGGGGTGTGTCTTATAATCTGGTGCATCTAATAAAACAAAAAATATGGTACATCGTTATTTTTTCATTGTTAAAACATCTCGCATGGGTCTGCTTTTTTTTGGGGGGGGGACACGTAATAGCGCAAAACAATTTGTCCAGCTTCTGTTGATCTGATGCCCTGCATATTAAATAATGTCCCCTCTTCTTGCTTAATCAGTGTTGTTTTTTTCTGGATGGCTGTTTTGGCCGGCGCTAAAGCTGCCCGAGATGCCAGCGCTATGCAGTCTGGGAGATAATAGGAATCTGATTCAGACTGGAAATATGGCCAGAAGAGCAAGGATAATCAGAAAAGAATGAAAATGATATTAAAAGTATTTTGGATTCTTTATTGGTGAACATATTTTGTGGTGTGGCCTTTTATCAAAATTCAAAAAAGTTTTGGAAAACTCCTTTATTAACAGTGGCCACAGTTATACAGGCAGGTAATATACGGTATATCATTGCAGATTTTAAATAGGTAGTTCTTCTTACTCCAATCATTTGACTGACTGTGTCATAGATATGTTTGTAAAGATATTAAATCAAGTCTACCAAATTTCAGAACGAAGGGACTTCAGCACTTCTTAAGCCCTCAAACATTTTCAGCAGCAGTGAAAGGTTTGTGTCAGAGACATCACAAATCAATGGCAGTTTACAAAGTATGTTGTTTCCATACTTGGAGTGGTGCCAATGAGGTTTGAGTCTTCTATAGTTTTGTAAATCAGCAGTGGCACAAGGTTACAGACTCAACGATGTGATCGACTGACGTTTTCATAGTATGTCAATCAAAAATGTGGGGTGCATTTTCCTTTCATGCACAGACAACGCCATTTAAAAAGTTTTGGACATTAGGCAACATATCTCCAGCCTTTCAAAATAAATGTTTTAATAGTTCACCAGCTCAATAAATGTTTTAAGTATTTAATGTCAACAATACTTTGAATTTTTTTGCACTTTTAAGGGAAATATTAGTTAGAAATCGATCATACTCAGGGCTCTTCTATAGGGTGGCGTCATGAAATATCCTGCTTCTTCTCAAAGGTTTGTCATGTATCATCCTTCCCCTGGGAAATATTTATTTATTTTATTTATCCTCTTTTAAACTGGATTGAAACATAAGGTTTTAGTGTCATTTTTTAATGCAAATTAGGCAAAATCTGAAGCCGAGAACTTTACTATCTACAACGCTGTTAAATAGTAATAGTAGAAGCACCTAAAAATGTTACAAACACTTAGCTAAGTACGCAAAATGGCTCTCCTCGGAAAGAAAAACAGTATCTGTAGTGCCAGCTATAGGTGATGTGTAAATGCCCCCCATTTATATCAGACTAACATTAGCCGAACCGCCCAATATCTTTGGGATCGGTCAACAGACTAATGTATATGGGTTTCTCCTGACCCATAAATGATGTTGGGGGAGTGAAGGATCGAAATATCCAATTTTGGACTGCCAATCCTTTTGTTCTGACAGAGAAATTCAGGCAGCACCTCTCTCATAAAAAACACAGTACACCTCAGCCAGACTGAACACTCTGGAGTGCATGAAGTCAGGATGTGAGGGTGGCACTGGGTGGTAGTCATGGTTGAGGCTCGGTCCTCAGATGCCTCGTTCATTCCCAAAGAGTGAGGGTTATATTCTGTGTGGTGGTGTTGTGAGTGTGTGGACGTGATCCCTGTAGTGTCTCCTCCAGCCCGCCACAGGGGTCTCCCCTCAGTCTGGAAGAAGGATTCAGTATGGAAAGTAAAGAAAAGTGAAAGTATGGAGTTTGCAGTACAAGCCCGGAGGATACAGAAGTATGGTTGTTAGCTCTCCCTGCACTGGTCTAGGGTGCCTAGACAGAATGATACTGCCTGCTAAGTATCAGGAGGGTGAATACAGCTGCCACAGGGAAGAAAAAACAAAAAGCCAGCACTAAATGTGCACTTCAGCACTAAAAATTCCAAACTGTACTTATTATAAAAAATTTTGAGATTTTTGGCAAAAAATTGCAATTTCTTGAGCTACCCCGCCACGTCACGGCAAATCTCATTTGGGGCAGTCCTAAACTAAAATATCTTTATAAAATGTGCCATACGGCCTCACATATGAATAGTAGAACTGCTCTTAGCAGCACTCATCTGGTCTATTTCAATCCCGTACCCATGACTGAGTCATGGCTGTGGGCGGGACAGGTCCAAGCAAATGCTGCATGAAGTAAATAGCCTGTGGACAGGGCCTGATGACTGAATGTGAACAGTCACCAACCGCCAAAATCTAGATAGGTGGAATACATCCCAAATTGGGGTGCATAACAAGGTGGGGGTCAGCCACCGACCAATTCAATGAAGAAAAAACAAAAAGCCAGCACTAAATGTGCACTTCAGCACTAAAAATTCCAAACTGTACTTATTATAAAAAATTTTGAGATCTTTGGCAAAAAATTGCAATTTCTTGAGCTACCCCGCCACGTCACTGCAAATCTCATTTGGGGCAGTCCTACACTAAAATATCTTTATAAAATGTGCCATACGGCCTCACATATGAATAGTAGAACTGCTCTTAGCAGCACTCACCTGGTATATTTCAATCCCGTACCCATGACTGAGTCATGGCTGTGGGCGGGACAGGTCCAAGCAAATGCTGCATGAAGTAAATAGCCTGTGGACAGGGCCTGATGACTGAATGTGAACAGTCACCAACCGCCAAAATCTAGACAGGTAGAATACATCCCAAATTAAGGTGCATAGCAAGGTGGGGGTCAGCCACCGACCAATTCAATGAAGAAAAAACAAAAAGCCAGCACTAAATCTGTACTTCAGCACTAAAAATTCCAAACTGTACTTATTATAAAAAATTTTGAGATTTTTGGCAAAAAATTGCAATTTCTTGAGCTACCCCGCCACGTCACGGCAAATCTCATTTGGGGCAATCCTACACTAAAATATCTTTATAAAATGTGCCATACGGCCTCACATATGAATAGTAGAACTGCTCTTAGCAGCACTCACCTGGTCTATTTCAATCCCGTACCCATGACTGAGTCATGGCTGTGGGCGGGACAGGTCCAAGCAAATGCTGCATGAAGTAAATAGCCTGTGGACAGGGCCTGATGACTGAATGTGAACAGTCACCAACCGCCAAAATTTAGACAGGTGGAATACATCCCAAATTGGGGTGCATAGCAAGGTGCGGGTCAGCCACCGACCAATTCAATGAAGAAAAAACAAAAAGCCAGCACTAAATATGCACTTCAGCACTAAAAATTCCCACAGGGAATGCTGTATCTAGAAAAACATCTCCGTTGTCGCCGGTTTGCAACCCAACTGCTTATTCCGTTGCTGAGGTGATCTTTTCCAGGTGACTGTCTGTCACCGAAGAACTCGTTACTCCTTTGGGACTTGCCAGTCATGCCGATACCCCTGGACCTATCGTGTGGTACTGTAAGTCCTGAGCTTGGGCCTCACACACTTGTTTTGTTTTTTTTTTTTCATTTTTGCTGGAAGTGTGTATACATTTGCTAGTTTGGCGCCAAATTGGTGGAGATAGGCTGCAGATAGTTATACAGGACTGAACTTTATCTAGTGCAAAAATGCATTAGAAGAAGCATTTGGCACCCAGGTAGTCTGTTACTAGTATGTGTGTAAAGGCAATGAAAGATTAGTAAAATAATAAGTTTGCTAGCCATTTTGCTGATCCAGCGACAGATCCTGCTGTACACCCAATGATTGTCACTTCCTACCTAGATTAAAGGTTTTGTCCTAGCATTGTTTTGGATTTCTGTCAGGTAAATTGTTTAGTTGTTTTTGATACATTGTAAAGTGTCTCTGGGTCAGCAGATTGATCTTGGTCTCTGTTGCTGGGAGATTGTACATTTTCTTGTGGTAAATTCTGTCTTGTAATTTGCGTTTCCTTATCCATACCTAAATTATTTATAAAGAAAGAGACTTTACTCCCATCATTGTCTGGCTTTGGTCCTAGTCTGCGACCAGCTGTTTTCTGTGACTAAAGCACCCCCCATGGTTCATAGTGTGGTGGAACCTACAATAGCCCTCAGTCCAGTAGACCACTGTGCAACCAGCTCTGTCCTCACCTATTGTACCATCACCCATTCCCTGTAGACTGTGAGCCCTCGCGGGCAGGGTCCTCTCTCCTCTTGTACTAGTCTGTTATGTGCTGTTAATGATTGTTGTACGTATACCCTTTCACTTGTAAAGCGCCATGGAATAAATGGCGCTATAATAATAAATAATAATAATAATAATAACTGGTTAGCTGTGAGGGTTTCGTTGGTAAAAGTCATACCTCTGGAGCGGCTGCATATTGTGAACCAGCTCCCATCCGCAGTAAAGACAAACCTGGAGGCAAACAGTTCTTTTCTACTAAGAATTTTAGTTTGACACATTCAACTTCAAGCATGAGATAGCGGGCTCATATATTTTGTATATTCTTTTGATACAACTTCAGATAATCAGCAATAAAGTTCCTTAAGTTCAGTTTCCTGCCCAACAGACTACCTTCATCTTCCCTTTCTCTGGAGAATCTCCAAGGAGAACACTCACTATTGCAGGGATCAAAACCCAGCCCCTCATATAGACCGAGTCCTAGCATATCAGGCACTTACTCTGGAAGCCCTATCCTCTTAAGACAAGAGGGGGGTAAGGGGGGGTCACCATAGTCCCAGTGAAGAGCTGCCAACGGTTCTGTGTCAAAACCTGAATCTCTGCCACATTGGAGTTGTTGCTTACTTCTACCAGCTTACAGTCTCTAGTAATGGGGCTATTCGTCCATTTCTAACCCTTAGTTCTGTTATCTGAAGTTCCGGTTGTTAGGAGGACTTCACACTATCTTACAGTCGTTCTGCTGCCTCAGAGCTAACGTGAACATGCACTAACTGCAACCTTAAGTTTTTACCGGGTTACACGTCCGGCCTACACAAGTCAAACCCTATCTGACTCTAAGATGGAGTCGTTTTTTTTACTTATAGGGCCTGGCTCTTCCACCTGTGGACTAATCCCACAATTTAGCTACTTCCTTGCCATGCAATCACTTGGTACAGGGCAAGTCTTATTTTACAACGTCCTATTATTTGCATTCCTAACTCTGCTACATTTTGCACTAAACTATCAAATTACACTGGTATACATTCTTATCACTCTATACATTATATACATTAATATGCTTGTGTGACGCCCTAGCCTATCAGGTCGTCACAGGGTATTGTGCAATCTGCCCTTCTGTGCAATATCCACCTCCTCCTTGGTTATGGGTCCCTCACCTTTGGTGTTGCCAAGAACAAGCTAATCAAAATCCTAGGAACACTCTGCACCACAAACACCAGCCACACCAGTGGACGGCCTGAGTGGAATAGGGTTGCCCACTGCGGAGGTTGGTAAGGGGGGTCAGGAGTGTTGGGAGTCAGTTGAGTTGAAGAGTGACTCTCAAGAGGAGATGTCAGGAGCTGGGCTCCGTGAGCTACTAGGTGGCAGGCGTTGGTTTGGGCCTGATAGGAGCTGGACCCCGGTCGCAAGGGATTGTGACAAGGTGCACGGACTGTCGAGGAGGACAGCCGGCGGCCTTGTGCCATCACCGGGCAGGGGCCAGGGCACGACGGGGTACGTGGACCCTAGATCCAAGTGTCCTGGCAATTTACCCGACGAGGACGAAGCCTTCAAGATCCGTTCCCCACCCGCTCCAAAATCGGGGTACTAGCGCAACGAGGGGATGGGACTTTCCACTACACGGTCCAGAAAATCCCAAGCGTGAACCCTGAGAGCAAACTCACCAAGTTAACCACACTGGGGAGCGGGACCCGATTAGTTTCAGACTAAAGGGACAAACTAGAAGACAAGGTGCCACGGGAAGAGGTCACAGGCCAACAGATAACACCAATGGGCACGGGACCCAGGCGTGCTCCCTGTCAGCGGCAGAGGTGTCCAGCACTTTAGTTTACTACAGTTGTCGATGTCAGCGTTATTGGACTGAGTGAGTAGGCAAGTAACCCTTACCGTCCCAACGGCACACCCCCGCCGCCTTCACCGAGTCCCGGGGCATCCCCCTCCCCGTGGAGAGGCTGCTCACACCATCACCACCGGGTACTCCCAAATGCAGCGGTGGTACTCCATCTTACCACACACCACGGATGGCGTCACGAACTTTCCACACCATCCCCTGTACATAACCTCCCTTGGTTTGAGGAGCCATACGACCACCTGGTCTGGAGCCCTCTCGAGCCACCTCGGTTCCGGATCCGGGCAGCCCAGCTGCTGATGCGGGGGCGACACACTTGTGTGTTCAGGGGCAGGAATTGGACTATCACCTTACATGGAGACATAGCTGGGGAATGATCAGCCTAATTGCCATTCAGCCGACAGCTATCTATTCTGTATGGGAGTCTCAAGTCACTCTCTGACCCATGAATGAGCCTTGAACTATGAATAAGGATATCAGCAGACAACCATCTGAAGTCAGTTTGTTTGGAACTAATTTGCATATCATTTCCCATGGGGCATTGGCTACAAAACTTCATATGCCAACTGAATCTCCTTAATGATAAATAGTGTCCCCCAGGGATGCATCAAAACATTTCACCTCATCAACCTGTATCTTGCACTGCTTTGGCATGGGGCAAGACCCCAAAATAAAAGCAGATGGATGTAGTTGGTGTAGTTGTTAAAAGTCATGTTTAAAATCATACTCTTTTATTTCATGCTCTTTCAAATTTACTTTTTGGGATCATCCCCTTCAGTTGCTTTGTATCTAATTTAATTATCCAGAATGCTTCTGTAGGGAGGTCAAGGCTACGCCACCCCCCTGCAGAAGTAGCCAGCACTCAGAAGGTTTTATCAGTTGTAATAAAATGTATTTTGTAAATTGCCACCAGGTGCCAATGTGGTTCAGTGACAGCTGCCCTGGAACCCGATTAGTCAGAGCAAGGGTTGAGTGAAAGGAGGAGGATAACGTATAAATAGGAAAGGATGTAGGAGGAGGGTAGGAGAGTCCCCAGTAGGAAAAAGCGATAACAAGACCACATATATTCTTTGATTAACATTCCTAAGGGTAAACCCCTTGATCCCCAACACGTGGGGTCCTGCTGTGGACCGTGGAACTGCATCCCCAGAAGAGGAGTTTTTAGTCTAGTCAGTCAGGGTGGCGTCAGCTCTTTCCAGGATATGAAAACCCGAACAAATCCCCTGCAAGACCGAAGGTCAGTGGGCCCTTAAAGGAGAAGGGTAAATACTAGCCAGAAGCACAAACTGAGGAGTGCTGTCGCACTGAGCTCTTCCAAAGCACAAGTTCATCCCTGTGGGTGGGACGGATAAGCTTAAAGGACTATTTGAATCGGTTCGTGCAGTGTGATGTCAGACTAGAGAATGAGGGGCCTAGTAGTGTCTGCTGGAGCTCAGGTGCCAGGAAAGTGATCGGACGGTAAATTAATTATTGGATTGGAGTCTGGAGGGAACCCCATCAGGAAGTGATGCCCTTGTTATGCGAGAGGAAAAAGTCTCTGTAATGACGATCAGTAAAGTTCAGTTGTTGGAAGAAAATATACCGGTATCTGCTTTATTGACTGAGAGAAAGAATGGACAGTGGCGAAAGCATCCCTGCAGTGGAGCGATGACCAGGAGGCAAGGGGTTACCGAGCGGCTGCGCTGCAGCCTGGCAACCTCTACACACACAACTACCACTGTCTCCCCTAGCCATTCTACATTTCCCTTATAAATAAATAATCCCAAAGGGATTGAAAAATAAAAAGGATACTTTGTTCATTTATTAAAAAAAATATATATTCCCTTATTTTCATATTTATGTCATTATGGATTCATTGGGAAGGACTTACACACTAATTTATATAATTAATTATGCTCATGTGTGATGTTATGTGTCTTGTATATATTGTGTGATATTTTATTTGCGGTCATCAATGATTAAAATTGCAGGGGCGATTTAAACACATTATGCTCATAATGCCCCTCCTATGGGGTCTTTTTAAACATGGACATTAATAAATTGCACGTTTTATTGAGCTCCCTCTTTTGTTTTTTCACGTGGAATTTCCTGTGGGTCAACAGGTGAACCAGTCACAACTCCTCGGCACAAATTCTGTTTGAATATACGGTGATCGATGCTTATTGCCTTTTTCTGCTTTACACAACATGTAATATAAATGAGGGCAACCTGCAAGTACTGTTCAAGTATGTTTTCCATTTTTTTAATTTACTGGCATATTCAAGGGGTATACAGCTTGATCACATCACAATTGACAATCCATGTGTATCATGATGAAATAGTTCTAGGAATATTATGAATATCAGATGTTATTAAATAATGCTATGACTATTCCTTATTAAAAACATTTTGGCCAAGCTTAATACCCACACTCATCCTATGCTTGCTGTACATACTCCCCTGTAGAGAACATTTCACCAAAGACTTGATTGTGTTTCCTTGTATTTCAGCGCAACATTGTCCTCTGCCCATACGAATGTTTCCTCTATATGTTACAATTTCCCGTTACATAACATTGTATTGTGTTATATTTTACATTTTCACATGGTTTTTATAGTACAGAGTGAAGTAAAAAGCTTATGTGGGCGAGGGTGGGGAGAGAGGCTGGTTGTTTTCCAAATTCACACAGACCCAGTAAAACCCAAGTTATATTAACCAAGTCTTCTAGAAAAAATAGGAGACCCTAAAAAAAAACATTGATGTCCATAACGTCGAGAAGAGTTCCCAAATCTCCTAGGAGCTGTTTTCTTCTTACAGGCACTGTTGGCAACAGTATATGTAAATACAGTAGGGGCTCTACGCATCGGCCTGGCGGCAACTGCAGGGAGGGGCAGATATAGGCTCTAGCCCACATTCACATGTTCAGTATTTGGTCAGTATTTTAAATTAGTTAAAATCAGGAGTAGAACAAGGTTTTAATATTTGATTAGGGACCATCCTGATTGCGGTAGACCTTGTCACGGTGGGATGGCTTTACGCTTTTCTTTTCAAAAACACTGTGTACTAAGTACTAGGGATGATCGAATACCTCAAATATTCGGCAACGCCCATATTCACCGAATAGGTCGCCGCTATTCGACTATTTGCGAATATTCGATACGCAATGTAAGTCTATGGTAAACCCGAATAGTTGCCGAATAGCAACTATTCGGGTTTCCCATAGACTTACATTGCATATCGAATATTCGCATAGCGGCAACCTATTCATCGGATATTAGCGAAGCCGAATATTGCCGAATATTTGTGATATTCGATCATCCCTACTAAGTACCCTAAGTTTCTTACATGTGCTATTACTTTTTTTTTTTTACAGCAGGTTAGGTGCTCATTTTGTTTCTTTCTTAGGTTTTAACTGTTAAATTGCCACAGTATTAACATGCCTCTATTCAAGGCATGTATACTAACTTATACTCCGGCTTATGTTTTTAGTTTTGCCTTGTTTTTATTTGTGCTATGCAGAAACAGGGGTGTTTCATCTATGTAGCTTCCCATAATGGAGTATCCGTACAGTCAGGCCCTTCTCTGTCCCATGTACATTGATATCGTTTGACACAACGGGAGCTTTTAATATTAGATTAGGGACCATCCTGGTTGGGTACACCTTGTCGTGGTGGGATGGCTTACACTTTTTTGATCAAAAACAGTGGGCACCTAAGTTATTCATACAGTGCCTACAAGTAGTATTCAACCCCCTGCAGATTTAGCAGGTTTGATAAGATGCAAATAAGTTAGAGCCTGCAAACTTCAAACAAGAGCAGGATTTATTAACAGATGCATAAATCTTACAAACCAACAAGTTATGTTGCTCAGTTAAATTTTAATAAATTTTCAACATAAAAGTGTGGGTCAATTATTATTCAACCCCTAGGTTTAATATTTTGTGGAATAACCCTTGTTTGCAATTACAGCTAATAATCGTCTTTTATAAGACCTGATCAGGCCGGCACAGGTCTCTGGAGTTATCTTGGCCCACTCCTCCATGCAGATCTTCTCCAAGTTAGCTAGGTTCTTTGGGTGTCTCATGTGGACTTTAATCTTGAGCTCCTTCCACAAGTTTTCAATTGGGTTAAGGTCAGGAGACTGACTAGGCCACTGCAACACCTTGATTTTTTCCCTCTTGAACCAGGCCTTGGTTTTCTTGGCTGTGTGCTTTGAGTCACTGTCTTGTTGGAAGATGAAATGACGACCCATCTTAAGATCCTTGATGGAGGAGCGGAGGTTCTTGGCCAAAATCTCCAGGTAGGCCGTGCTATCCATCTTCTCATGGATGCTGACCAGATGGCCAGGCCACTTGGCTGAGAAACAGCCCCACAGCATGATGCTGCCACCACCATGCTTGACTGTAGGGATGGTATTCTTGGGGTCGTATGCAGTGCCATCCAGTCTCCAAACGTCACGTGTGTGGTTGGCACCAAAGATCTCGATCTTGGTCTCATCAGACCAGAGAACCTTGAACCAGTCTGTCTCAGAGTCCTCCAGTCCTCCTTTTGATCATGAGCAAACTGTAGACGAGCCTTAACATGACGCTTTGAAAGTAAAGGTACCTTACGGGCTCGTCTGGAACGGAGACCATTGCGGTGGAGTACGTTACTTATGGTATTGACTGAAACCAATGTCCCCACTGCCATGAGATCTTCCCAGAGCTCATTCCTTGTTGTCCTTGGGTTAGCCTTGACTCTTCGGACAAGCCTGGCCTCGGCACGGGTGGAAACTTTCAAAGGCTGTCCAGGCCGTGGAAGGTTAACAGTAGTTTCATAAGCCTTCCACTTCCGGATGATGCTCCCAACAGTGGAGACAGGTAGGCCCAACTCCTTGGAAAGGGTTTTGTACCCCTTGCCAGCCTTGTGACCCTCCACGATCTTGTCTCTGATGGCCTTGGAATGCTCCTTTGTCTTTCCCATGTTGACCATGTATGAGTGCTGTTCACAAGTTTGGGGAGGGTCTTAATTAGTCAGAAAAGGCTGGAAAAAGAGATAATTAATCCAAACATGTGAAGCTCATTGTTCTTTGTGCCTGAAATACGTCTTAATACTTTAGGGGAACCAAACAGAATTCTGGTGGTTTGAGGGGTTGAATAATAAATGACCCTCTGAATAAACTTTTCACAATTTAAAAAAAAAAATAAAAAAAGAAATAACATTCTTTTTTGCTGCAGTGCATTTCACACTTCCAGGCTGATCTACAGTCCAAATGTCACAATGCCAAGTTAATTCCGAATGTGTAAACCTGCTAAATCTGCAGGGGGTTGAATACTACTTGTAGGCACTGTATGTACTATTACTTTTTTACTTCTTTTTTTTACAACAGGGTATGTGCTCATTATGTTTCTATCTTAGGTTTTATCAGTATTTACAAGCCAACATCAGGAGTGGAACAATCAGAGGAAAAGTATAACAGAAACATGGGCACCACTTCTGTATTTTTCACCCACTGTTCGTTATGGTTTACAAATGCTGAGGAAAAGTACTGTATCTGTGAACATGGCCTTGGCGCAAACCTCTGCTGAAGGTGCTTCTGGCACTGGCAAGTAAGAAAGCAATGCAAATAATTCCGTATCACCACGTTCAGCTGCCAGAAAATCCATCTATCACAGAAAATGGATCCAGTGGAAAGAGCAGAGTATTCCTGTAGTCACCCAGAATGTGCCAACTACTGGCCAAAATCTCCTTCATCTCGCCATAGTGAAGGGTTGTGATGGGTTATATGATTGGATCGTACATGCATATTTCACATTTTCATGAAAAATAGATTTCTGTAAAGTCATATTCTGTAGGTGGTTTACATATACCTACCATGAAATAAAGAGCTATAAGAAACAAAAAAGTGCAATAGGGTGTTATCCAATTAACCCTAGAACGCGCAACCATAGAAATCTACCATAGAAAACAAGTGACCTAGCAGGCCTGCGAGGCCCCAGGTAAGCGTTCTAGGGTTAACGGCAATGAAGTGCAGGGATATCTTTCTCACCTTGCTTGGTTGTGGTGACCACACCACAAAATACATATTATATATGACAGCTGCTGCAGAATCCATGGGCCAAAAGCCTTTTGTAGTGAAGTTGAAGGGTAGAGAAAACGTGGTCTCCTCGCGCTATTTAAGCCATTATCAGTTCAGGTTTGTGTGTCCTATGACCTGCACAGCAGCGCAGAGACCACATTTTCTCTACCCTTCAACATATATATACCATAACAGAATGGCTACTTTATCTAGTGCAGTGTTCCCCAACTCCAGTCCTCAAGGCTCACCAACAGTTCATGTTTTCAGGATTTCCTTAGCAATGCACAGGTGTACAGGTGATTACATTATCACCTGGGCAATGCTAAGGAAATCCTCAAAACCTGCACTGTTAGTGGGCCTTGAGCACTGGAGTTGTGGGACTTGATGTGTTTATTGTGTGAGGCATGGTCTGTTTTCAATTTTTGGTGTGTAAAAAAGAATCACACTTGCTAATTGTGATTTAAATGTCAGAGGTTGGGGGCCAGTCTTAAATAAATCACTGAGGTATGCGTAATGAAATTGCACAATGAATGCCACCATATATCACCATATATTTAAAAAGTGAGTACACCCCTCACATTTTTCTAAATATTTTATTATATCTTTACTTGGGACAATACTGAAGATGTAACACTTTGATACAATGTAAAGTAGTCAGTGTACAGCTTGTATATCAGTGTAAATTTGGTGTGCCCGCTAAATAATTCAACACACAGCCATTAATGTCTAAACCGCTGGAAAAAAATAATGAGCACACCCCTAAGTGAGAATGGACAAATTTGCTCAATTAGCCATTTTCCCTTCCCGGTATCATGTGATTCATTAGTATTACAAAATCTCAAGTGTTAATGGGGGGCAGGTGTGTTAAATTTGGTGTTATCACTTACACACTCTCTCTTAGTGGTCACTGGAAGTTCAACATGGCACATCATAGCAAAGAAATCTCAGAGGATTTGAAAAAAATAAATGTTGCTCTACGTAAAGATGGCCTAGGCTATAAAAAGATTGCCAACACCCTGACACTGAGCTGCAGCATGGTGGCGAAGACTATACAGCGGTTTAACAAGAGGGGTTCTACTCAGAACAGGCTTTACCATTAATGACCAAAGAAGTTGGGTGCACATGCTCAGTGTCATAAAATAGGTTGTTTTTTTTCAAATCAGATGTATGAGTGCTACCAGCATTGCTGTAGAGGACAAAGGGATAAAGGGGTGGTTAGCGATCCAGCTGTCAGTGATCAAACCATATGCCGCACATTGCATCAAATTGGTCTGCATGGCTGTCGTCCCAGAAGGAAGCCTCTTCTAAAGCTCATGCACAAGGGACAACTACTGCCTAGCAAGAGAAACTGAGTGTAAAAGTGCTGTACCTAAACCCTATTGAACAACTGTGGGGCATCCCCAAATTGAAGGTGGAGGAGCACAAGGTCTCTAACACCTACCTCCTGTGAAGCTCTTGTGAACTCCATGCTCAAGAAAGTTAAGGCTGTTCTTGAAAATATTGGTGGCCACATAAAATATTGACATTTTTGGCACAATTTGGCCATTTTCACTTAGTAGTGTACTCACTTTTGTTGCCCGCCATTTAGACATTAATGGCTGTGTGATGAGTTTATACAAGCTGTACAGTCATGGCCAAAAGTTTTGAGAATGACACCAAAATTATATTTTCACATGATCTGTTGCCCTCTGGTTTTTAATTGTGTTTGTCTGATGTTTACATCACATACAGAAATATAATTGCAATCATATTATGAGTACCAAAAGGTTATATTGACAGTTAGAATGAGTTAATGCAGCAAGTCAATATTTGCAGTGTTGACCCTTCTTCTTCAGGACCTCTGCAATTCTCCCTGGCATGCTCTCAATCAACTTCTGGACCAAATCCTGACTGATAGCTGTCCATTCTTGCATAAGCAATGCTTGCATTTTGCCAGAATTTGTTGTTTTTTGTTTGTCCACCCGTCTCTTGATGATTGCCCACAAGTTCTCAATGGGATTAAGATCTGGGGAGTTTCCAGGCCATGGACCCAAAATCTCTATGTTTTGTTCCATGAGCCATTTAGTGATCACCTTTGCTTTATGGCAAGGTGCTCCATCATGCTGGAAAAGGCATTGTTGGGCGCCAAACTGCTCTTGGACAGTTGGGAGAAGTTGCTCTTGGAGGACATCCTGGTACCATTGTTTATTCATGGCTGTGTTTTTAGCAAGACTGTGAGTGAGCCGATTCCCTTGGCTGAGAAGCAACCCCACACATGAATCGTTTCAGGATGCTTAACAGCTGGCATGAGACAAGACTGGTGGTAGCGCTCACCTCTTCTTCTCCTAATAAGCTGTTTTCCAGATGTCCCAAACAATCGAAAAGGGGATTCATCTGAGAAAATGACTTTACCCCAGTCCTCAGCAGTCCACTCCCTGTACCTTTTGCAGAATATCAGTCGGTCCCTGATGTTTTTTCTGGAGAGAAGTGGCTTCTTTGCTGCCCTCCTTGAAACTAGGCCTTGCTCAAACAGTCTCCGCCTCACAGTGCGTGCAGAAGCACTCACACCAGCCTGCTGCCATTGCTGAGCTAGCTCGGCACTGCTGGTAGTCCGATCCCGCAGCTGAAACAGTTTTAAGATACGGTCCTGGCGTTTGCTGGTCCTTCTTGGGCGCCCTGGAGCCTTTTTGGCAACAATGGAAGCTCCCTCCTTGAAGTTCTTGATGATGCGATAGATTGTTGACTGAGGTGCAATCTTTGTAGCTGCGATACTCTTCCCTGTTAGGCCATTTTTGTGCAGAGCAATGATGGCTGCACGTGTTTCTTTAGAGATAACCATGGTTAACTGAAGAGAAACAATGATACCAAGCACCAGCCTCCTTTAAAGGGTCCAGTGGTGTCATTCTTAGCCAATATTGACTAAGTTCATTTTCTTAGCCAATATTGACTTTGCAAGTAATTGCTGTTAAGCTGATCACTCTTTATGACATTCTGGAGTATATGCAAATTGCCATTAGAAAAACTTAAGCAGTAGACTTTGTAAAAAAATAATATTTGTAGCATTCTCAAAACTTTTGGCCATGACTGTACACTGACTACTTTTCATTGTTATCATAGTGTCATATTTTCAGTGTTGTCCCATGAAAATACAGTGTATAATAAACTATTTACAATAATGCAAGGGGTGTATTGACATTTGTGTTGTATTGCAAATGCACACCTTTTGTCCCTGACATTGAAATCTCCCTAATGTCCCCTCTTAAATGTTGTGAATATGACTTAGATGCAGGTGCATGAGGAACCCAAAGCCCCCATTATCACGTAAGACATCAGTACTATGGAAGGCATATAGTATAAGGGTGTTCTATTACAAATTTTGCAGTTGGGCCTAGGAACTTTATTGCATCTGATATTTTTTTGTATACAGTGGGTATGGAAAGTATTCAGACCCCTTTAAATTTTTCACTCTGTTTCAAGCAGCCATTTGGTAAATTCAAAAAATTTCATTTTTTTCTCATTAATGTATACTCTGCACCCCATCTTGACAGGAAAAAATAGAAATATAGATTTTTTTGCAAATTTATTAAACAAGTAAAATTGAAATATCACATGGTCATAAGTATTCAGACCCTTTGCTCACACACATATTTAAGTCCCATTCTGCTAATTTCTTTGTGATCTTCCTTGAGATGATTCTATTCCTGCATTGGAGTCCAGCTGTGTTTAATTAAACTGATAGGACTTGATTTGGAAAGGCACCACCCACCTGTCTATATAAGACCTCACAGCTCACAGTGCATGTCAGACCAAATGAGAATCATGAGGTAAAAGGAACTGCCCAAGGAGCTTAGAGACAGAATTGTGGCAAGCCACAGATCTGGCCAAGGTTACAAAACAATTTTTGCAGTACTCAAGGCTCCTAAGAGCACAGTGCCCTCCATAATCTTTAAATGCAAGAAGTTTGGGACCACCAGAACTCTTCCTAGACATGGCCATCCAGCCAAACTGAGAAATCGTGGGAGAAGAGCCTTGGTAAGAGAGGTAAAGAAGAACCCCAAGATCACTGTGGCTAAGCTCCAGAGATGCAGTAGGGAGATGGGAGAAAGTTCCACAAAGTCAACTATCACTGCAGCCCACCACCAGTCGGGCCTTTATGGCAGAGTGGCCTGACGGAAGCCTCTCCTCAGTGCAAGACATATGAAAGCCCGCATAGAGTTTGCAAAAAAAAACACATGAAGGACTCCCAGACTATGAGAAATAAGATTCTCTGGTCCTATGAGACAAAGAGAGAACTTTTTGGTGATAATTTAAAGCTGCATGTGTGGTGAAAACCAGGTCTTGCTCATCACCTGCCCAATATAATAATGGTTTTTAGCTGCAGGGACAGGATGACTGGTTGCAATTGAAAGAAAGATAAATGCGGCCAAGTAGAGAGCTATCCTGGAAGAAAACCTCAGACCTGGCCTAAGGTTCACCTTCCAACAAGAAAATGACCCTAAGCACACAGCTAAAATAACAAAGGAGTAGCTTCAGAACAACTCTGTGACCATTCTTCACTGGCCCAGCCAGAGCCCAGACCTAAACCCAATTGAGCATCTCTGGAAAGACCTGAAAATGGCTGTCTACCAACGTTCACCATCCAACCTGACGGTACTGAAGAGGATCTGCAAGGAAAAATGGCAGCGCATCCCCCAAATCCAGGTGTGAAAAACTTGTTGCATCATTTGCAAGAAGACTCATGGTCTCTGTGTGCCGCCCCGGCGCAGACCGGGGTGCTCGGATCTGGGGTGGTCATGGGTCAAGGGATCTGGACCGGGCTCGACAAACACTCCGATCCTTGAAAGGGGATTATTTACAGGGCAGACGTTCCTGACGCCACCTGCGGGTTACGGTAATGGGAGTACCGCCGCTGCTGGAAGGAGTACCAGGGCAAATGGTGTGGAGCAGCAAGGTGTCAGTCCCTCCGCAGGTAGGGAAGACCCCGGCCTCTGGGGTTTTGGTGGATATTTGGGAGTGCAGGGTGCAGAGGACCAGGGTACTCACTGTGGGTAGTCATGGTGCTGGATAAGAATTATAAAGTAGACACTCACACTGAAGGTAAACCAAAGTCTCTGTGCTTCACTGTCACTGCAGGGAGCCCGTCCAGGTATCCGCTCCCACCGGTGTCACTTGGTAATCCAGAGCCCACCTCCGTGCACAACTTAGTTGTCTGTTATGGCCCTTTGGCTTGAAACTGTTAGGGCCCCGCTCAATATGTATAGTGTAGCTGTGCTCTTGATGGCTGGCACTTGGGATTTCAGTGGGCTACTTTACTGGAAAACCCTATCCCCCCACGGTGGGCTGACGCCTTCAATCTCTGAGCTCTTAGGGAAGTTCGTGAAGATACCCTCCCTCCCAGGTTAATTATCAGGATGTTGAATCGGTTCCTGACCTAGGGTCCTTTACCCCGTCGTGCTCGGTACCGGTCAGTTCTTTTGGGTTTCTGATGCTGATAGTCCTCCTAGACTATGTCCGTCGCACCCTTTTCCAATGTCACTGCCACTGGTCCCCGACTCCTCTGGTCCCGGACCACCGTCTGCGACCCAACCTCGGTCTAGCTCCCCGGGAGCTAATACTCCAGCTCCTCACTCCTTGAGGGCTCTCACTACTCTCCTACTTCCTCCCTCCTACCAGTCTACCTGACCCCTAGGTGGGTGTCCCTATTCCAGCTTGACCAACCCACTGGTGTGTCTGACAGGTCATGATGTGAGGTGTTGATTGGGATTTGTGGTGCTGATGGTAGTGACACCGGTTTCTGGGAACCTGGAACCATGGGGGGGTAGGCCCTGCTCCCTGGGTGACAGGATGCAGTTCCTTGTGGCACCCTGATATATTCAGGGCTACCACAGCTGTACTAGCTCAAAAGGGTGCTTCTACTTAATATTGAGCAAAGGGGCTGAATATTTATGACCATGTGATATTTCAGTTTTTCTTGTTAATGAATTTGCTAAAATTTCTACATTTCTGGGGGGGGGTGTTCTGTCAAGATGGGGTGCAGAGTGTACATTAATGAGAAAGAAAATGAACTTTTTTCAATTTACCAATTGACTGCAATGAAACAGTGAAAAATTTAAAGGGATCTGAATACTTTCCATATCCACTGTAGTTCTAGTACAGATTCACAGGGGGCCAGTAACAACATAATCCATTGCCTTACTGACTTTTTATATCCTTTAAAAGAAAAAAAAAGTATAATACATATTATACGCTGAAAATTTTGATTATTACAGATATAATTAATGTTTTGAGTGTCCTAGTTTCTGTAATTCCAGGGGCATGAGATCCAAAACTATCATTTGCTCCATTACACCATCAGCTACAGCCGTTTGCTCTAAAACATTACATGCTGTAGTGCCTGCAAAAGTCAAAAGTCAAAGCTTTCTTTAGAGCCGCCTGTGTCACTGCTTCCTCCCATGACTATCACACGGTGATTGAGTTACATAAAGCTGACAGAAGCCTTGGGAAATGGAAGATCCCAGAGGCAGCAGGCTCAGGATGCGGCAAGCATCAACACCACAGCATGACCGGCACAGTGAAGAGACCCTAGAGTGTTGGAATCTCCTCCATATTTTCACAGCTGTTTGAGGCTGCAGTGGACCTGACTTACATAGATACTGTTCACAGAGGCTACCTACTGTATGGCAGGGAAACAAACAGCTGTCAGAGCTTACAAAGTCGGCGAGACGTTCACAGACGTTTTATAAAAGAAGCAACACAGTAATCCTGGGTCTGTTAAGAGATGGGAGGTAGCTTTAGTCACTCATCCTACCATTGTGTTTGACACTTCACATATTTCCTCAATCTGTTGATGGTTCTTTTAAGTAGTTGGGGATTAAAAATCTGTTACCTGCACTCTCAAGGGGGGCCTAAAATATTGCCTGTAGGGGGGCCTGACTTTCTGGTGGCAGCCCTGAGTATAATATATAATAAGATTACTCAAAAAGCACCGTGTATGGGGAAAAATTGCAATAGTAGTGTCAGCTTCTGACCGGCATGGCTGCGTGTTGAGGTCCGTTTATGTTTAAATGTCCAGCTGCTTTATTCAGGCTGTATAAACCGCTCAGTGTGACAACCTTTTTGTGGCACAAGCTAACAAACAGGTCCATATATAGCTACGGAGTCCGCCCACTTAGCGTACTGTCCAGCCCTTTAGCAATAGCAACACCGCTGGAGGTCTTCACAAATCCTCATACAGACACGTCAATGAGATGTAAAGTTGAGCGAGTGCCTATCTATACGTACTCGCTATACTCATAAGGAGTACTGTCTAATACTCGCGTATTCATTACGAATAGCGTGTGCAATGCAAGTCAATGAGGAAAACTCGCAAAGTAACGAGTAACCCGAATCCCGCACTATTCGTCACTTTGCGAGTTTTTCCCCAATGACTTGCATTGCACACGCTATTCGGAATGAACACGCAAGTATTAGACAGTACTCGTTATGAGTATAGCGAGTACGAATAGCTAGGCACTCACTCAACTCTACTGAGCAGTCATTCCCACCTATCACTTATGACTGCTGGAAAAAACCCAGCCCTGACATGCCTTATTAATTCTCTCAGCATTAACCATGCTGGATATTAGTAGACTAAGACCCTGCTTCACCTTACAGGTGCTCTGGAGAAAAAAACTTTACAATAACAATAAGAGAACTCTGGCACACTACCCCAAATCATGAAAAAGAGATAAAGTCCTTGCAGTCCAAAAAAAGGTTTTTTTATTGGTGTAAAATTTGAAAAAGAAATTAGTCCATACAAGTCATGACGTTTCGACCTACTCGACCTTCATCTGACTGGACTATTGGCGGTATCAGGATTTCTGACAGCAACAAATCTATAGGACGTATACGGTCACTGGATCCTATATGCTTCTTAATGGAATGAATCAACAGTGTCCAACATGTGTCCAGAACTTAGGGAATATAGATCTACTCAATTCACACGTTAAAGAATAGCCAGTTATGGATATTACTGCAGCCTGTATGTCAAAATAAATTTTAATGAGGTAGAAGCCCAGTGTTGCAATACATGGTTAGCTCTAATATGAGCTTCTAATAGAGCTTCTAATATGTAACCTAAGATTTTTTAGGCTGGCAGTCTGATACAGACTACAGGTGTATACTGATATGATGGAAAACCCAATGGGGTATGGTACAAATCCTGCGTGTGTGTGGGCGCCGGCCATGTGCATCTCGCAGTATGCCTTAGGCTATGTGCACACATTGCGTAGTCTCCATACTGAAAATTCTGCAGTGATTTGCCAGTGCATGTGCGCTTCAAATCGCTGTAGAAACACTGCGTAATGGTTGCAGTGTGTCTGCAGAATAGATGCCAATTTCATGTACTCTGGATGCTGCCTCTCCCATAGACAGAGCGGGAGCAGCATCCAAAGCGCACGAAATAAGTGACATGTTGCTTTTTTAAGTGCAGCGATTTGGATCAAAATTTCAGCATGCAAATCACTGCACTCAAAAAAGCAACGTGAGGATGGATTATGCACAATCTTCATAGATTGTGCTGGGGACACAGGACACATGCATTTACGTTGCAGTGCTAGACGCAGCGTAAACGCATCAAATTACGCAACATGCGCACATAGCCTTAGATGGTTTTGCCTGATTCACTAATTTTGGCTTTTTAAAAATGTGCAACAATTTTGCAAAAATGTACTACGGTCCTCCTTTGAATTGATTTTCTGAAATTGTGTAACTTTTGGTTAATTTTAGCAGAGAATGCGACTTTTTGAACTAAAAAGTCACAAAAAATGTTAAGGTTAAAAATAAAGAATATTTTTTTATTTTGCATAAAATTCATGAACTATGTGGGGCAGAAAAGAATTTGACAAAGAAAATTTGACTTGAAAACCCCCCACAAATGGTAATTTGGGACCATTTTTTACTATATATGTTTGAATAGTGATGACAAAGGCATGTGTCTGCCATTGACACTCATTCTTTTGGTATACATTTTACCAATAAAAACATACGAGCGCATTAGCTATATACAGCTACAATATTTCCTAATCATATGCTGAATGTACTGTAAATTTAGCCTTAAAAGTTCTAAAATATCAATGGAACCATATAAAATAATAATATATGAACACTGTCTCATATTTTCAGATAATCCATTACTTTGTTTTCTTAAATATACAGTTTCCTAAAGTTTCATGTAATGACGGATCACATGCTGAGGCTCACGATCTCAAATTGTCCCTTTTTAAGAGGCTGCAATAGGAACAGACTGCTCCATTTAGGAGGATTGGATTACCAGCCCAGCATCTTTTTATTTGAACAGTAACCCCATTTAAAAATGGTATGATTTAGTGATTTAGTTATTGTGCATACTGCACATATTTTCCTGATGCCATCACAGGGATCAATGCAGCATTTTCATTCTGTTTGCCTTTGATTCTAAATAAGCGATGATTCTTTTTATAGTCTTTCTGTAGACTTCAACATTGTACACCGCAACACTTGTTTAATGAGGCTGTGTCACCTCATGGTAAAGTCAGCTTTACATAGTGCCTTGTGCAGAATGTAAACCTATAGTAGTGGCCTTCTTGTGCTGCAGCCCAGAAGGCAGCATGAAATCACTCCCCACACAGTATGGTAATTGTGAATGTCAGCTGTGGAGACAGATTCAGTCACACTGCCTGGCAACTTCATCATTATGGTATAAGAGCTGAAGGAAAAAGCTGCCAGAGACTGAGAATGAGTTTGTCTCTGCAGCCGACATTTAGCATTTACATACTGTGAGGGGAGAGAGTTCATGCTCTATCAAAAGCACTGGCAGCACAATGCACCACGAAAAAAATAACTTTAAGGGCTCGCTCACATTAGCGTTTAAATCAGATGAGTGCAATGCAACAAAATGCACGCTGATCAATGTTAGTCAGTGTGATTTTTTTGTCATACCAAATCGGCATGAGAAAATAATCGAAGCACATTGCTATTGGCAGCGTTTCTCGGCTCACGCGCACCCATACAAGTTTTTGGGTGTGAAACATTGGACTGCACTCAGATGTCATCTGAGTGCAGCCCGATACATGCAATGACAAGCAATAGAAAAGATGGATAACTTAATCTTTCCTTCTTCTCCGCACCTGCACTCCCATTTTTCGCACGCAAGAGAATCAGACCACAGTAGAATGACACTCAACTCATGCTCGCAGCAGACTTTGAGCCGCGTGTCATTGGCATATGGCATCCGATGCTATATGCTAGTGTGAGTCCGACCTTACTCTGATTTGGAGCCACTTAAAAATGTTCAAGAGGGAATTGCATAAATTAACTGTTAACTCAACTTAACTATGATGATAGGGGGGACTTCTCTCACACCTGGGTCCTCACGCTTAAAGGACTGGTCCGAAGGCCGAAGAAATTTCAATTAAATCCTTATCTATTTACAGTGGGGGAAAAAGTATTTAGTCAGCCACCAATTGTGCAAGTTCTCCCACTTATAAAGATGAGGTCGGCCTGTAATTGACATCATAGGTAGACCACAACTATGAGAGACAAAATGAGAAAACAAATCCAGAAAATCACCTTGTCTGATACGGCAAGATGTTTTTTGAAAATTATGGTGGAAAATAAGTATTTAGTCATCTACAAAACATGCAAGATTTCTGGCTGTCACAGACCTGCAACTTCTTCTTTAAGAGGCTCCTCTGTCCTCCACTCATTACCTGTAGTAATGACACCTGTTTGAACTTAGTATAAAAGACACCTGTCCACAACCTCAAAGAATCACACTCCAAAGTCCACTAAGATGAAGTCTTTTTTACTTTACCTGGGTGAAGCATGTGGAATCAGAAGGCATTGTCCTAGTAGTAGACAACCCCTTCAACAATTCTGTTCTCTACCTTCATGATATCCAATTCACAATTTCTTTTTCGGATTCTGTTTCTCTGACATTCATTTCTCTAACTTATATACATGGCTCTTTAAGACTAGTGTTTTGCACTCTAGTTCTTCATGAACGGGACTACTGGAGTAAGATGCATGGCACCAAATATAAAATATTGGTGCAATTTTCATCCAGAAAAAGGGGACAAGTGAAATCTGTTTAGTTTTCTGTATGTCATTCGAGTGCTATGCAAGTGTGAGATTTTTTTCTTACCTATCATCTGTATGCCATCCTTATGACATGCTCTTTTTGCTTAGCAGCTATTATTCAACAATCATTTACAGGACCAGTTACAGCATTTTATACTATAAAATGGTAATGTATCCATAAAAATCAGGCGCCATACGGATGCTCCGGATGCAGTCCATTTTTTTCCTGCACCCATAGATGAGTCTCGGCTGTTTTACACCAATATATGAATCATCCTGGGATTTTTTCCTCAGGCTGGACACAGCTGAGTGTTAAATCGCAGACCAGCACTGCCTCATTGAATAAAATTGGTTCGAGTGCAATCCAATTTTACTCATCATATTTATATGCAAGTATGAGAAAACCCTCAGGCACATCTTACAGCTGAGGTGGGGCTCCTGCTCAAGAAAGACACACTTGTCTTTATTTCTCCTCCTCAAATTAGGCACAATTTTCACTTAGGGGTGTACTCAGTTTTGTTGCCAGTGGTTTAGACATGTAATAGCTGTGTTGAGTTATTTAGAGGGCACACCAGATTTACACTGTTATACAAGCTAATAAAATATTTACAAAAATGTGAGGGGTGTACTCACTTTTGTGATATACTGTATATGTTATATTCCGCTATAAACAACTGACAAATGATTTCTTAACCATGGAAGCATCATATATTTCTGCAAGGAATGCTTGCAAATTTCTGAAAAACGTGTATTCTTCACTTGAACTGAACCATCCTTACCAATTAATGTTCAATTTAAAACCATAGAAAGGGTTCAGCTAAGGGGAAAGTACATTCACTTCAGATATTCCTTATTTTTCCAAACATAACTGATATATAACACTGATAGACAGACGCTAAAACTTTCAACTTATCATTTTTCTATGAAGATGTTTTCCCTTAATTGAGTCACGTCCCTACTTTATGATTCTTTCCTGAATAAGTTGAGTAATGCACCAATCCAAATGATGACATATTAAAAGCAGATGGACCTAAATTGTCAAAGCTTAACTATAATTTTTGTTACTGTAGCAACTAGCAATATATTGTGCTCTATAAGTTAACATCTCGGGTCAGAAACTTAGATAAAACTCATGGGGCCCCATAGAAAAAGTTTAATTGACCCTCCTAAAAAAAATAAACAAATAATTATTTGGCACATTAGGCGGGGTCATATCTCCCAAATTTATAAATAGGGAGTGAGACATATATTATGCCACTGCTGAAGCCCCTTATTGTTCTCACTAGTTAAACCCCTTTCTTGCACATTATAGAGTTTAATGTTCTCAAAAATGCCTTTAACTACACACAGAATATACCGTACTATTCTCATGTCTGTCAGGCCCTTATTCCATATGATGCCCCCAGAGCCACCACTCAGTATGAAACCTACTTAAAGCCCCCCAATACATCACACACAATTTGATGGCCACTCAGTATGTTTTTCCAAGAGCTCCCACTTAGTATGATCCTTTCCCTCAGTCCCCCACAACCCTTACAGTCATCCCCCACTTCCCCACACTCCACACAGTATCATGGTCTCCACAGCCCCCTACATAGCATATTGGCCCCTCAGTATGATGCTCCCACAGCCTATCAGTATGATTTTCCCACTCATTATGATGACTTCCCTTTGTATGATAACCCATAGCCCACCAGCCCACACAGTATCATGGTCCCCACAGCCCCCTACACAGTGTGAAGACAATTCTCATTATGGTGTTCCCCACAGTCCACCCTTACTCAGTATTGTGGTTCCCAATGTCAGCTACCCAATCAGAATGATGGCCCCCAATGCCAACCCTCCACTCAGTAAGATGTCTCCATAACCCCCTTCATCTTCATGTCCTCCACTGCCCACTACTCAGCATGATGTGCTTCACAGCCCAACAGTCACTCAGTATGATGTCCCCCAGTTTACAGGCCCAAAGCAGGTGCATGGTCTGCCTCTATGGATAATATGCCCTTGTCTCAGGTCATTTCAATGTCCAAATCATACAGAAAACCTTTGGGATTTTATCTAGTGTTTGTAATTTTCTAAATCTAGTAGATTTGTATGGTTAGAGATGCTGGGAGAATAGTAATGGGTGCCTTTTAACACTAGAAGTCCTAGAGAGGGGTCATTTAACATTTCTACCTTTGGAACCCAGAGATGGGTCGAATGACCTAAAGGATTTTAGCTAACATCCTATAATCATCGTCTTTTGTTCTGTAATTAAGGCCATTACTGTCGCACCACAGGAGGTTGTTGTTTTCAATTGAGTTTAGCCATTTAGTTTCTAGTTAGTTATATTCCGTTTATTGTATTTCATTTGACCCTTTTTCGGGGCTTCAGGGGGGAGCTCGAAATTTCTGGGACTTCTAGTGTTAAAACTGCTGCATAATATAGTATTACCGGTAGCAAACTATTAAAATATCCAGTCATATATTGTGTATTTGGAAGTTAGTAATATCTCACTTCCCTCTTTTCGGCTGGTAGTTATTACATGTCATTTTACTCTACTGATAAGGTTCACAAAAGTGTTAGCTCTTATCTTACTTGTCCAGTTACAGTATGTAGGAACCTATCATATGAGTTTACAGCCTTAAGCACCTATTCTTCAAATAGTTTTCACCAAAATTCAGGCATGAAAAGTTTTGAAATTTCTCATATTGTTTTCACAAAAATGTTGCAACTTTTGGCATTTTTTACATTTCTGGCCAGCTTTACCAACTTTTTGAAGGGAGAGGCAAAATCATTCTAACTTACTACACAAAAGGCCATAAATTACAGCAAACATGTACTCCAGTCGCTTCATGAATTTGACGTATTTTACTTTACTCCAGTAGACTCTTCATCAAGACTGTCATACAAAATATCATTCTTGATGAACCGGGGCCTTCATTTTTAACTTCAACTTTGAAGAATTTCCCTAGGCAACTAAGAAGGAAATAAAAGACCCTTTATAGCCTGGAAATCAAAAAGATCATATTTTGTTGAGCATATGACGTGTCATCATCTAGCTAGGAGAACTAATGCAACAATAGCTTAAAATTATAGCTTTACTGCACAACTCGAATAGAGACATTTAGGCCTCATTCAGATGTTTGTTTTTCAGTTCGATCAGTGTTTTAACAGATAGAATACATATCTATAATAATATAGAACTGTTCACATGTACGTGTTCTTTCTGAATTGTCCAGAAAAACAAGGGATCAAGGGAAGGACTAGTGCTCTCCTATTGGCATAAAGCGAACCCTCGAGTGGAAGAGGTGGAGGACGACCATGGCGACTGGCAACAGGGAACGGGTTGCTATTTGTCTAGGCTATTCAGTTACATTTAAGAGTTGAGAGGTTGCGTGCCGCTCTACATCTTGAAAATCTGTATACAAAGGGTTAACAGAATTATTTTTTTTTAATTCACACACATATTTCCTTTCTTTTAGATCATGTCTGTCTCTACTATTTCTAATTATAAGTGGCTAAAGAGCTCTGATTCCTTTTGTTATATAGGTGGCAGTTTCACCATTACCAGTCAAAGGATGAAGAACATCAGCACATTTGTCAAACAAGCCTCTTTGGTATATTTCAAAATAAAACTTGATCAAGATAAGTTTTAGGCTCCTCACAAGCTGTGCAGGCAGTGTCGGGAGTTTCTGGATGTGGATTAAAGGAACACATGATAAGATGCTATTTGGTATATCTATGGTGAGAGCCAAGAGGTCAATCCAGTGACTTTTACTTTTGTATAGTGAAAACTTCCAGCACATAACAAGAAAAATAAATATAAAATAGAGTATCCCAGTCTACCATCAGGTATGTATCTAGATCATCATTCAGCTGAAATCTCAGTGTCAGCTTTCCTTGAACTACCCTCTTTTTAAGAACAGCATTATCGTGGAAGAACCAAGTGACAGCAATGATGATGATTTTAAAATTGAAGATGTCTCAGCTCGTAATGAATTTGACCAACATGAGTTAAACGATTTGGCACAAGATTTGGGAGTATCAAAAAAGGCTTCAGAACGCCTATCATCAACACTGCGTGAGGAAAAACTGGTTAAGGCTATGTGCGCACACTGCGGATTTACCGTGGATTTTGCCGCGGATTTGCTGCAGAAAATGTGTCTAACATTGCTGCAGTCATTCCCCAGCAAATCTTATTCGTTTTAAAAGATGTTTTGCCACACTGAGTTTTTTTACACCTGCGGATTTACCCGCGAAATTTCCGCTGCGGAATTAATGGGCATGTCACTTCTTTTCCGCAGGTTCCTGCGGTTTTTGCCATAAATAATGGTAAAAATCTACAGGGACCAACTTGCAGCAAATCCGCGGCAAATCTGCTAAAAAAAATTGCACCAAAACACAACAAACCACGGCAAAACCGCATGTGGATTTCTTTGCAGTTTTGGTGTGTTTTTTTACCGTGGGTGCGGGATTCTTTCAGAGGGTCCGTTTTTTTCTTAAGAAATAGTCACTTTCTAGTGCGCACATGGCCTAAAAAAGGAGCATAGGCATCCTACTTTCAATCCAGACACAGTGCATTTCAGAAATGACAGTGGCTTTGTGTATTGAAAGAACATACCGTATATAGTTTAATTGAGGAATTGGGAATTCCAATCTATAATTCAAACGAATGGCGACTCTTGATCCATAAATCAGAGTGAAACTTAAAGTGTGTCCACCTCCACAATGGCAATTTACTTGGTACAGTCCCAATTGGATGTTCAGTTTATCTTTGTAAAGAAAACGGAGACATAGAGTCATTGAGTTGTTGCAATATCACAAACACAATTGCATAACTTGTGTTTACCTTAAAATGGTACGCTTACTTCTTGGTTTACAATGCAGATACATCGGTGACTCACTTTGGCTGGTAAGCACCGCCCTACACACTGTGGTCTCAACTCTGCTCCTAACAGTGTCACATCATTTCATGAGCTGTCCTTTGCAACACATCCAGCACTGCAACATCCTCCTGTTGCTGGAGAGTCTACATCCGACTATAGTGAGGCGTGGCCAGACTCTACTCTGCATGAGTTTAATTACCTGTCTCCTGTGAGTATTGCTACTCTGGCCTATCACCTGGGTGGGTTTATTTGGCAGCTCATCCTTGCCTGACCTTAGGTCTTTGTCCGTTTGTGTCTAGTCCCCTATCTGGTTGCATAACTGCTGAGACTCTCCTGCTACCGATCTGGCTTGTTCACTCGTTCTGTCTAATCTCTCCAGTCCTGACACTGGCTTCATTTTTGTGCTGCTTGCCCCTACTATGGATTTTCTAACCCCATCTCTGCATTGGTCCTTGTGCTCTGTGTTTGCCCTTCTTACTCTCAGGTCAGCTTTAGCAGGTTTCCCAGAATTCCCTGGAGTAGCACCTGGTGACTACCCTCAGGCTCAAGCCTAACCTCGCTATCATGTGAGGCTCATGTGAAGATCAGGTAGTCACTTAGTTACGCTTTACCAGAGTAATCCTGGTCACTGGCACAGTTGGTTCACTCCCTTCGCTGTCACACCAAGTATCCTGGTTTTCTGTGTATGAGGGACAGCAGAGCTCAGGAGAAGCATTGTGTGGAGAGGAACGTCAATCCTGGTGACCCAAAAATTTTACATGAACTACTTGTTGACAGAAAGAACATTATATTTCTACCTCTGCACATGAAACTGGGTCTCATGAAGCAATTCATTAAAGCTTTGCCAACTGCCATGTATCTCATTTTGGCATCTCCTAGCCTGTCATTTGAAAACATAAAGGAGGTTGTGTTTGATGGCCCACAGATTCGGCAGCTCATTAAAGATGAACGTGTCATCATGACAATATCAGAGCTCCAAAAGAATGCTTAGTTGTTCGTCAAAGACTTTGTCAAGGACTTTCTTGGAAATTTACAAGCAAAGAATGACAACAAAATTGACCAGAAACTCTTAGATTGCTACAAAATTCTTGTTTGCAACATGAACATCAAGGTGCATGCTCTTGCTAAATTCCCTGAAATCTTTGGTACAGTCAATGATCAGCAAGGTGAATGATTCCACCAAGATTTGAAGGTCATGGCGGGACGGTAACAGGGTAGATGGGATGTACAGTACATATGATGGCTGACTATTGTTGAAGTATCAGGCAAGATTGTTCACAGACTGAACACTCCGGGAAAACGATAAGCATAACCTTTTTACATAACTACTACCTAATATTACTACTTTTTATTATTATTTATTTATTATTATTACTACTACTTGCACACAATTTGACATACATTAACAACATTTCCTTTGTATGAACAAAATAGCTTTAAATAACATACATTCAGGTTATTTTTCGCATTATTTTCCATTTTTATTTACATCTTGTTTAGTTTTGGACACAAATGCTTGGATCCTGTAGCTTGAAAAGTTGTTATGATAACAAAAAGTTGGGGGTCACTTTTGGATTCAGAAGCCAAAGGTTTGTCCAAAACAAGTGAAAGATCTAACTCAAAGAAAAGTGTGTTCCCTAGTGATCGGACCATTTTTTACATACTAGAAAAATCATGGATGCCTGAATAGGGCCTAAAAGAGGAAAAACAAAGGTTTATCAATTACGTTAACTAAAACCAACTTTACACTGTTGTGTGCATCCCTGTATAGAAATAGAAGAAAAAGCCAACATTTTGGTAAACCATACATCAAAATAGCTCGGCATGTCTTTTAACGCCTTTACTGTCAAGACAACCACAACTGAGGCGGCCACCTGGATTTCATCTTACTGATGACTATTGTTCTCCTTCTCGCACTGCCCACACTCCATTTGAGATTGCAAGAGCGCCTGACGTGAGGAGAACATGAAATGAGAATGCCATGTGCTTAAAATTAACATTAGCTAAATTGAGTTGCCACTGTCTTTTATAAAAGTTTATATGTTTTTCCATCATATATATCTAAGGCATTCCTAAATATCAGCTGGCATTTTCTTTTAACCATAATAATCGTGCATATTATATCCATTTGTACCAAGGTTTAGCAGCTGTTGTGTGTTAGTAGTTTTTGTGATCTTATAGGAATCAGATAGTTCTTAACCCCTTGTTTCCTGCTAAACTACCTAAATGAGCGTAGGCACGGCTTATCTCCAAAGATGGGTGAATCTCCTCATTTGCTAACTCTGAGCTAATCTGGATTTTAAGATTACTGAATATAAAACGTTTAAAAGTTTCAGATCAAATTGGCTTCAAAAATATGGCCAACAACTACTAATGCTACATCCATCATGTTGACACATATGAACCATGACCTACTAACTGGGAGATCCCTTTATTCTAAGCAAGGACCAGGTAAAATCATTTAAGAGACAATTTCCAGTTGACAGATGCGTGTACTTCCTTTAATCTCAAGAATTCTTTGTTGACATGTAAGAAATGTACTCTTTCACTCATTCCTTACTAGTACCATAAAGTCAACTGCATATTCCAGTTTGCAGAAATGTTTGGTTCCTAATAGGTTACGTTCCCAACATGAGTCATTGGTGAGTTTTTGACGATATGGATTTTCACAAAAAAACACGTTTTACAGTACAGTTCCAGCAAAGTGGATGGGATTTATACAAGTCTCATTCTCACTATGATTTTTTTTTAATTAATGTAAACTGACCTGTGGTTTATGTTTGCAATCCAGATAGATCAATTTTTTAAAACATGACATACCAAAAAGAAAGTAAAAAATGCAGCTTCAAAAACAAGGTAAACCTCAGTGCACTCAAAGATGCAATAAATATATGCACCAAAAATGATTTACCCAATAGAAAATCTGCAACATCAAAAACTCACCAAATACTTATCGTGGGAATGTAGTCTTAAAGGGAATCTGTCATCAGGTTTTTGCTACCGCATCGGACAGCAGCATAATATAGGCAAGGAGATTCTGAATCCAACCCTGTATCACATAGATTACTGGGTGCAGCCATGCTAACGTAATCAAGGAATTGCATTTTTAGCATGTAGCTGAGCTGGGAAAGCTGTACCGCTCACACCAAGCTCTCAATAGAGATTGTAGATTGACAGGTGTCAATCACAGTAGGCGGCAAGCTGTACTACCATGCATGTGCCAGCTAGACCTAGTAATGGTAATCACACGGTAATAAAGCCATTGATTTACATAAAAAAATAGCACACACACAGATAAGAGAAGCACAGCTGCTTTGTGTTCTTTAACCCTTACAGCATGCTGTCCTCAGCTTACACAGCAAAAACCTGCTGACAGATACCGTTTAATGAGATTACTGTCTGTAATTAGTATTCTGGCTGTATTGGTGATAGCTCCCCAATAACAAGTATCACTTTTATTTTTTTAGAAATATGAAGTGCCAGTCATGAAAAATCTAGCAGAGCAGCCATATACAGATGCGCATGGAATGCAGTAGCGATTGACCCATGCCAAATGTACTTCCAGGGTGACTTGCAAATTGCTTCTCTACTAGATTTCTCATGACTAGTACTTTGGATCTTTAAAAGAAAATGATAATTTTATTGGGGAACTATCATATATAGAGCCAGGCTACTAACTCCATAAATAAGAATTGTCTGATATTTTCTAATCAGGATACACCAAAATTAATAAAAATATTGATATTATTTATAAACACAGAAATAATGCATATCGTCATGTCCACAGTTCTAGTGACGCACAAAACAAAGTCATAAATATACTATGAATTTAACCACTTAAGGATATGCTACCCCAGTGATCTGCAGGATCCTAAGGCTTTCTGGAACACCCTATGCTGACAACCCACACCTCACACACAGGTAGGGGCACATTCCCTGAGACCTGACCTGGGTGCAGCATGTAGAGGGTTAACAGTGGTCAGATGTGAGAACCAATCCCTTAGCTGTTAGCCTGGGAAAGGGGTGTGGCTTGTGGGAAGCAACAGGTGTTGCTAGGCAGAGTTGGGAGAGAGGAAAAACGACAGTTGAAGGAGCGACAGTTGAAAAGAGCCAATGAGTGAGAGGGGTGTGAGGATTGGGAGGAGACCCCCAAAAGGCAACTAGGAGGTAGTAGCCTGAGGTTAGATAGATCCCAGGCACTACGCACGAGGGGCTACTGGACCCCAGAGTAGACAACAGCTCCAAGTGGTCTGCTGATCCAGCCATGTGTGGTGACTTCCAGGGTACCACACCACCCATAGGCTCAGGGACACAGCCTCATATATAGGACCCGGGAGAGGGCACAGAGAAGTAGCCTACCCCACAAGGGACCACGAGGCCTGTCATACTGGGCCCGGAAAACAAAGGACCGGAGCGCCACAGGTCACCAACAGCTTCAGGCAAGGGGACCATCAGCTCTGCATGTGCACGGAGGGCTCAACTGGGACTCACGTCAGCACTGGGACAAAGGAAAGTCGGTTGACCAGCCGTGCCAAACTGCACTTGCAACATCCTGTGAGTAAATTACCAGTTAATCTGCAAGAACTGTGTCGTGTTTATTACTGGTGCACCACAAGGCGCAGCACACCTACATGGGACTTAAGCCCCTACTGGCGGAGGGTGGGAACACACTTGCTGCTATACCATCTGTCCCTAAAACCACAGCAGCGGCGGGACATCTTATTACCGCAACCCGCCAGTGGCATCACAAGTGACATATAAAATAACCCTGTTAACGAGCGCCTCCCCCCCCCAGGTAACGGAACCGGGCACGGCTACCTGTGACGGCGATCCCCATTATCCACCACCCGGAAACGAGTATCCCAAGGGCCTGAGGTGTGGCAGCGCTCTATAAATTGGCGTCACGAACAGGATCCAAACTAGGCCCAGCAACCCTGGGTGCAGTGTGCCTTAAACCATTTAAAATTGTATATAGACTTTTGTCGCCATTTTGCCTCAGTAAAAACTACTGCGCCATCACTCTGATTGTAAAAGAGCGCAAAGTTTGAAAAAGTGCTCAGGAAACCTGGCTCCGCCCCCCTACAGGGAATCTGCAGAGAAGCCAAACACCGAGCAGTAGCCTGACTTCAGGAGCTCCTGAGCCGCTCAGGATCCCCATAGAGAAGGTTGCTGAAATTAACCAAGGGGGACTAAAATGGAAGCGCAAGAGAACGGAGACGCTTCCGGACCGAGTCGGAGCGCAGACGCTGCGGCGGTGGCACCGATCATGCCGCTCATGCTACCCTACCTCCCAGGCGCGACCTGGATGCCCCAGTACAATGGCAAATCGGATACCTTAGCCGGGTTCAAAAAGAAAATAACTACTTCAATGGACATGTATCCCTTAACCGACAAGCAAAGGGCGTCCATTATACTGGGTCAGCTTAAAGGGGCAGCGGAGCTAGAAGCAGAAACTTGGTCAGATGCTGAACGCGAGTCAGTAACCACCATCTTTGACAAATTGAAACTTGCATTTGAGACCCGCACTGAGGCAGAACTGCGGATGGAGTTCTACAACTGCAGCCAGAAACCGCAGGATAACATCAGGGACTATGCCCTGAGACTCCAAGCAGCAATAAGGACATTAAAACATGTCGATCCTCTCAGTGCCAGAGAAGAAAACCGGATGCTAATGGAGCAGTTCATACAGGGCCTGTTGTCATCAGAGGACCGCAAGCAATTACGCCTGTGGTCCCTTGAACATGCTGATGCGGACTTTGCAACTCTAAAAGACCGGGCTATCAAGGCGTTGCAACCCCCGGCAACCTCAGACTCTACCCTGACAGTGCTACCTGCCAGTGTCCCTTCCTTGGAAGTGGAACCTGCCTCCTCTACTCCAGCAAAGGCCAATGGGCAGGTTGCGCCCCCTAATGCACTAGAGGACCTGCGTTCCCAAGTGCAGCGACTCAGCGAGGATGTAGCAAAGATCCTCAAAGTCATGCAGCTTGGTCCAGAGCGCAAGCCACCAGACCATATCTTGCTTGCTGACTGCCCTGAGGACGTCCCGTGGATGAGGAACCGGAAGAGTCCCCCACTGCGAGGAAGACCCACCGATCGCTATTGTTCTTCAGGACAACCCATCTGCCGGCATTGCGGTAAAACAGGCCATCTTGCAAGAAGGTGTCCTTTAAATATGCAACCCCTGGGGCCAAGGGCCAATCCCCAGGTGTAAGTCGACAAGGCCCAATGGAATGGCGTGACCGGTATGTGGGAGGACGTCCGATTCTGTTCATTACCTTGGATGGGATCCCCACTTCTGCATTGTTGGACACCGGTTAACAGGTAAGCACCATTCCCTATGAGCTGTACTGCCGATTCTGGTGTGATGAAGAACACACCCGACCTGATCCAATCCTCACCATATATGCTGTAAACGGGTTACCGGTAGAGCAGATAGGATTTAAAGAAGTAACCATAAAGGTGGGGAGGGTGGAGCTTAGGGGTCAGGGATTGATTGTTGTTAAAACTGATGCAAATGATAGAAATCCCCATGTGATCCTAGGTACCAATGTCATCGAAAATTGTTTGGGAGAAATATTGTTCTTGCTCCAACAGATCGCTAAGACTGCCGATGCCAGGCAGCAGAGGGTCCTGCAGAAGGAGATTAAAGCCCTCTTGCTAAAACGACAGGTAAACCAGTCTGGTGGAGAACTGGGTAGTGTGCGGGTAATGGATTCTAACCCCATTGTGTTACCTCCAAGAAGTGAAATGATGGTGTGGTGTCGGGCATCCATAGGTCCTAGAGGGAGAGATTACCAGGCAGTGGTAGAGCCCGTGTACTCAGGGGACTGTTCCACAATCCTGACAGCCAGGGGGGTAGTCAATGTACACAAAGGGAGAGTTCCTGTACGTATATTAAATTGTGGGGATGAGGAAGCCAAATTGCCCAGGTACGCTACCATTGGTAAATTGTTTACCATCACTGAAAATGCCATTCAAGCAGCAGAACCAGTTGCCCCAGCAGACCTGGCAGATGAGCAATTAGCAAACTGGTGCCAGGAACTCCATGTTGGTACCGACTCCACGTCTTCTTACCAGAAGCAAGGAGTATACCGGGTTGTGCAGGAATATGAACCAGTTTTCAGTAAGCATCCATTGGATTTTGGGAGGATTAAAGGGGTACAACACTATATCCCCACTGGGAACCATCCTCCCATCAGACAGCGATACAGACCTGTACCACCAAAACACTATCAGAGGGCCAAAGAAATGCTACATGACATGAAGGAGGCTGGGGTTATCCGAGATAGTTGTAGCCCTTGGGCAGCTCCACTAGTCTTAGTCAAAAAAAAAAAATGACACCATGCGGATGTGTGTAGATTACAGGCAGATAAATCGCATTACACATGAGGATGCTTACCCATTACCCCGCATAGAAGAGTCATTAGCTGCACTCAAGACTGCTAACTACTTTTCCACCTTAGACCTTACTAGTGGGTATTGGCAGGTCTCTGTAGCAGAGGAAGACCGGGAGAAGACTGCGTTTGCCACCCCGATGGGCCTGTGCAAGTTCAATAGAATGCCGTTTGGACTCTGTAACGCACCTGGAACCTTCCAGTGCCTGATGGACTGTTGTCTGGGGCATCTGAACTTTGAAACTGTACTACTCTATTTAGATGATGTCATTGTGTTCTCCAAGTCCTACGAAGACCACCTGGAACATCTGGCAGCGGTGTTTGAAGCACTATCCAAGTACGGCATGAAGCTGAAACCATCCAAGTGCCATCTCCTTAAACCCAAGGTTCAGTATCTGGGACACGTATTCAGTGCTGAGGGAGTCGCGCGAGATTCAGACAAGATAACAGTCATCAAGAGCTGGCCAAGACCAACTACTATCAAAGAGGTATGTCAGTTCCTGGGCCTGGTAGGATACTACCGAAGATTCATCAAAGGTTACACCAAGATGGCTGCCCCCTTGCAAGACCTCCTGGTTGGTCAACCCAAGAAAGTCAAGAAGTCTGATCCTCCATTCGAATGGGGTGAAAAAGAAGAAAGTTCCTTCAAACAAATGAAGTGGGCTCTGACGGGGGAAGAAATTCTTGCTTATCCAGACTACAACTTACCCTTTGTGCTGTACACAGATGCCAGCAACGTGGGATTAGGAGCAGTGTTGTCACAGGTCCAGAATGGGAGAGAGTGAGTAATTTCCTACGCTAGCAGGAAGCTTCGGCCTACTGAGAGAAATCCAGAAAATTACAGCTGCTTCAAGTTGGAGTTGCTGGCCATGGTCTGGGCTATCACTGAGAGGTTCAAGCACTATCTAGCAGCCACTAAGTTTACAGTCTTCACTGACAATAATCCTCTTACCCATCTAGACACAGCAAAGTTGGGCGCATTAGAGCAATGCTGGGCAGCTCGGTTATCCAACTATGACTTTACCATCAAGTACAGAGCTGGACGTAAGAACGCAAATTCAGATGCGCTGTCAAGAATGCCCCATTTGCAAGAAGAGGGAGAAGACATAGATGAGCTAGAAGAGATAGAGTTGCCTGCCTTCCATCGCAAGAGAACATGCCAATGTCAACAAACTGGTTCTAGACCAAAAGAGGCAACCTTGAAACCCTTATCACATTTTAGTTGGAAAGAGACGCAGGACAGTGATCCCGCTGTCAGCTTAATCAAGAGACTGGTAAGCCAAACTGATTCTCGTCTTGCACCAGAGGCTCCACAAGAAGCCCAACATCTGTGGAAGAACAGAAATACGTTGTTTATCCACCGGGGAACACTCTGTAGATGATTCATCAATCCAAAAACTCACGAGATGAGGTGGCAGGTGATAATACCAAAAAGAGATGTCCCAATAGTGTTAGAAGCGTACCACAACGACGCCGGACACTTCGGTTGGAAGACACTTGAGATATTACTCCGTGAAAGATTCTACTGGGTTGGAATGAGATCTTCTATCGAAAACTGGTGTAGAAATTGTGGTCCATGTGCTTTAAGAAGAAAAGACAGAGATAGTCAAAGAGCACCACTGCAGCCTATTGTTACCAAACAACCTCTAGAACTAGTCACCTTAGACCAGGGGTGGGGAACCTTTTTACTGCCGGGGGCCATTTGGAATTTCCTACTAACCTTTGGGGGCCGCACAACATTATCAACCTGAAAAATAACCCTGCTATATTTGGTCAAACGATTAATTAACTCACCCCTATTGTGGTGGCCGGAGCTGCTTCTCTTTGGTACGATTGTGATGTTCGGTGATATTGATCATCTTGTTTCTCACAGCTGCTTTTCCAGGTTTGTCTCTGTCTGGAGATGCTGGGGGCATACACATCACAGGAGGGGCCGGGGCGCATAAATTACAGGAGACACTGGGAGTACACATCACAGGAGGGGCTGGGGCATATACATCACAGGAGGGGATGGGGCATATACATCACAGGAGGGGCTGGGGCATATACATCAGTAGGGGGCATGGACAGCCCTGGCTGTGGCACAGGCATTACTGGGGACACGCACAGCACTGGGTGGCAGCACGCACTGCACTGGGTGGCAGCACGGACTGCACTGGGTGGCAGCAAGGACTGCACTGGGTGGCAGCACGGACTGCACTGGGTGGCAGCACGAGGGAGACAGACAGGTCTGGGGGAACATAGACATCAACAGGAGAGCACGGACTGGGGAGCATAGAAAGCAGTGGGAGGGTACAGACAGCAGTAGCGAGTTAAGAGCACTGAGGGGTGGCACACAGCACTGGGGAGCATGGACAGCATAAGGGGGGCACAGACAGCACTCACCGTGGCATGGACAGCACTGGTGGCAGCATGGACAGCATTAGGTGGTGCGGACAGCACTGGTGGGGGGCATAGACATCACCCAGGGGGTACAGACAGCACTAGGGGGGGCACTGACAGCAGTGAGGGGTTACACCGCGCTGAGGGGGTACACAGCACTGTGGTGTACACAGCATTAGGGGGTACACACAGCACTAGGGGGTACACACAGCACCTGGGGGTACACACTGTACTAGGAGGTACACAGCACGAGGGGGTACACACAGCACGAGGGGGTACACACAGCACGAGGGGGTACACACAGCACGAGGGGGTACACAGCACGAGGGGGTACACAGCACGAGGGGGTACACACAGCATTAAGGGGTACACAGCACAAGGGAGTACACAGCACAAGGGAGTACACACGGCATTAAGGGGTACACACAGCATTAGGGGGTACACACAGCATTAGAGGGTACACACAGCATTAGGGAATACTCACTGTACTAGGGGGTACACACTGCACTAGGGGGTACACTGCACTAGGGGGTACACTGCACTAGGGGGTACACACTGCACTAGGGGGTACACACAGCATTGGGGGGTACACACAGCATTGGGGGGTACATACAGCACTAGGGGGTACACACTGTACTAGGAGGTACACAGCACGAGGGGGTATACACAGCACGAGGGGGTATACACAGCACGAGGGGGTACACACAGCACGAGGGGGTACACAGCACGAGGGGGTACACAGCACGAGGGGGTACACACAGCACGAGGGGGTACACACAGCACGAGGGGGTACACACAGCACGAGGGGGTACACACAGCACTAGGGGGTACACAGCACGAGGGGGTACACACAGCATTAAGGGGTACACAGCACAAGGGAGTACACAGCACAAGGGAGTACACACGGCATTAAGGGGTACACACAGCATTAGGGGGTACACACAGCATTAGGGGGTACACACAGCATTAGGGAATACTCACTGTACTAGGGGGTACACACTGCACTAGGGGGTACACACTGCACTAGGGGGTACACACTGCACTAGGGGGTACACACAGCATTGGGGGGTACATACAGCACGAGGGGGTACACACAGCACTAGGGGGTACATACAGCACTGGGGGATACACACTGTACTAGGAGGTACACAGCACGAGGGGGTATACACAGCACGAGGGGGTATACACAGCACGAGGGGGTACACACAGCACGAGGGGGTACACAGCACGAGGGGGTACACACAGCATTAAGGGGTACACACAGCATTAAGGGGTACACACAGCATTAAGGGGTACACACAGCATTAGGGGGTACACACAGCATTAAGGGGTACACACAGCATTAGGGGGTACTCACTGTACTAGGGGGTACACACTGCACTAGGGGGTACACACTGCACTAGGGGGTACACACTGCACTAGGGGGTACATACAGCATTGGGGGGTACATACAGCACGAGGGGGTACACACAGCATTGGGGGGTACACACAGTACGAGGGGGTACACACCACTGAGCGGGGGGGGGCAGCGATGGGTTGAGTACTCGCAGTGAGGGGGAGGGAGAGTCACACACACACAGCACAGTTTCGGGAGGCTGGTAAACCTGCTGCAGCTCTTCTGTGTGACTTTATCGCAGCGTGCTGCTTACCCGCCCACCAGAGCACACAGGCCGGGGATAAGCCTAGAATGTATGGGCTGCAGTCAGGTCCTGGAAGTCAGGATCTGGAGAGAGCCCATACATTCTAGCATCTACCCACAGGGCATCAGGCAGTGGGATTTAAAGGGCCGGCAGCCGGGAAAAGTGCGGCTGCCACCAAAGCACAATGGTCCCCGGGAATGTGCCCGGGGGCCGCATAAAATGTCGTCACGGGCCGTATACGGCCCGCGGGCCGGAGGTTCCCCACCCCTGCCTTAGACCATGTGAAGTTGACACCGAGTACCAAAGGTTATACTTATGCCCTTACCATTGTAGACCACTATTCAAGATTCCTTGTAGTAGGACCAGTCAAGGACCTAACAGCACAAACAGCAGCAAAAGCGTTTCAAGCCTACTTTTGTAGACCTCATGGTTATCCAGAGCAAGTAATTGCAGATCAAGGACCAGCGTTTGAAGCAGAAGTTTTCAAGTGTTCTGTAATATGTATGGTTGTAAAAAGATTCGTACAACATCCTATCACCCTCAAGGAAATGGAATGTGTGAGAAAATGAATCAGATCGTCATTGATATGCTAAAGACCCTACCACTGGAAGATAGGAACAAATGGCCAAAAAACTCCTAAAATTCAAATTTTAATAGTCTGATTAAAAGGGAAGGGAATCTTCCAAAGCCAATAGTAAATTCCTTCCAAAATACAAATATTATCAATATTAAGAAATCACAAGGGAGGGGGAGGGGGTCTAACCCTTCACAACGCCCTAAGTTAACCCCTTCCTTGCCGCGGAGGTCGACGCCCTATGAACCTGCGCAATTGGCGCCCCCGCTCTACGTCGACTCTCCTTCCTGGCCCTACAGTGGCCCTAGGAGTCGTGAGGAGGGTGATAGTACTGTGAAGGATTCACACATTCAAATGAACCAAAATTCAAGATGTAATATACATAATAATAACCTATGGCCAATATGATTAATTGGACACATAAATGGGCACAATGACCCAGAGACCCACTCAAAAATCTCCAGTGGTCCCTAGACAAAACCACCCGATGCGTTTCCCCTCATCTATCTGAGGTTCTTCAGGAGTGGAAAGAAAGATTAGTTCATAGAACAAAAAGGTAAATGAATGTTGGTGGTCCCAACACAAACCAAACACTGGTAGAATCAAAGTAATGCTGGAGTCTGTATAAAGCAATCCCGGTGGGGCTAAACCTTAGCCCCACCGGGATTGCTTTATACAGACTCCAGCATTACTTTGATTCTACCAGTGTTTGGTTTGTGTTGGGACCACCAACATTCATTTCCTTTTTTGTTCTATGAACTAATCTTTCTTTCCACTCCTGAAGAACCTCAGATAGATTAGGGGAAATGCGTCGGGTGGTTTCGTCTAGGGACCACTGGAGATTATTGAGTGGGTTTCTGGGTCATTGTGCCTGTTTATGTGTCCAATTAATCATATTGGCCATAGGTTATTATTATGTATATTACATCTTGAATTTTGGTTCATTTGAATGTGTGAATCCTTCACAGTACTATCACCCTCCTCACGACTCCTAGGGCCACTGTAGGGCCAGGAGGGAGAGTCGACGTAGAGCGGGGGCGCCAATTGCGCAGGTTCATAGGGCGTCGACCTCCACGGCAAGGAAGGGGTTAACTTAGGGCGTTGTGAAGGGTTAGACCCCCTCCCCCTCCCTTGTGATTTCTTAATATTGATAATATTTGTATTTTGGAAGGAATTTACTATTGGCTTTGGAAGATTCCCTTCCCTTTTAATGAGACTATTAAAATTTGAATTTTAGGAGTTTTTTGTTTGTTTTTTTCACGATTGCACTTATAATTATTGATTTATGAATTGCTGAACAAATGGCCAGAAAACTTGCCTGACCTAGTGGATATGTATAACAACATCCCCGTAGGGTCTACAAACTTCACCCCAGCTTATCTTATGCGAGCAAGACCAGGAAGATTACCCGTCGACTTAGACCTGGGAGTCCTAAACCCTGAAGACCATCCACAAAGTGATTGGAATACAGCTCGTCAAGCTCAATACAAGAAGGTTCAAGAATGTGTTGAAAGGAATTTAGACCAAAGTAGGGAAAAACAAGAAAGAGATTACAACAAAAACGCAAAAGCTGTACCATTGACACCTGGAGAAAGGGTGCTAAAAAGAAAAAGAAGACTTCACAAACTTGATGATCAATGGGAAGAAGAACCTTACATTGTCCAAACATCTAACTTTGACAACAAAAAAGTCTGTATTATTAGCAAAGATGAAGGAAAAACATCAACAGCTGTTTCTAGAGACCATTTAAAGAAATGCCCAGAACAGTTAGCACCAAAAGAAAGTACAGAAAGAATTGTAAATCTACCTCAACCTGAGCCAAAGAAGAAAATGATCCATACTGTATTAGGAGATTTCCCAGAAGATTGGCCACAATACAATGGATCCATAGTCATACCTTGTATCACCTTTCCACAAGTACCAGAAGAACCTGTACCAAGACAAGAAGAACTTGTACCAGTACAAGAACCAGAAGAAATCTCAGGGGAAGTTGAACCAGAACGTTCTGCAAACATTGACCTTGTCAATACTACAGTAAGGGTAAGAACACGTAGATACTTAGCAAGTCAACCTACCGTACCAAGTGTAGTGCCAAACACAGACAACATTGACACACCAGAGTTACGTAGGTCAAACAGAAGCAACATTGGTCATCCCCCATCCAGATTAGGAGAGTGGGAATACTACTAAAGATGGTCATTAAATGCATATTAACTGTATGTAAAATGTAAATAATGTATATTAAGAATGATAACCCTACAGAGACTGACCTGTATGGACTTTTGGGTCTCTAACAACTGTTTGTAATGTTTGTTTAAGAACTGTGCCTCCCTTTGGGAAGAATCCAGGTTTTTCCCCATCCTTTGTTTTTATGGACCTAAGCCACAGGACTGGCGTGGCATAAAAACATTTGTATATAGTTGCATACGTGGTGCTTTTCATTGGGATTACCCAGGAACTGAACTTTTGCTCCCAACACCCTAAAAGGTGAGCCGGAAGTCGCAAGGAGGGTCTGCAGCGAAGCAGGCTGAGACCCCCATCACCATCATAACCGGTGATGTGCTCCCTAGGACAGTCCCCACAGGGAACAGTCACCAGGACGTTCGGAGAGATCCACCGGATAGTGGCCTCAGAGACTGTGGGTGGTGGGCAGAAAAGTGTACAGAGTACTAACCTGTTACAAATGTATATTTGTTATTTATTGCCGTTTTAAAAATATATATTTTGCAGATTTTCTTGTTTTGCAGCCCGCGGACGTGCTGGTCTTAACCAAGGGGGAATGCAGCACCCTGGGATATGCTACTCCAGTGATCTGCAGGATCCTAAGGCTTTCTGGAACACCCTATGCTGACAACCCACACCTCACACACAGGTAGGGGCACATTCCCTGAGACCTGGGCGCAGCATGTAGAGGGTTAAAAGTGGTCAGATGTGAGAACCAATCCCTTAGCTGTTAGCCTGGGAAAGGGGTGTGGCTTGTGGGAAGCAACAGGTGTTGCTAGGCAGAGTTGGGAGAGAGGAAAAACGACAGTTGAAGGAGCGACAGTTGAAAAGAGCCAATGAATGAGAGGGGTGTGAGGATTGTGAGGAGACCCCCAAAAGGTGACTAGGAGGTAGTAGCCTGAGGGTAGATAGATCCCAGGCACTACGCACGAGGGGCTACTGGACCCCAGAGTAGACAACAGCTCCAAGCGGTCTGCTGATCCAGCAGTGTGTGGTGACTTCCAGGGTACCACACCACCCATAGGCTCAGGGACACAGCCTCATATATAGAACCCGGGAGAGGGCACAGAGAAGTAGCCTACCCCACAAGGGACAGCGAGGCCTGTCATACTGGGCCCGGAAAACAAAGGAGCGGAGCGCCGCAGGTCACCAACAGATTCAGGCAAGGGGACCATCAGCTCTGCATGTGCACAGAGGGCTCAACTGGGACTCACGTCAGCACTGGGACAAAGGAAAGTCGGTTGACCAGCCGTGCCAAACTGCACTTGCAACATCCTGTGAGTAAATTACCAGTTAATCTGCAAGAACTGTGTCGTGTTTATTACTGGTGCACCACAAGGCGCAGCACACCTACATGGGACTTAAGCCCCTACTGGCGGAGGGTGCGAACACACTTGCTGCTATACCATCTGTCCCTAAAACCACAGCAGCGGCGGGACATCTTATTACCGCAACCCGCCAGTGGCATCACAAGTGACATATAAAATAACCCTGTTAACGAGCGCTTCCCCCCCCCCAGGTAACGGAACCGGGCACGGCTACCTGTGACGGCGATCCCCATTATCCACCACCCGGAACCAAGTATCCCAAGGGCCTGGGGTGTGGCAGCGCTCTACATAAGAATTGTCTGATATTTTCTAATCAGGATACACCAAAATTAATAAAAATATTGATATTATTTATAAACACAGAAATAATGCATATCGTCATGTCCACAGTTCTAGTGACACACAAAACAAAGTCATAAATATACTATGAATTTAACCACTTAAGGACCGAGCCCCATTTTTCAATTCTGACCAATGTCACTTTATGTGGTAATAACTATAGAACACTTCAACTTATCCCAGTAATTCTGAGAATGTTTTTTAGTGAAACATTGTACTTCATGTTAGTGGTAAATTTAGGTCGCTATAATTTGCAGTAATATATAAAAAAAATATTAAAAAATTGGCTGAAAATTTCACAATTAGCAAATTTTCATTTTTTATGCCCTTAAATTAGATAGCTATACCACACAAAATAGTAAATAAATACATTGATAAGAAAAAGGGTAACAATGTTTTGATGTTTTTACTTTCAGGCTTCATATCTCACCATCCACTGCAGCTTCTAGCCTGAGATGACTTCATTTTATAGAGAATCATCTTGACTATCTCATATATAAATTTGACTTTCAACTATTTAGCATTTGATTAGTTATGCAGATTCTTGACTTGTAAATGCATTTTTACTGTTTTGTTCCTGTTGGTGGGAAAAAAACTTCCTGTATATTACAGATTACAACCTGTTCTCAAATTCCCTAATAGACCAGTTTGTTATTAGATAGATTCGCAAGTGACACTTGTTCAATTTGAGGAGCAGCCATAAAAAAGATTTCCCAAGAAAAGAGAAACAGCATAATCCAGCTGATTGATAGCAGTCTCCTACAAGATGAGTTATCTCATACACTCAAGTACTTTAGGTATGAAAAGGTCGACATAGTGTTCCAACAGGACAATGACCCGAAGAAATGGTTCAATGACAATGAAGTAGAGATGCTGAATTGGCCCCCACTGTCCCCAGACCTCGAACCAATCAAACACTTGTGAGTAGAGCTGAAGAAAAAGCTGCATACATACCCAAGTGAGAAGACTAGTATTCACACACATTGGGACCATGTAGAAGAGACCTGAGATCAGACTTTGGTAGAGATATGCTTGAATCTGATCGAGAGCCCAGAAGAATTCAGGCAGTGCTGAAAGCCAAAGGGACATTTATAAAATACTAACAAAAATAAAAATAAAAATTTAGATTTTTTTTTTAGGAGCAAAAGAGTAACAATTCAGTGACATGACAAGAATCTGCATAACAAATCATTATGAGATAGCCAAGATGATTGTAAAATGGTATAATCTCATATTTGAAGCTTTAGTGGATGGTGAAATATGGAGACTGAAAGTCAAAAGTTCAGAACATTGTTACCCTTTTGCTCATCAGTGTAACATTTACCACATGTCTTCTTTAACTCAGTACCATTTTTGAAACATACTTTCTTTGCTGGGAAGTGAGAAGGATTAAAAAATCTTTAGCAATTTTTCATGTTTCTAACAAAACCAATTTTTTTAGTGACTACATCACATTTGAAATGACTTTGAGAAGCCTGTAAACGAAAATAGCCAAAAGTGACAACATTTTAAAAACTGCACCTCTAAAAGTGTTCACAACCACATTTAAGAAGTTTATTAACGCTTTTTTGTCATATTTGGAGAGCCTCTGATCTGTCTAAACAGTGGAACCCCATTTTGAAAGCTAGACCCATCAAAGAATGTATCTAGATGTATAGTGAGCACCTTCAACCTGTAGTTGCTTCACAGAATTTTATAATCTTGAGAAATGAAGATGGAAAAATACTTTTTCCCCCCCAAATTGTTGCTTTAGCTTCAAACTCTGCACTTTCCCAATGGTGTCAGTAAAAATGAGTCATATAATTAAATGTGCACTTTCTCCTGAATACACAGATACTCCATATGTGACAGAAAACTCTTTTTGGGCACACAGCAGGGCTTGAAAGAGAAGTAGCCTCATTTGACTTTTGAAGCGCAAATTTGGCTGGAATAGAGAGCAGACACCAACATTTGTTTTAGCTTATAAATTTTCATTTTAACAAGAGAAAATGGACAACTGAAATTGTTCTGCAATTTCTCCTCAGTACAAGGATAACCCATATGTGGTCAAAAATTTTTGTTTGGGCACACGGCAGGGCTCGTAATTGTCAAAGTGCTATTTTTTTAGTCCAAAATGAAATAACGTATCTTTCGTTTTATAAGATGCATCGGATTATAAGACGATCCCCAAATTTAGAGGCGGAAAGTAGGACAAAAATCATTTTTAATGTTAAATTGAGGATCCGTCTTATAATCCTAGTGCGTCTTAATCCTAATGCTCACCAGTGGGGAGCAGCGGTGGTGGAGTGGCTCAGGAAGGTCACAGGAAGCTGGGTAGGCGATGCTGTGGGCTGAGAGGAAGGTGTGTTGTGGCTCAGGGGGGTTGGCGATACTACGGACTAGGGGGTGTAGCGGCAGGTGCAATTGAATCCCTTGAGTGTGGCTTACCAGAGTGACAGTGGTGGAGTGGGGTTATAGGAGGCAGGTCATAGGTTGCGCTCAGGGGTGTCTTGGCGGCGGGTGTGTTGATCTTCGGGCGGGTGGGCTGCAAGGGTGTCTCAGCGGCAGGTTCATTGAGCTGACTGCCAGCTCCATTGAATCGCATGCGGTTGACGAGGACTTCAAGAAAATGGACCCAGAGGCGGCGTGTGCGCAGATAGGACTCCACGGCCATTTTCTTGAAGTCCATCATGTCAATCTGCGCATGCGCCACCTCTGCGGCCATTTTATTAAGTTCATTGCATCTACTGTGGGCGATTCAATTGTGCCAGCAGTCAGCTCAATGCACCTGCCGCCGAGACACCCTTGCAGCCTGCCCGCCTGCAGAGCAATGCACCCGTTGACGAGACACCACCAAAGCCCGCCCGCAGAGCAATCAGTCTGCCTGCCCACAGATCAATGCTGCCCGCCATTACACCCCCGAGTGCGTCCTGTGAACCTGTCACCTATGACCCCCCCACTCAACCACCGCCGCCCCGGTAAGCCATATCCATTTTGAAAAAAGTGCATCTTACAAAGCGAAAATACGGTATCATGGGTTTTTTTCAGCAAAAATGATTCTAAAAGCCCACATTTTTAATTTTTCCAAAGGTAACAGTAAAAGATTACCAAAAAATGTGTCACCCAATGTTCCCTAAGTATGGCAATACTCCATATGTGGTCTGAAACTACTCTTCAGGCACAGTCCAAAGCTCAGAAAGGAAGGAGCACCATATCAGAGTGCAAATTTTTCTGTTATGGTTTGCGGGTGCCATCTCATATTGGCAAAACCTCTGAAGTGTCAGAACTGCAGAAACCCTTAACCTACAATTTGGCCACCAACCATAACAAGCCAGTTCAAGTACAAATATAACCAGGTAGTAACACAGTGGCAAAATCTAAACCTAAAAATACTACCCTGAATAAGACACAAACAAGCACATAGAAAAAATGTAAACTTTATTGTTACATTTTTTTAAAAAAAATATTAAAAGGTAGTACAGCAGAAAAAATGTGAAGAAAAGTGTCACACAGTAGACACCATTAATCTTAACAGAAGACAATCTGTCAGTTCGAAGTAATAGTCCTAATGACAATACAATATTAATTCATGAGGACAAATCAAATATCCTAATAAAGAATACTTCACAAGAAAGGACACAGGTTTTAAATGTGTTAGCAACTGTGACTAGATGGTATTAGAGACGCAGGGATGTTTAGAGTAACAAAATAACATGAAAAGGGCTTAAAATGGAGCCCAAAAAACAGGAAACAATAACATCAAAAAACATGCCTGCTGGAAAAATATTATTCACAGTGCTAAATGGAAATACAGCCTCACCATTCACACCCTGACGCGTTTCGCATGCGCCCTTGGAGAAAGCCACGGCGAAACGCGTCAGGGTGTGAATGGTTATGTTAACCTTGATAAATTCTTATACTTCTAACTAACATTAGAATTAATACTAAGGTTAAATTGAAGCCATAATTGAGTAGCTGTCAAGTCAACAGTTCTAGTGCTGATCTGCAGATTTTATCCTCAGCAGTATTCGGCATGATGAAAAAATTGCAAAATGCTGCGATTGGCCGCTTAAATCGGAGAGTCGCCAATGCAAGTCTATGGGTCCGGAAAAAACAGATGCCACGCTGGCCATACTAGTGGCATTCGATTTTCATGGATACATTACCATTCTGTAGCATTGGATACTGTAATTGGTCCTGTAAACGATTGTTGAAATACCTGACAGGAAAAAAAACGCATTGCATACGGATGACATTCAGATGCTAGGCGGGAAAATAAATACAAATTCGCATAGCAATTGCATGACATATGGAATGACATCTAGTGAGAGCAAACTCTTAGGGGTACTTTGCACGTTGCGACATCGCTACTGCGGTCTCGTCGGGGTCAAATTGAAAGTGACGCACATCCGGCGCCGGTAACGACGTCGCAATGTGTAAAGCCTAGAAGCACCGATAAACGATCGCAAAAGAGGAACATCTCCTTACCTGCGTCCCGCCTGCAATGAGGAAGGAAGGATCGTGGCCGGGATGTTTACGTCCCATTCATCTCCGCCCCTCCGCTTCTATTGGCCTCCTGCCGTGTGACGTCACTGTGACGCCACACGACCTGTCCCCTTAGGAAGGAGGCGGGTCGCCGGCCAGAGCGACGTCGCAGGGCAGGTAAGTGCGTGTGAAGCTGCAGTAGCGACAATGTTCGCTACGGCAGCTATCACAAGAGATCGCATCTGCGACGGGGGCGGGGACTATCGCACTCGGCATCGCTACAATCGGCTAGCGATGTCGCAGCGTGCAAAGTACCCCTTACTCTGTTGTCTTATCCTGTGTTTTATAAGAACTTATGAATTGTTAAGTTGTTCGAAATACGTTGGCACTATGGAAATAAGAATTATTGATATAACTATTACACAGGTATGCAAAATTTGGGTTTATGAACTGTCACAAACCACCGGGGGGGTCACTCAGAAATCCCCCGCGCTGGCTACCAGTACGTCACAATCGGGGGGGTAACAAGTGGGGGTCACCCCTCCTTTATACCTCCCGACCGACAGACAGAGCACGTGACGCGCTCTCTAGCGCCCCTCTTATAGTCAGGCCAATTATGGAATTGCCCGACAATAAGCAAGGAGGCCGCTATACTACTTATGCCGATTATTGAAGGGTCCCCGGTGAGAGTAGGGTATATATTCCCCCGACCTCCGCGGGCGGAATATATAAAACCTCCCTGAATCTCACTGGCCTCCCCACAATAATCCTTGGCACAACTCGCTGCCACCAACCGATTTACGGTAACTATTAGCCGAACACACAGACGTGGGATTCAAGATCGAGATAACAGAACAGCCCAAGATTAATTATATAATTTAATCAGCCTAAAGCACACTAGAACTACAATATATACAATAGGGAATCTACAGAATATACAGTTATGTCAGAGTACAGTTACAATCAAAGCATGGGTTACAAACAGGCATACACAGTTCCAGCAGTTACCTTGTTGCGTCTGGCCACAGGGGGGCGCTGTAGACCAGGTTTCCAGGAACTCCCTCACAGGTCTTTCCCAACCAGGCCCCCGAGCAGAAGAACACTGGAAAATGGCCGAAGTAGGGTTATCAACCTGGGCAATCCAGGTCCCCTCCTACCTTAGTGACCTCACAGGGAAGCACTGCTCCACCCCTGGCTGGAGTTATGGACAAAATCCACAACATGGAATATGGCCATAACTTTGCCTGGGAGCGTCGTAGGCGGACGCCAATGCTCTCATTGTGACAGTTATGAATTTAGCTACAGAACGAGGGGACTCATGACCTGTCTGCCAGTTCCCCATTGGCTGATATCACGCCTGGGGCATTTCCCAATGTCCTGCTCCCATAAAAAGGGTGTGCCGGCATCGTCCGCATGCTGAGACACCATTTTTATGGTTGCCATATTTATCGGAAATATGGCTTGCGAGATATGAACCATTTTTTACTGGAGTCGTTCTGTCTGGCTATTTCCATAGCCTTGCTAATGAGATACAACTCTTGTTACAGGGTGACGGCAGGGAGTCATCCTGTGTCCATTGTTCCCACACCACCTCATTTCCATATCACAGGACATGGCCATGGAGTTTGTTGCTAAACCAGTTGTGTGAAGGAAAGGGGGGTGACACCAGGAGAGGGCTTCCTGACATACTTGAATATCATGATTTATCGTCATATCTCCGGATTTACCTCACACCTCCCCCCTTTTGAGGGCGCTAGGGGGCAGCACACTCCGGTGTTCCCCCGTGCGCCCGTCCGCGACCTCTCCTTGTCGGGACAGCCCGTCTGCGTTACCGTGGTCACGGCCCCTTTTGTGGCGAATGGTGAAGTTGTATTGCTGGAGCGCAAGGCTCCATCGCAACAGTCGCCCATTCGTCCCAGAGACGGTGTGCAACCAGCTGAGGGGATTGTGGTCCGTCTCCACGATGAAGTGGCGCCCGTATAGATAGGGTTGCAGACGCTGCAGGGCCCACACTATGGCCAGGCACTCCTTCTCCATCGTGGAATAGGCAACTTCCCTTGGTAACAGCTTCCTGCTCAGGTACAAGACTGGGTGCTCTTGGCTCGCAGAGTCCACCTGGCTGAGCACCGCACCGAGGCCGAAGTCACTGGCGTCGGTCTGTACTACAAACGGCCGCGTGAAGTCGGCTGCCTGTAGCACGGGCGGGCTGGACAGGGCGTCCTTTAGGGCCCGGAAGGCTGTCTCGCAGTCCATTGTCCAATCGACTGCAGAGGGCAGCTTCTTCTTGGTGAGGTCCGTCAGGGGCTTTGCCAGGCTACTATAGCATGGAACAAACCTCCTATAGTACCCAGCGGTCCCCAAGAAGGACATCACCTGCTTCTTGGTCCTGGGGGTGGGCCAGGATGCGATGGCCTCCACTTTCTCAGGCTCGGGCTTCAGTGTTCCCCCGCCTACCCGGTGACCGAGGTACTGGACCTCGCTCATGGCCAGCTGACACTTGCCCGGCTTGATGGTCAAACCTGCCCGGTGGATCCGCCTGAGCACCTGTGCTAGATGCTCTAGGTGGTCCTCCCAGGTGGGACTGAAGACGGCAATGTCATCCAGGTACGCGGCCGCGTACCCTTCAAGTCCCTTGAGCAGGGTGTTGACCATCCGCTGGAAAGTGGCAGGGGCATTCCTCATCCCGAATGGCATCACCGTGGACTCGTATAGTCCAAATGGGGTAATAAAGGCAGAGCGTTCCCTGGCCTTGCGAGTCAGGGGGATCTGCCAATATCCCCGGCTCAGGTCCATGATGGTCAGGTACTGAGCCCCGGCCAACTGATCGAGCAGGTCATCGATGCGTGGCATTGGGTACGCATCGGCGACCGTGACAGCATTGAGCCCCCTGTAGTCCACGCAGAACCGAGTGGTTCGGTCCTTCTTAGGGACGAGGACTACAGGCGAGGCCCAAGCGCTGTTGGATGCCTGGATCACCCCCAGCTTCAGCATCTCGTCAATCTCCTGGCGCATGTGTTGCTGCACCTCCAGGGAGACCCGATATGCTGAACGCCGGATCGGGGGATGATCCCCAGTGTCCACGTGATGGACAGCCAAGTCAGTCCTTCCGGGCTGGTTGGTAAACAACCCCCGGAAGGGGTGTAGGGTGGCCCACAGCTGGGACCGTTGGTCCTCCAAGAGCTGGTGGCCAACCTCCACATCCTCAATGGATCCGCCTGCCCTAACCTGGGCTAGCATATCCAAGAGGGTTTCCGCTTCTCCCTCCTCGGGCAGGTTGCACACGGGGAGCGCACATGCCTCCCGCTCATGATGTGCCTTCATCATGTTCACATGGAAGGGCTTCCGCCTTCCACGGGCAGGGTCCAGGGTGACCAGGTACGTCACAGGGTTGAGCTGCTGGTACACGAGGTATGGGCCTTCCCAGGCTGCCTGAAGCTTGTCCTGTGGTACGGGGACCAGTACCCACACCTTTTGACCCACTTGGTAGGTCCTCTCACAAGCGTTCTGGTCGTACCAACGCTTCTGATCGGCCTGGGCTTGAGCCATATTGTCGTGTACCAGTTGCGTCAAGGCCTGCATTTTGTCCCGGAAGCGCATGACATACTCGATAACCGACACTCCAGGGGTGGCCAAATCCCCTTCCCAAGCCTCTTTCACCAGAGCCAGGGGGCCCCGCACACGTCGCCCGTACAGGAGCTCAAACGGTGAGAATCCTGTTGAGGCCTGTGGAACCTCCCGGTAAGCAAATAACAGGTGTGGGAGATACCGCTCCCAGTCACGCCCATGGGAGTCGACCAACATCTTAAGCATCTGCTTTAAGGTGCCATTGAACCGCTCGCACAGGCCATTAGTCTGTGGATGGTACGGGCTGGCCACCAGATGTCGCACCTGGACTTGCTTACAGAGGGCCTCCATCAGCTGGGACATGAATTGGGTCCCCCGGTCAGTGAGCATTTCCTGGGGAAAACCCACTCGGGAGAAAATCTCCAGCAATGCGGTGGCCACCTTGTCAGCCCGAATGGACGACAAGGCCACTGCTTCTGGGTACCGGGTGGCATAGTCCACTACCGTCAGTATGAAGCGTTTCCCGGAGCTGCTGGGGATGGCCAGCGGGCCGACCAGATCCACAGCCACCCTCCTGAAAGGCTCATCGATGATTGGCAGAGATACTAGTGGGGCTTTGGGGTGTGGCCCCGCCTTCCCCACTCTCTGACAGGTTTCACACGAACGGCAGTAGGCAGCCACATCGGCCCCCATTTTTGGCCAGTAGAAATGCTGGTTTAACCTGGCCTTGGTCTTAGCGATCCCTAGGTGTCCGGCCATCGGAATCTCATGTGCGATCCGCAACAACTCCGTCCGGAACGGATAGGGTACCACCAACTGTCGGTCCCTGGGCCACGCCTCCGGTGAACCCTGCTGGACCGTGGCCCGGTACAGCCGTCCTTGGTCCCAGACCACTCGCTCCGGGTCCGAGTCCGAGGGAGGCTGGGCCGCCTGCTCCTTAAGAGCTTTCAGGCTGTCGTCAGCTTCTAACGCTGCCTGAAACCCCTGACTAGACGTGGCCAGAATCAACGAGACTGTCACATCTTCAGTCAGTACCCCGGGACCTGTGTCCTGGCCTCCACCTGACTCGGCTGCCACTTGGTCAGAAGGGGAAGAGCTATCGGACCTCCGGGAGGCCCCTTGGCTTCCAGCACTCCCACTGCGGGTGACAGCGGCCACAGCCGCTGCGACCGTGGGTCGTGCCTGCTCCTCCTCCGTTCCTGACCAAGTCGCCGGTTCAGGCAGACCTACCTGGCTTCCTGACACCCCGGTTGTGGGGGAACCATGCACCGAGATCTTACCTGGGAGCACTTCCGCTCCTGGACCGGCCCCAATCTCACCTGCCTGTTCCCCTCCTGCAGCAACAGAACCCCGCTGTGAAATCTCTGGGGACCCCACATTTGCTGTGGTAGCCCCCACCCCACACACTGGTCCTCCCCCTGCAGCACCCTGCTCTCTGCTTATCCCTGCAGAGGGCAACAGATCCCAGCTCACAGGCTGGTTACTTGTAGAGGCATTGTCACACCTTTCTCTGACCCCCTCCCCTGTCACAGCTGCAGCTGTGTGTGTGTCTATGGTGTCTATGCAAGCAGAAATATCAGAGTTCACTCCCTCCTCCCTTACATCATTCATAGATAACACATTAACATTGTCCGGAGGCATGTCAGTACGGGCTGAAGGTTCAGCCCTTGGTTGGGGCCCAAACTGGGAGGTTATCTGCCCCAAATCTGTCCCAAGTAGCACGTTTGCGGGGATCCGATCAGTTACCCCCACCTCCCTCACCCCTCGCCCTGCGCCCCAGTCCACATAAATGTCAGCAACAGGCAGCGCCGGGTCAATGCCTCCAATCCCGGAGACAGCGAGGGTTTTTCCAGGGATCAAGTCCTGGGGGGACACCATCTCAGGCCGCACCAGAGTCACCTCCGAGGCGCTGTCTCGCAGTCCTATGGTCACAGACCGGCCGACGGTGACAGGTTGGAAGCTGTCCAGGGACCTACCACCACCCCCACCCACACAATACACCTTGGGCGGCCCTTGGGACGGGGACGGAGCCGGGGCCTTGGGACGCTGAGGGCACATGGCCTTGAAGTGTCCAGGTAGGTTGCACTGGTGGCACCGTCTTGGTTCCGCCACGGGCCTGGAGAGGGGAGTTGAGGGGGACACCCCCTGCAGTCTAGGGGCAGGTGGGGCAGTCGCAGAATTCATCTTACCCCCTCTCCAGGTGCTGCTGGTGGCCGCTCTCCTGGCCTCAGGGGCCCGGTTGTTGGTGTAGTCATCGGCAAGGGCAGCTGTAGCCGTGGACCCCTTTGGCTTCTGGTCTCGGATGAACTGGCGGAGATCCTCAGGGCAGTTCCACAAGAGTTGCTCCGTGATGAACAAGTCCAGGATCTCCGGTCCGGTGGAAAGCTGCAGGCCTTGGGTCCAGTGGTCGGCAGCTCGGGCAAGTGCCCGCCGGTGGTCAGCCCAGGAGTCCTTTGGTCCCTTCTGTAGGCTCCGGAACTTCTTGCGGTAGGACTCTGGAGTGAGGTTGTACTGTTGGATCAGGGCCCGCTTGATGGTGTCGTAGCCCTGATCTGCCTCAGCAGGCAAGTCCCCAAGGATATCCAGGGCCTTACCCCTTAAACGGGGGGTCAGGTATTTGGCCCACTGGTCCTTGTCCAGATGGTGCTGCAAGCAAGTCCGTTCAAAAGCAGTCAAGAAAGAGTCCAAGTCTCCATCCTTCTCCAGCACTGGGAAGTCCTCAACACGGACCTTTGGAAGTTTGGTGTCTCGAAGGTCACATGTGGCTGATGAGGGCCGGAGCTGAGCTAGCTGCAGCTGGTAGTCACGGTCTGCCTGTCGCTCTCGCTCTTCACGCGCTGCCTGCCGCTCTCGCTCCGCAGCCTCACGCTCTGCGTGCCGCTCTGCCCTGCGCTCTGCCAGGAGTTCCTTGTAGCCCTTCTGGTCTCCAGCCTGGAGAAGGGCCATAGCCATTTGAAGAAGGCTATCCGAGCCTCCCAGGCTCGGTGGAATGGCACGTGGTGATCTGCGGCACGCTGCAGAGCTAGGCGATTCACTGTCCCTTTCAGAGCGGAGGGCTGGCATCTGGCTCGTTGAGGAACCTTGGGTGAGCTCCTCCTCATCTTGTCCAGCAGTGCCAGGTTGCGCAATGTCCTCGGCAGAACGGTTTTCTGGCGTCGAGCTCCTGGAGGACTCGTGGGCAACCTCCTCATTGCTGTCCACAGCACCGTCCTCCCTCTCTTCGGCTCCTGCCTTAGCATTGGCCAGTTGCATAGCTCTGCTCCTGGTGCCATCAGCCATTCTTGCAGACTTTTGGTCACTGACACAGAACTGACACCTGATGCCTCCACACACCTTACAGTATCTGCACTCTGACACTCTAGTGTTGAGCTAGTCTGAAGACCCCAGCAGCCACAGCTGCTGCAGGCAGTCTTTAGTGTCTGGGAGTATGGGTCTCACACTCACACACACTATTATCTCGATCCCACCGCTATGCCACCAATATGTCACAAACCACCGGGGGGTCACTCAGAAATCCCCCGCGCTGGCTACCAGTACGTCACAATCGGGGGGGTAACAAGTGGGGGTCACCCCTCCTTTATACCTCCCGACCGACAGACAGAGCACGTGACGCGCTCTCTAGCGCCCCTCTTATAGTCAGGCCAATTATGGAATTGCCCGACAATAAGCAAGGAGGCCGCTATACTACTTATGCCGATTATTGAAGGGTCCCCGGTGAGAGTAGGGTATATATTCCCCCGACCTCCGCGGGCGGAATATATAAAACCTCCCTGAATCTCACTGGCCTCCCCACAATAATCCTTGGCACAACTCGCTGCCACCAACCGATTTACGGTAACTATTAGCCGAACACACAGACGTGGGATTCAAGATCGAGATAACAGAACAGCCCAAGATTAATTATATAATTTAATCAGCCTAAAGCACACTAGAACTACAATATATACAATAGGGAATCTACAGAATATACAGTTATGTCAGAGTACAGTTACAATCAAAGCATGGGTTACAAACAGGCATACACAGTTCCAGCAGTTACCTTGTTGCGTCTGGCCACAGGGGGGCGCTGTAGACCAGGTTTCCAGGAACTCCCTCACAGGTCTTTCCCAACCAGGCCCCCGAGCAGAAGAACACTGGAAAATGGCCGAAGTAGGGTTATCAACCTGGGCAATCCAGGTCCCCTCCTACCTTAGTGACCTCACAGGGAAGCACTGCTCCACCCCTGGCTGGAGTTATGGACAAAATCCACAACATGGAATATGGCCATAACTTTGCCTGGGAGCGTCGTAGGCGGACGCCAATGCTCTCATTGTGACAGTTATGAATTTAGCTACAGAACGAGGGGACTCATGACCTGTCTGCCAGTTCCCCATTGGCTGATATCACGCCTGGGGCATTTCCCAATGTCCTGCTCCCATAAAAAGGGTGTGCCGGCATCGTCCGCATGCTGAGACACCATTTTTATGGTTGCCATATTTATCGGAAATATGGCTTGCGAGATATGAACCATTTTTTACTGGAGTCGTTCTGTCTGGCTATTTCCATAGCCTTGCTAATGAGATACAACTCTTGTTACAGGGTGACGGCAGGGAGTCATCCTGTGTCCATTGTTCCCACACCACCTCATTTCCATATCACAGGACATGGCCATGGAGTTTGTTGCTAAACCAGTTGTGTGAAGGAAAGGGGGGTGACACCAGGAGAGGGCTTCCTGACATACTTGAATATCATGATTTATCGTCATATCTCCGGATTTACCTCACATGAACATTTTGGCAAATCCAATGACTGATACTTATGTTTTCTTATGCCCTGATTAAAAAAAAGCACTCTAGTTTTAACCAATATGTATGGATTATTCACAAAACGCACATGAAGTTACTCACATGCGAGATGAACAAGAAAAATAGTTTTTATTATTATTATTATAATAGGATAGAGAATAAAAGATTGACTAGTTGGCAGACTTATGTTCAGGCCTTGCCCCCAGTAGGCAATCAGTATAGACATTGAGTTGTCAGGGGTATTTGTGGAGAAAAAACAACTTGTGAAATACTACCGTCTAAACTATATATCTGAGAATTTTTCTTTGTAATTCAAACTAATTGTGAGTCTTAATATATACTGTATAAAAAATGCATATGACAAATTTAAGGCCATAGGGTGGAATAATGTTACCACCACTCAGCTCCTTTCAGGAATAGAAATATGACTATTCAAATTTAGCTGTAGCAGCTGTTCTAGATGATAAACTTTAGAACTGGTCTTACATAGTCTTACAAATTCAGTCTTACAGACAAATTCCAAAACCTAAGTAGATGTAATAAAAATAAAAATAAGAATACTCACCTCTTCTCTTCCCCGGAGATCCAGTACTGATGTTCCAACAGTCCCTTCCCTCTGTCAGTATGCAACATAGTGTAAAGAACTGTATACTCACCTAGTGATCCTGCCACACCTTGTCTATCATTGCCTTGGTGCACTACCGGTCTATGTGCTTTGTCTTCAGGCAGGCACAGGCATGATGTGACTGCTGCAGCCAATCACTAGCCACAACAGTGACCAATGCATCACCAGTGTGCATAATGAGCAGCTTGTGTAGTCAAATGTCATTATGGCCAGAACAGAAAGTGGCAAAACTTGAGTTGTATTTAGAGATCAGACTGCCCTAGGCCCTAAGCCTAACAAGCTCCCATAAAGCTTATTTATTAGACTCCCCAATTATCATTGTGCCGCCCCCGTGCCAACAGTCGGTCGCTGGTCGGGTCTGGACCTTCAGGGGTGGTGGCTCGAGGGTCTCCGGACCTGGGGGTCTCGCGGACACGCCGAACAAAATGGGGATGTAGATGTACGGGCTAGGCCATAATAGGTTCGTGACGCCACCCACTGTGTGTGGTGAGGTGGGACACCACCGCCGCTGTTACGGGGCACCCGGGGGAGATGTTGTGCAGCAAGTTGTTAACCCCTCCGTGGGCAGGGATGGTGGCCCCGGGACCCGGTGAGTCTGGTGCAGGGAGTGGCGGTCGCAGGGGGAAGTTGGTGTACTCACTCTGAAGGAAACACACAAGTCTCTGATAAACCAAGATGGTGGTGGCCGGTGCCGCGGCCAGTTGTGTTCGGGATCCCCCACCCAGCTGGTGGTCTCTATCCTTTTCCTGCACCTTTTTGTGTTCAATGGACTTCCCCGGTATGAAACTTGGGAGTCCGCTCCCGGCTGGATGTGGCCTAAGGAGCCGTGCCCGCAGGCGCTGGCCCGTGGGATCTCCGGGCCTTGGCGGTGACCTCTTATCACTATTCGACCTCTAGTCCTGGCCTCAATTGGTTAATTAACCAGTTCCAGTAGGTTCTGGTTCCTGGCTTCAGGGTCCGGGTACCCCCCTTTTGTGCACGTTTTACGGTCGGTTCCCGGTGTCGATACCGGCGGGCTACAACCCTGTCCCGGTCCACCTCGGTTCTGCCAAGCCGTCTTCCGGTCTCCTGCTGACGGAGACCACCATCTGCCTCCTAGCCAGTGGCACCAGGGCTCCTACCCTGGTACCTGTCAGTTTGCTTCAGGCCTGACACACAGCCCTGACCTCCACTCTCTACTGCTCTGAACTGAACTCCAACTTTCACTGCTTGTTTTCCCGCCCCGGGCTGTCTAGACCCCTGGGTGGGCGTGTTCCAACTGCCTGGTCACGCCCACTGGTGTGTCTGTCTGTCCCTAAAGGGGGGGTTAATAGGGTTTAATGGTTGGCTGTGTGTTTCATTGGGAGGGAAGATGTTATGCAGGGGCCTATTTGTGACTACCTGGTTTTGCCAGGGCGTCACATCATCATGTTTCACTAGTTTCTTAACAACCATATAATTGATCGGTTTTAACATTAGAGATCAATGATTAAAGTTTTATTTTATTGTTGATTTCATAAAAAATATTGACAGTCTATGGAACAAAGCAAGTCAATGCTGCAGCTCTATTTAACATTTCACACGAGGACTGACGGTCTGCATGTTAAAAATTTTCCCAATTCTCAAAATTCCTAAGCTCAATGGGTGCATAAAACAACAGATGTTCAGCATCAATATGGCATCTGCTTTAAATGGATCCATTCCAATTATTAACATAGGAAATTGTATTTAGCCATATATCATTTTTTTATTGATAATTTATAGAAACGAATGTCATATGGATTTAAAAAGCGGACACACAGATGACATAATGAAGACAAGACCAATTATTATTATTATTATTTATTATTATAGCACCATTCATTCCATGGCGCTTTACAAGTGAATGGGGGTATACGTACAACAATCATTGCCCGCGAGGTCTCACAGTCTACAGGGCATGGGTGATGGTGTACAGGACTGAGGGTTATTGTACGCTGTAGGCTTGTTGGAAGAGATGGGTCTTCAGTTTCCTCTTGAAGCTTTCCATGGTAGGGGAGAGTCTGATATGCTGGGGTAGAGCATTCCAGAGTATGGGGGAGGCACAATGTGACCAATGAAGAACAGTCAATTTTTTCTGGATTAAAAACAGTTGATTTTACATACATTCCTCTAAACTTCACAGCAAATCCACAGCTAATGCCTAGGTAACTTGCTAATTCATCACTAGTTACTCCATTCTCATTACTCCAGTTATCCATTCACATAGGAAAACAAATATTGAGAACCTCAACACCTCATCTCTCTTCCTCTGATGCTTGCCTTTAAAGAGGATGTCCACTAATTAGCAACCCCTTCATAACTGCCAAAAGGGTATTAGTCTGGTGAAACCAAGTTGTTTCCTGTCCACAAGATAGGTGATAACTTGTTGACTGGGAAGGAAAGAGGAGTCCCAACTGGGATCTTCATCAGTTGGTGAAACTGGAACTTTGATACCCATCTGAGGGAAGCAGCAGTAAATATTCTTGACCTAGCACTCCGCTCATTCCCTATGAGGCCGTCAATAACTGCGCTCGGCTTTTTCCATCAAGATCCATCAAATCAAGACAGCAGTGGTCGGGCGTCTGACTTGTCATGCCGTTTTGAAAAGGGAATAAAAGTTATTCAGACTGCCAATTGCCGCAGGTATAAGCAGGTTACGAAAATGCAACTGTGCAATGGAGGCAACTCAGTGGTGACTCAACAACAGATGTTTATTTACGCAGAGTGGTGGCGTTGTTAAGGTAAAATCAGGGAACCGCACAAGTGACTATTATAAGATAGATTAATAATATACATAAAGAGTTATGCAAGGTATAAGTGCGATAATCCTTTACACTAAATAACAGATGTTGCTAACTTTAATTTATAAAGAAATTGTATAGCCAGCTTACCCCGGTCAGACGTATGGTATTATGGCTTGAAATCCAGGAGGTTCAGCACGGATGGGGTGGAATGTGGTGAATGACGGCACTCAGATAGGGATGCTCGGCTTTATTTGCTATAAATTACAGGCAAAAGCAAGTGGGGAGAGAGGGTGTGCGTTTCGGGTCACCCGTAGAAGCACAGTGTAAGAGTGAAACAGTCGTTGTCCATCGTGACCGCAAACCCTCTCTCTTCACATCCTATTGCCTGTAATTTACAGCAAATAAAGCCGAGCATCCCCATCTGAGTGCCGTCATTCACTACTTTTGTTTGATGCTATCTGCTGACCTCCGTGCAGGACTGAGCACCACTAGAACGGCTATGATCTCCTCCGATGGCTGCAGGATTCCAACTGTGAGTCAGGCTATGTGCGCACGTAGCGTTCTGTCCCTGCAAAAATTTCTGCAGCGATTTGAACAGCACAATTGCGCTTCAAATCGCTGCAGAAAGAGTCCGTAATGAAAAAAAAAAAGCCGATTTCATGCGCTCTGAGTGCAGCTCCTCCCATAGACAGAGCGGGGGATGCATGGAGAGCGCACGGAATAAGTGACATGTCACTTCTTAGAACACGCGCTTCGGGCAGCAGCCAAAGCGCTGCGCTCCATTACGCCACGTGCACACGTCTCCTGCATAATCTTCATAGATTATGCTGGGGACGCAGGACGCATGCAGTTACACTGCGGTGCAGAGCGTAACTGCATGCAAATACGCAACATGCGCACATAGCCTCACTGAGCACGCACAGCTGTCGAGCCCGGTTCTTCTATTTTCATTGACACTCAGCAGACAGGTGAACAAGGGATTGGATCCAGCTAGTTGTCGCGGGCGGGGAGGAGGCCGCCGCTGCACTCTCGCTGGCGCTCGGGTCCGGCGCTGCTGCTGCTGCTCGGTGGCTCGAGCGGTGGGCCGGATCCGGGGACTCGAGCGGCGCTCCTCGCCCATGCAGTGAAAGGGGGTGGTTTGGGTTTGGGGAGTTGGTCCGTGACGCCACCCACGGTTTGTGGTGAGGTTGGGACACCACCGCTGCTCTGGACGGGGATCCCGGGAGCGATGACAGGGAGCAGCCGAGATGTTTCTCTCCCCTCCGTGGGTAGGGGGGTTGGTGGTCCCGGGGCCCGGTGAGGTGGGACGGGGAGGCAGGGTTGGCGAGGTGCAGGGTCGCGGGGGCAGCGCGGTGCCAGATGGCACGGTGGTACTCACTCAGCCAAGAATGGATACAGAGTCTCCGGTAAAACAAACGGCTAGATGGACGGGTCCCGCAGCCGGCTGCTGTGGTTACTCCCGGTAGGTTGGTGGTGGCTGCCTTTCCCTGCACCTGTTGTGTATCTTCGATCCCAATGGCTTCCCACCGGTAACCCGCACCCCAGCTTGGATATGGGCCGGAGGAGCCCCTTTTGCCCGCAGGCTCTGGCCCTGGGAATTCTAACTGTGGCTGTAGTTGTATTTCCCTTTCTCGGTTTGGACAGTTGCCTTCACTCGAGTCTTTGTTGCTAGGAAACCCCGAAGGTTCTGGTCGCTAACGGATTTGACCGGTTTAACGGCGACTCCAAGCCTGGTCGGGGTCCGTAGGCCCTGCCGGTTTGTGCTGGCTTCTCTTCGCTCCCCGGTTCGGTACCGGAGGGCCACCGCCCGTCCCTGGTCCTACGGTTCCGCGTTGATCGACCTCTCCTGCAGACAGCCACCACCGTCTGCCAACCTTGCTCTTGGTGCCCGGGCCACATACCCGGACACGGTCAGTCTGCTCCTCTACTACTCCGTCTTACTCCTTCTCTTTCACTCTCCTTCACTTCACTCTTCGACTACACTGTTCTGTTCCTTTCCTGCCTCCAGGACTGTGAACTCCTCAGTGGGTGGGGCCAACCGCGTGGCTCCACCCCACCTGGTGTGGACATCAGCCCCTGGAGGGAGGCAACAAGGATTTGTGTGTGACTGGTGTTCCTATCTCGGGGTGTGGGGTGTGTTGTTGCCACATTCCCCCTTGGTTAAATGCAGACCATCCGCGGACTGCCCGTCCATCACCGGTTTTATTTTTTTGTAAAACTGTAGAAAAAGGTAGAAAACATTTAAACAAAGCATTTTTAGGTATCTTCCCTTAACGGGAGGCACGGCACTTAAATGTTACTAACAGTAGTCACTTTTATTAAAACATACGGCTTCCGCTCTCTCCCGTCCAAACAACCTGGCCCTGATGCTGCCCCTAAAAAGTGGGCAGCACCACTTGACCCCAATCCATCTCCAGGCTGCCCGAGCGGGTACGGGTACGGTGTTTCGCACTCTACGGTCTTTTCAGGGGACCCACGTCCATAGGGAACCCCTGACCCCCGGAGGATGGCCACCGGTCCAGGTGGTGGCTGGGCCCCAGCCTACTCTGCTGCGGGCCCTTCCTCCAATCTGCCTCTCCGGAGACGACTACAGATTTTATGTCAAATATTTACATTTCCACTAGTTTGTGGTTGCCCTGCAAGTTCTCGGGCGTGTCCATAAGCAGTTCCTTATGCACGGTGCAAAGGGTCCCTACGGGGACAACTTGCCGGCAACGGTCGGTTCAATCACGGTTGACAATCAGGTTAACTTCTCGGTTGATTACTTTCATTCATTTACTTAACAACTATACTGGTGGTCCCAATGGGGACAACGGTGCAATGGAGGGACCGCTGACTCACTTCAAATCCACAACACAGGCCGGAGGAGGGGGCTGGGCTGGTGCTTGGGCCTCCTGGCCTCCTCTCAGTTTGGCGTCCAGGGCAAACCAGCCCCTCTCTCCACAATGCCGCGTGTATTGTACCAGATCTCCTGGGAGCAGGTTACGGCCCGGGTGGTCCTCTGGCAGGTGGGCATTAACGTCCCGTCGGGCCACAAAGACTTCGGCCTCCAGGCCCGGCTCGAAGATAAAACCGTACCCCCGACGGACATCGAACCTTCTCACTTGCCCCTCGTGGATCGGGCCCCGTACTCGGAAGGTGGCTCTGCGGAGGCTCTCTTTTTCTCTGATGGTGCGGGCGATCAGTTCAGCCTTCCGCTTTTCCCTCTCCGCAATTTCTCGGCCCAGCGGGGTTGGTTCCCTGTCCCAGTAAGGGGCTACTGCGTGTCCCTGCGCACGGGTCGGGCCCCGCTGGAATTCCACCACACTGCCCACTACTGGCATCCTCTGTGGAAGATTCCGCGGTGTCATGGCCTGGGGTGCTGCCTCACAGCAATGACCCAGCGCAGCCTCAGCCGAGGCGTGAGGGATGGGTACAGGGGTCCTCTCCCGCTTGACCTCCGCCTCCTCCTGCACGGATCGGACCGCCGGTGCCGGAATGGAACTAGGCACGGTCACTGCAAGTGCCACCGGCACATCTTCATCAGCGGGCCATGGCTTCGGCAACTTCCAGGGAAGCTGTTCAGAGCGGCTACGGGCTTCGGCTGCAGGTCGGTCCGCTTGGGCGAACGGGCAGGGTGCCGCTACCGGTTGTGCGGGTAGCGGGCCTAGTGGCGGGGTGGTAGCAACTAGCACGGGTAGCGGGGGAGGCAGCAGGGTGAGCGGGCGCAGGCCGGGCCCCTCAGCCGCAGCAGCCGATCCCTTGGGAATACAGGGGCGTGGGTCGCTTACCCGCTCCTCCAAATCTTCCTCCACCTCGTGTCTTCGTATAGCCGCCACCACGTCCGCCATGTCGGCCTCCCACTCCTCCAGGAGGAGCTGCATTCGGACCTGCAGATGGCTGCGCAACTGGACTGTCTGGACTTCCACCCACGCTGCGGTACCATGTGCAGGCGCGGGGACTGCGGTGTTGTCGGACGGACTGTACATCTTGGCAGCGGTATCTTCCAGGAACCAATTATGGCCGCAGAGTCCTGGCATCCCTGCTTTTATAGCCGCGCTTACATGCGGCCGGACGCCATCCGCCCCCCCTTGGTCTTTTCTCAGCACCTCCTCTTCAGGGGCGGAGCTTCGGCTTTCGCGCTTCCACTGCTCGAGAAGACGCTCGAGCGGGAAAGTTTTCGCGCCCAAGATGGCGGATTCTGAAATTTTTCGGCGGGACACAAGGCGCACTTCTACCAGCCGGTAGAACGGTAAGATCCTGTTCATGACGCCAAGTTATGTCACGGGCGGGGAGGAGGCCTCCGCCGCTGCGCTCTCGCTGGTGCTCGGGTCCGGCGCTGCTACTGCTGCTGCTCGGTGGCTTGAGCAGTGGGCTGGATCCGGGGACTCGAGCGGCGCTCCTCACCCGTGCAGTGAAAGGGGTGATTTTGGGTTTGGGGAGTTGGTCCATGACGCCACCCACGGTTTGTGGTGAGGTTGGGACACTACCGCTGCTCTGGACGGGGATCCCGGGAGCGATGACAGGGAGCAGCCGAGATGTTTCTCTCCCCTCCGTGGGTAGAGGGTTGGTGGTCCCGGGGCCCGGTGAGGTGGGACGGGAAGGCAGGGTTGGCGAGGTGCAGGGTCGCGGGGGCAGCGCGGTGCCAGACGGCACGGTGGTACTCACTCAGCCAATGATGGATACAGAGTCTCCGGTAAAACAAACGGCTAGATGGACGGGTCCCGCAGCCGGCTGCTGTGGTTACTCCCGGTAGGTTGGTGGTGGTTGCCTTTCCCTGCACCTGTTGTGTATCTTTGGTATCGATGGCTTCCCACTGGTAACTCGCTCCCTAGCTTGGATATGGGCCGGAGGAGCCCCTTTTGCCCGCAGGCTCTGGCCCTGGGAATTCTAACTGTGGAGGTAGTTGTATTTCCCTTTCTCGGTTTGGACGGTTGCCTTCAGTCGGGTCTTTGTTGCTAGGAAACTCCGGAGGTTCCGGTCGCTAACGGATTTGACCGGTTTAACGGCGACTCCAAGCCTGGTCGGTGTCCGTAGGCCCTGCCGGTTTGTGCTGGCTTCTCTTCGCTCCCCGGTTCGGTGCCGGCGGGCCACCGCACGTCCCCGGTCCTACGGCTCCACGTCAATCGGCCTCTCCTGCAGACAGCCACCACCGTATGCCAACCTTGCTCTCGGTGCCCGGGCCACGTACCCGGACACGGTCAGTCTGCTCCTCTACTACTCTGTCTTACTCCTTCTCTTTCACTCTCCCTCACTTCACTCCTCGACTACACTGTTCTGTTCCTTTCCCGCCTCCAGAACTGTGAACTCCTCAGTGGGTGGGGCCAACTGCCTGGCTCCACCCCACCTGGTGTGGACATCAGCTCCTGGAGCGAGGCAACAAGGATTTGTGTGTGACTGGTGTGCCTATCTCGGGGCGTGGGGTGTGTTGTTGCAGTACCTGTGACGACCTGGCTTGCCCAGGGCGCCACATAGTCACTCCGGATTATTCAGGAAAGATGACTTTTTTCATTTTCAATAACATATAACTTTTAACATAGTTGCTTTAAAAGTTAGCCACAATAGACATTGTCTGCAAGCAGTTACACGTATGGCAGTCAGTCACAGACAATGCGTTTCAGTGCACAATGCGCCTTCATCATGGTCCTAGTATGCTAGTATACTAGGACCATGATGAAGGTGTATTGTGCACTGAAACAATGTCTATTGTGGCTAACTTTTAAAGCAACTATATTAAAAGTTATATTTTATTGAAAATGAAAGAAGTCATCTTTCCTGAATAATCTGGAGTGACTAGCTGGATCCAATCCCTTGTTCACCTAATTTAACTTAGTCCCAGTCTTTTTGTCAGCGAAGCATCACTGTCACCCCAGCCCTTGTCATAATCCCACTTGTTAAGATAATTCAATCTTTCAGCACACAGGCTTTAAAGGGAATATAGTACAACCTGCTAAGCCATCAGTTCAATTTCAGTGGGTAGCTCCCTTCACTTAGTACCATACGTCTGGCAGGAAGAAACAGCAGAGCTCACTTGAATCTTCTTTGAGGAACGTAGTTTGGTCTGCGGTGTTCTGTCTTTGGTGTTTGGTTATCGATATTCGGTCTTCGCTGTTCTGTCTTTGGTACTTGGAGCTGGTAGAATTAAGGTCTCCTACATAATCAGGTCAATCAGGAGAACCCTTAGGCTATGTGCTCCTGCGGATTTTGCGCAGAAAACCTGCGGATTTATCTGGATTTTCCAGATAAATCCGTAGGTTTCAGCATGTACAGACACTCCCCATGTTACCCTATGGGACATGGGGAGTGTCTGTGTCCATGATGCGGAATGTGCGACTGCAGAATATGCTTCGGATGTCTCGCAGCCGGACAAACCTGCATTTATTGCAATTATTCATGCGGATTTACCTGCGGAAATCCCAGCGCTCCATTATGGAGATAGAGGCCGGGACTTCCGTAGGTAATTCGCATGAATGTCCGCAGGTTTACCGCAGCTATTTCGCTGTAATCCCGCAGCTATGTATAGCTGCTGATTCCGGGGAACTGCTGCGGTAAACCTGCGACCGTTCCTGCGGATATATCCGCAAGTGCGAGCTCCCGTGGGCACATAGCCTTACAGTAATGGTGGCTATAGTCTCACTTTGCTACTCACATGACCACTTGCTTCCAAGTCTTGGCACCAACTACACCCCTACTTGTCCATCCCAAGCTTTTATATTAAACGACTGCACCACAACTGTCACCTGACCAGGCGTCACTTCTAAAATCTTTTCTCAAGGAACCACACACAATATTCTTGAGTTCCTGCTTGCACTTCTCAACCTGTAGATGGCAATGTTTACTTGCATATCCTAAAAGATGTTAACTGAGTGTGCGTTCTGATCACCACCGCCTTACACAGGTCTCAGCAGTGGGACACCAACTCATCAGAAAGTTATCAGCTAGCGTGAGAATAGATGATAACTTGTTTTCATTGGATAACACCTTTAGGCCTAAAACACACATCCGTGTCGCCGGTACGTGTTTGGTACATTTTTGCACGTACTGGCGGCACGGAGACACGTACACCAATGCTACCCAATGGTAGCAGGCACACACATGTAAAACCACACGGAACGTGTGTCCGTGTCATTTGTACGTGTGCGTTTTCAAACACTCTCGACATGTCCACGTTTTCTCCGGCATCACGGGTGTCACACGGCCTGCACCCGTACCACATGGATGTAGTGTGGATGCTGTCCCGTGTGACACGCACCGGAGAAAACTCACGTGTCAGAGAAAAAAAAAATCTTTACTCACCTTCTCCACCTGTCTCTGCCGCTGCTATCACTTGTTGCCGACCGCCGCTCATTATGCTCATTTAATATTCCCTTCACAGCAGCAGCATCGGGGAGTCGGCAGGGCTGGAGATCGAAGATCAGTACCCTGGACAGCAGCAAGGACCACGTGAGTATGCAAATTACCGGTTCTCCATCTGTTATCGTGGATAGCACACGGAGAACACACGTGGCCTGCACGTACCGGAGACACACACTTTCCAAACGCAACACGCAGGGAAAATACGTGTCTCGCGGCACGTGCGTGATTTTCACAGATGTGTGTTGGAGGCCTTAAACACTCTTTATCGAATAAATAAACATATATTTACCTCCAAGACCATTGCCGCTTTTGCGATGTCGGCGCTGTCATTCCCGGTGATCATGTGACACTTATGTGAAACAACCACTGCACTCAATTGGCTGTATCATTTCAGCATTTCAGTTTTCCGACAGAGTGGATGTCCACTTCTTTTATCATGAGCGTAATATTGGAAAATAATCAGATGCCATATATTCTAATAGTTCACAGATAATTATTAGAAGATATTGACTCAATAAACTGATTATCAATCAGAATTTGAATCGTTCAAAGAAAAAGTAAATATTTCTCTCTAAACCATGCGTTTATATTATATTAAAGGTTAAATATAAACATTTTAGGTTACAATAAATGTACAAAAATTCTTCACTTAGACAGTAAAAGAACATCAATGCCAAGTCTATGACATATGGTAGAAATTAATATATCATTTTGTTTTACCTTCATCTCCTTACAGAATTCTAATAGATAAAGTATTGAAAAGAATGTGCTGGCAGACAGCGCATTGTAATATACTCAACTGTGGCCCTCACTGTCAGAACTATTTGGAGATATCATATGGAAACGCTTCTTATTGGGTGGAAACAGAAAGCCACAATTTAAAAGCAACTTGATCAGCATTTATCTCACATTTCATGCAGATGCACATGAAAAACAGGGTCACATACTCCCCAAAACAAATCCAGATTTCATGTAGATCTCTTGTTGCCTACAATGGCACTCAGTCAATAAACCAAAATATATGTAAAAGAGCTTGTTTTAAAGAAAAACATTGATAATAATAATAATCATCATCATAATGATATTAATAACACAGGTCTGCAAGGATAAGATTGTTTGAAAACTAAAAGGTGATTTTTATATACTTTTGATCCCTGAACTCACTAAAAAAAATTCCATCACTTACAGTTTTTTCACAAACACTGACTCCATAGGCTTATTGTCACTCCAGGGTGGGATGACGCCCAGCAAAGGGAAGGGAAACAGGCACAAGGGACCCTGGTTATCGGGAAGAGGGGTATGGAGCACTGACAAAATATGTATTGGAATGCTGGTGCATTGCAATATATTATATGAGAGATCAAAACAAGAAAAAGTGATGCCCCATATAGGGCTAAGTAAAAAAAAAAATGAAAAAAATACATATAATTTAAAAAAATCATTACAAAAATAATGAAACATTTTTTTCCAATAAATATGTATATTTATATAAAAAAGTGCACATATTTGGTATTGCCGCATCCGTAACAACCCGATCTATAAAACTGTCACACTAGTTAACCCATTCAGTGAACACCGTAAAATGGAAATAAATAAAAAACGTAGCAAAAATATGTCTTTTCATCATACAGCTGACAAAAAAATGGAATAAAACACGATCAAAAAGTAAAATAAAAATGGTAATTCTAAATCCATCATCTTGTTCTGCAATAAAAAAGCCACCAGACAGCTCTGTCAATGAAAAGATGAAAAAAGCTATAGCTCTCAGAATACAGCAATGCAAACACATTTTTTTTCTATAAAATGGTTTGCATAGTATAAAAATGGCAAAACATATACATAACTATTTAAATGTGGTATCACTGTAATGGTACTGCCCCGAAGAATAAAGCTGTCTATAAAGTGGCTCACATATATCCTGTGCTCTACGCTTAGTGCTTGCACTGTGGATTGGGTATAAATCTCTGAAAAACGTAATTTAGACAAAATTTCCAATGGAAAATTCACTGTAATGAAACAGAGGGAGTCACTTTTAACTCCCAACTGGCCTGTGGTCCAGCAGTGTCCATATTTTTGCACGCCTTTTTAGATGTGCGCAAAAGTGCGGTCAACAACAGTTTTGTTCACCTTTGAAAAGATGGACACTGCTGAACAGAGGCCAAGCAGAGTCTGAATCTGCCTCATTATAGTGAATGAATCCAATGGGAGTTTCACCTGAATCACATATTTTGGAGATGTAGATGGAAACCCTAAGATACAGTAAGTGTTCAGCATAGAACACAGGATAAATGTGAACTAATCTAAAATGTTCCCTACCCCAAAATGCTAACAAATAGCATTCAACTTAGCTCACAAAAACACAAGTCTTTACTCTGTCATCTGTTAATGGAAATATAGCTCACTTCCATGTTACTGGTAGCACAAAGGCTCTGGAAAAACGCTATGGCTCACAGAAAAAATCTGCACTCCCAAATCCAAATGGCCCCCTCCCTTCTGCACTTTAAAATGTGACTAACCCACAGTTAATGTCCAAATGTTTGACATTATTATAGTGAGGAGAGCCCGATTAATTTATGGGGAGTTTCTCTTCAAAAGCACAAGCTGGGTACAATGTACGGCCACTACAATGTACTGGGCAAGACAAGGGCTTATTTGCAATTTTAATTCTGCAACATTCACTGTGTTTGACTCCACAGATTTTTTCCAGAGTCTAAATCATCACTACATCCATAGATGCATTCCCAGAGAGGTGACATTTCCAAACTTTGGTTACTTGAGGAGTTTTCTGCTGTTCTGGCACTTAGCGGCTCTGAAAATGGTGTCTACAAACTATTTTAGGAAAATCTGTGCTCCAAAAATCAAATGGTGCTCCTTAACTCCCAAGCCCTGCTGAGTGGCCGAACAATGCTGTACAGTCACATGTAGCGTATTGCCACATTCAGGAAAAAATGTGCAACTTATTATATGGCCTTTATTACCTATTCCCCTTTTCAAAAAAATTTGAAATCTTAGGTAAAACAACATTTTGGTGGTAAAAAATGTAATTATTATTTCTTCACTGACCAATAGTATAACATTTTGTGACAGCTGTGGTGTCAGTATACTAACTGCACCCCTACATGAATCCAAGAAGGGGTGCAGTTTGGAAAATCGGGTCACTTGTGGGGGATTTCTGCTTTTCTGGCACCTCAGGGGCTCTGCCAATGTGACATGGCACCCCTTAACCATTCCAACTAAATCTGAACTCAAATATCATGCTCCTTCACTTTGTACTGAGCCGCAAAAGTAGTTTTCAATCGCATGGGGGGTATTGGCAAACTCAGGAGAAATTGCACAACAAATTGTATGGTCTACTATCTCCTGTTAACCTTGTAAAAATGAAAGATTTGAGGATAAACAACATTTTTGTAATAAAAATTTACTTTTTCATTTTCACGTCCCATGTTATAAAGTTCTGTGAAGCACCTGGGGTTGAAGGTGGGGGGTTTCACTGTTTAGGCACATCAAGGACTCTCCAAATGCAACATGGCGTCCGCTAACAATTCCAGCCAATTTTGAGTTCAAAAACTCAAATGGCGCTCCTTTCCTTCTGAGCCCTGTGCCCAACAGTAGTTTTCCACCACATATGAGGTATTGGTGTACTCAGGAGAAATTGCACAACAAATTGTATGGTGCCTTGTTACCCTTGTGAAAATGAAAATTTTGGGGTTAAAGCAAAATTTTTGTGGTAATTTTTTTTTTTTTCAAATTTGCAGCTTAACATTATAAAATTCTGTGAAGCACTTGGGGGTTCAAGGTGCTCAGCAAACATCTAGATAAATTCTTTGATGGCTCTAGTTTCCAAAATGGGGTCACATACCCCCTGGGACCTGGAGTACCAGTACCGATTCCACCAAAACACAATTTAAATCCTAGTTCTCCTCTCCACATTGGGCATAGAGAGTTAACCACGTAAGGGGATGGTCGCCATGGGAATGAGTCCCTTGGTATAGCCGGCCTGGTGGAAAGGATCAATCAGTTAGAGAGTAGTCCAGAGTCGGGAGCACACAGGGGAGGTGTGCGGATGTGCCTGAGCTCGGTCCATGTAATGGTGACCCCGGGGCACAGGAGAGAGGTCTCCAGGACGGGTACCGAGATACCGCTGGGACCGGAGCACGCACGGGGCACAGGGTCCTAGGTCAAGCGCAAGTTTTAGACTGTTTGGCAAATACCTGCCCGGGGAGGACACCTTCACGGACTTCACTGAACCAAATAATCCGGGGGCATCAGCAGTAAACTAGGATCGGGGTTCAGACACTTACCTCCCCGCAGGGTCCGCAGTGCCCGCCGTACGGAGGAGACTGTACCCCAAAAGGGACAGTCAGAGTCCCCAAACGCTCCACGCTATGGGGACTCAATCTACAGAGAGTGCCAGGGAGCAGAACAACCTGGGTCACTAAATTGGCACTGGTCTTCAAAGGGACCTGAACCAGCAACCCCTGGGTCCACAGTGAGTAGAAACTGTTACAAACAACCTGTGTAGTCTCCATTGTTGCCCCACTACATCTCCCAGGCACAGCCCTACCTGCGGAGGGCCTACCGTCACAGCTGCCACTACCACCAGCCCTGGGAGTACCCACATTCAGCAGCGGCAGTTCTCCATCCCTAACCGCAACCCGCAGGTGGCGTCACATGACAAAAAGTCTTATCTCCCCTGTAACCATTAACAAAAGGGGCCCAGAGCACGGGACCAGGCAACGGCCACCAGAGTGACATTCCCATTTGTTACCGCCCGGGACCGAGTACCCCCTTCTCTGGGCGACACATACTCAAAGAACTCTCCTTTATTAGTACATGTGACCAGTTTATATAGGTTCACAGACAAAGGCCTTATCCCTCTGAACTATGCACCAATAAGAGCAGTAGGGGCGTGAACGGAAATATGAAACTTCCCCGCTCATCATTAGCTATAGGACAAGATGGAAACTATAAGAACAAAATGGATTCTGTTTTCTCACAAAGTCCAGTAGTTGTCTTATGTTGGTGAGCATCAAATGTTGGCCCCTATCTGAGGCCTAAAACACACTTCCACAAAAAAACGTCCGTGTGACACGGTCCGTTTTTCGGGTCCATGTTCCGTTTTTTTGGGGCGTTTCTCCGGTACGTATAGCATCCGTGTGATGGCGTATGCGAGCCGTGTGTACGTGTAAAATGTCCGTGTTTGTGTGTAAAATGCCCGTGTATGTGTACGTGGAATGTCCGTGTGGAATGTCCGTTTATGTGTTGCACAATGTTGTTGATACATGTCGGCTGACAGCAGACAGAGTTGCGCGATGAGAATGAACTCGGGTGAACTTCACCCGACTTCATTGTCATGCCGTGGCTCTGTCTGTGTGCCGCGTACTGATTAGCGGTCACCTGTGAAAGATTCACCAGTGACCGCTAATCCCCTGAGTGACTGAAGTGAGTAGCTCTCGCTCATACTTACCGCTCCCCGATCACCAGCGCAGCGAGGAACAGCTGTGCAGAGAATACGCGGCAACAATTACTTTGAATATGCCTCATTAATCAATCTCGTATTCCCTGCTTTCCCCACCCACCGGCGCCTATGATTGGTTGCAGTCAGACACGCCCCCCACGCTGAGTGACAGCTGTCTCACTGCAACCAATCACAGCAGCCGGTGGGCGTGTCTATACTGTGCAGTAAAATAAATAAATAAATAATTAAAGAAACCGGCGTGCGGTCCCCCCCAATTTTAATACCAGCCAGATAAAGCCATACGGCTGAAGGCTGGTATTCTCAGGATGGGGAGCCCCACGTTATGGGGAGCCCCGCAGCCTAACAATATCAGTCAGCAGCCGCCCAGAATTGCCGCATACATTATATGCAACAGTTCTGGGACTGTACCCGGCTCTTCCCAATTTGCCCTGGTGCGTTGGCAAATCGGGGTAATAAGGAGTTTTTGGCAGCCCATAGCTGCCAATAAGTCCTAGATTAATCATGTCAGGCGTCTCCCCAAGATGCCTTCCATGATTAATCTGTAAATTACAGTAAATAAACACACACACACCTGAAAAAATCATTTATTAGAAATAAAAAACACTAAAAAATTCACTCATCATCACCAATTTAATAAGCCCGAAAAAGCCCTCCATGTCCGGCGTACTCCAGGATGGTCCAGCGTCGCATCCAGCTCTGCTGCATGAAGGTGACCGGAGCTGCAGAAGACACCGCCGCTCCTGTCAGCTCCACGCAGCTAATGAAGGGAATAGCGCGATCAGCTGTATTCAGCGTTGGCCGCGAGTAACCTCAGTGACAGCTCAGCTGATTGCGCTATTCCCTTCATTAGCTGACGTAGTCCATAGACTAAAGCGGGTCCGTGCCTGCGTGCTGCCGGCCAAAAACGGACATGTTGTCGGTGTAGAAAAGCGCACACACGTACTTACCACACGGACACACGTTCCGTGTGATTTTACGTGTGTGTGCCATCTACCATAGAATAACATGGGTCTCCGTGTGTACGTGTCTCCGGTACGTGCAAATACGTACCGCACACGTACAAATTAAAAGGATGTGTCTTGCGGGTCTGAGGGAGAGCATAACTAGCTGTATCCATTTCTGCTTCATTATACATGTACTGACTTAGTAGGCATGAAGTGAGAGGAGAGAAGGAAAAAAAGAGAAGAGACCAATGCAGGATTCCAGTGTTGTACTGTTCAGATTAAAGAAAGGGAATTGTGAGCATCTTACTTAATGCAAGTCACATTATTTCAGTTACAAAATCATTACATCTACACAGGCGCAAAGAATGGCAAAGTGGGTAACTTGTATTAATAAAGAAAATATATTTATTGCATTTACATAATTTAATTATAGGCGTTGGGTAACTTTTAGCAGGTGACACAATTGTTTTTCCTCTCTTTATAAAGAGGCAAAACATAGGCCATTTTTCTAGTAATAGAGCCTGGGTAAGAGGGGGTTAACAGAGTTCATTGCCTTTGACCACTAGTTTTAATGGAAGGCATCCCTTATTTTAATAAGTTAAATCAAAGTGATGAAATCAAAAGAAGAATGGAAAGGATTGGAAGGCTATAGCTCATCTTCAAGCAATGGTCCTAATTGCAAACATTGAATTCATGAGGATGGCAGAGAAACTTAGGAAATTTATCAAAAGTGGCATTTTCTTCAAAAGAAAAAAAAATCCAAATTAATTAGTTTATCTTTGGAGAGTAAAATAGTCAATTTCGTGTCTGTTCAAGTAAAGTGTTCATCAATACCATTACATGTCCAGTCCGTTCCTCCCATTTCTGAGAAATCAGAGCTTAAATTGCTGTGCAAATGGGACTGAAGAGGTAAAACTCTGCCACTCCAGCTCTATTCTCTGTCCAGTGTGGACCTCCTGTTAATACATACTGTATATATGTAAGCACCTTATAGTCATACACTCCTATAAAGTCATATAAATATTTTGTCAGTGTCTTTTTCTCTCCAGTAACATAATTACACAAAATAACTCAGAACAACAACATGACGATACATCTTCTTCTGAGTAATCTATACTGTAAGGACGCTGCAGACATGACTCTTAAAAATCTCTGTCTTCACTTGACCTCCTCTTGACCCATGCTTTTGAATGTAGCGAGCATGTTGATTCTTTATCTATAAGTGCCTCAAAATATATTTTTAAAAGTTGTGGCCACTTCAGAAAGTAATTCAACACAATGTGATGCCTGATGGAGCACACTGGGTTCACATTGTGACGAAATGCTACATGATGAGTTCGCTACGCTACGAAATGCTACATGATATGAGTAAGGTCATTTCCACGTGTCGCTTTGGCAGGCAATGGGTCTATGGCATGTTCTATATAATTTAATTACTGGAAAAAAACTAAGCAGAAAATTCTGTTTATCAGTAGAAACCTAAAGAAGATCTATCATCAGATTTCACACTACAAACATTATACATTATTACATAGATCTCTTAGAAGTCATAAGAAGGCTGTATTTACTTTGAAAAATGATGTCTGAATGGCTTTACAACTGTCATGAACGTGGCACGGTCTGATGTGGTCTCGGGGCGTTCTGGGATCAGAAGGTCACAGCACATTGTGAATCACAGATCCGCTTTATTGCTCGCTCGCCACTTACCCTGAGTTGGAGCGCATTTAATTTCATCCAATACTGAAAGGGTTAAGGTGCCTTTCTATCCTGCAGTGTTCTAACTAGTATTTGTAACCTCAGCTGCAGCCTCTCCCTTCTGCTATAAATATCCCCTCCTCACTCCTCATTATGCCGGCTATAGCTCATTCCTATGCTGACTATGTTGAAGCAGCATGTCGTTGCATAGTTGTGGTGTCGTTACTATTGCAGATGTGAAGTTTCCTAGGAAGTATTCAAGGAGTGCTTTTTGTTGTGTCTTTCGCAATCTGTTTGACTTATCTCCTTCATGTTCTCTTAGAGTAGTAGCAAGAACTGTTTATATTACTAGATCATTTCCAAGTCCAGGTTATACTTACAGAAATATAAAAAAATGTATATGTATACAACAAAATACTCCTTTATTAAATTCAGTTAAAAGGTAAATAATTCCAACCCAAATACAAAAAAACAAAAAAGTGAATAAGTGTTCAAAAATACAATAATAAAATTCATACCAGGATTAGTCCCATGGACCATGTCAATATCCTACCTCTTTCTACTTAAATGAAAAGACCTATATAAAGTACCTATTAATAATGGTGTTCACATACCTGTGTGGCTATCCTCATGATTTGCTACCCTATTTATTCATACGGGAAGGGGCCACCATCAAACTTCTCCTTTCACAATTTATCCAAAATTGATGGGTATAATACGCCATTAACATAAGGAAAAATGATATGGTACCCATGTAAATATACAATGTTTACACATAAATATTAATCTACATAAAATCACATATCTTAGAGTCCGAGGTTTAGATTGAGGTAGTGTCCTTGCATTTTCAGAAAGATTCAATGAAGATAACTCTTAAAGGTCCAGGGAGATAGGTAATACTGACTTATAGTCTATAGGTGCCCATAGGTTTCTATGAGGGTAGATTACCTCCTGGGTCACTTATCACCCCTTTTTATTCATTGTCCTATGAACCTCTGATGGAAATAATCTGCTTCTGCCTCGACGCGTTTCTCCCTTGAGAAACAAGGGTTCATCTTGAAGCTACTTTGGATGTTTAATCCACATTGGTATTCATGGGTGTGCTAATAGCGACCCTCAATAATAGCATCCTTTAAGCTATATAGCAATGCTCCCTGCTTTCTGAGGTCATCATGGCTGGGTATCAAAGTTTGGGGGGGACTGCTAACTTTTTTTTAAGTATTTATTTAAATAATTAAAAAAAAAAGTTGCATGTGGTTCCTCTTATTTTGATACACAGCAAAGATAAGCGCAGGGCTAGGGGCTGCAGCCTGTAGCCATGGGCTTTATCGTGGCTGGTATCAATAGATGGGGGGGCTCTATGCCAATTTTATTTATTTATTTATGTTATACCATGTTACACCCGCAGACCGGGTCTGTGATTATAATCAATCACAGACACTGTCTGGGGGTGGGGTCTGACTGCAGCCAATCAGAGATGCCGATGGGCAGGGAAAGCAGTGAATATGGATCAGAGATAATCAGCGGCACCGGAAGTACAGCCGCAGGAGCAGTTACAGCCGCAGGAGCAGTCACAGCCACGTCGGAGACTGGGTAAGTATGTCCTGCTTTATTTTCTTTCTTTTACAGCTCCCATACACAAATTTTACAACACATAAGTTTGGCCTCCCATTGAATTAAGTGGGTTTGGTATGTTCGCCGAACTGTTTGGCGAACACTGGGAGGCTTGATAAAGATCAGCGAACCAAACTTTGAAAGGTTTGTTTATCTCTAGTTATAATGACACTGTTATATTTAACGGCACCATCTCAGGATATGCTGCAGAAAACAGGAGAAGGGGGAAATCTGTAGAGCTCTGGCTGTGAAAAATCATCATCAAAATAGTGAAAAAAAGTCAAGAATTAATCAAACAGAAAATGTGTCACATCTAAAGTACCTGTCACCTATAAAGTACCTGGATGTAAATATTTACTTTTCATACAACTTGCGTTTCATCAGTACTGCGGTTCCTGTATTTCATGGCCTGATGATGGCTGGTAACAACAACTCCCAGTATCTGTATTGTTAATAAGGACATAGTGGGAGTTGTAGGTTCATGTGATACAAATGTATGTAACGCTAACTTGACTTTAGAATTTATTGTGGCACTAAGCTTTGTTCTTATATTCAAGTACTTACGCTGGTCCAGGTGATGTGGTGGTGTATTAATGATGATTCTGGTGAAGTTTTCAAGGAATCATGCACTAATAGTGATTCTGGAGATGTATTAATTTACTGATGGTGTCTCTGGTTCCATATTCATGTACTGATGGTGGTTCTAGTAAAGCTTTCATATACTGATAGTAGTTCTAGTTATCTATTTACTTACTGATGAGGGTTCTAGTGCTGTATTCATGTACGATTGATGGCTCTGGTGTTTTATTATGTACTGATGATAATTTTAGTTTCATCTCCATGTGCTGATGATGGTTCTGGTGATGAATATATTACCAGAACCTTCATCACTACATAAATACACCACTAAAACTATCAGAAGTACATTAACATTGCCCCAGAGAAATACATGAATATGTCACTAGAATCACCATTAGTACAGGAATACAGCACCAGAACCAACATTAGTACAAAGATACCACACCCATCATCTTTACATTAATACGGCACCAAAATCACCATCAGTATATAAATACACCAAAAGAACCACCATTGGTATAGGAATATGTCACCAGAACCAACATCAACATAGGAATACACAGACAAGCAAAAAAGTAACTGTCACAATTCCTCTGCTCAGTGATCAGGGCATGCTGAGATGTCAGTATGGTGAGTGACAGCTCAGTCATTGAACTTGGAGCTGGGGCATACTGAGCTGTCAGTGTTTTGGTTGACAGCTCAGTTGTCTAAACTCATACTGGGAGGTGCCGGGTTTCTGCAGGTGTTCTCTGTTTGCGGTAATTGCCCAGCTACTTAGCTGCCAGTCTTAGCCTTCTGTTTAGTGTGCTTGTTAGCATTCTGTTTGGGATTGATTTTTTGCTGCCTTCTCCCTTTGCTCTGATCTGCTAAACTCCAGGTACTGACTCTGGACCGTGAGCTGACTCCACATCTATCTATATCCTTAATCTTGATGTGCTCTCCTGGTACCTGACCCCAGAAAATGTGACTATCTGCCTCTCGACTCATTCGTGTTGTGACTAGCGTCACATTAAGACTGGTCATAACTTTTTCTCACATTTTCATTATCATGGATGATATTATCACAGAATTTGATAAAGAAAAACCTACACACAGAAGAAAATTAATGATAGCCGTAAAATGCAATTCAATTATAACAATGAGTGTGGGGGTTTAAGAGACCAATAAGACCATTTGGAATTAAATATAAACCAAAAAAGAGAGAACCGAATAAAAGGTCACAAAATAATAATGTCTTTATTAGTTTTCCATAAAAAAATACATATACAGTATTTAAGTTTTAAAAAACACAACCAATTGGCTGTAATGAAAGGGGTGTCACAAACAGAAAAAACCTGCATGATGCACAGTAGATGGGTACAGTTTGCAAAAAATATAGTTAGATAAGAGCTGAGTACAAAAACAATTGCCAAAAAGTACCAACCACCACCGTTAACAGTGTAATAATAATAGTAAAATAATGAAAAGCTGTAGAAAACAGAGTAAAGTGTCTCATGCCAGGAGGTAGTATTATTATATGTAAACACTATATATATATACAAAATTACTGCCATATTATACAGCAATAATGAAACCAAGGGGAAGTGGTAAAAAAGCACGGGTACACTGTGCACCAACAATAACTGACTACATGTAGTTGTAAATAATGAGATCATATACCGGCTACATGGAGTTGCAAGTATATAACATAATGAAAGGCTGCTCCACTAGTCAGAGGGCACAGGTAATGGCCAGAAGCCATACAGAGCTGGTAGACAAGGAAGAGTGAATAAAGATAAACCACAGGTATTTACCGGAATGTAGCAGGAGCACAATGCCCACCCTGACGCACGCACGTTTCGGTGCTATCTTCTGAAGAAGTCCCCTGACCTCAACCCAATCGAACACTTGTGGGTAGAGTTGAAGAAAAAGCTGTATACCTACCCAAGTGAGTTTATCATTATGCACCAATATTGGGAACATGTAGAAGACACCTGGGATCAGATTTCATTTGAGATATGCATGAAACTGATTGAGAGTATGCCCAGAAGGATTCAGGAAGTGTTGAAAGTGAAATGTGGGTTTATAATATACTAACAAAATAATAAAAATATAAATTTACATTTTTAGGAACAAAACAGTAACAATACAGTCATATCGGAAGAATCTGTATAACTAATCATATGCTAAATAGTTGCAAGTCAAATTTTTGTATCAGATAGCCAAGTTGATTGTCTATGAAATTAAGGTAGTCATACTCAAAACATTAGTAGAGGGTGAGATATGGAGCCTGAAAGTCAAAAGTTCAAAACATTGTTACCTTTTGCTCATTAGTGTACGACACCAAGACCACTATCAGTACAGGAATATAGCACTAGACATCACTTTATTTATGATGGGGTCTTTTTAGTTTCCATTAGGCTATCTGCCAAATGCTGGACAACTTAATTGAAACCAAACAGCCCCCATTATAGTCAAACTGTTTTAGTTTCCATTACTATGCTTGGGTCTGTCATTATATTATAGGACATCATGGATGGACATCACTATTTCTGCCTTGTATTCTGTAAATGGTCCGCAAACAATAAGTGATTCTATATCTAATTTAAAAACTCACTCCCTGTTAAGTCTTAACTCTAAAGTACACCACTTTTTTATTTTTCCTGGTATTTTCTGTGTAAAAGGTAACAATTCTAGTAGAAGTGATCGTCAGGACTTGTCACCTGACCCATCAGCAGGGGGTGTTAGCAGTGGCGTAACTAGAGTTCGATGGGCGCCCCGGTGCAAAATTTGGACCTGGGCCCACCCCCCCATGTTGGTCAGATGTATGTATATGTAGCTATACATTTAACGTTCTAAATCCTATAAAGACACACTACTTGCCCTCCACCCATTACATAGTAATGTCCCCCCTCCTGTTCAAATGTACCTCATCCTGGGCTTCTTCCTGGTTAATGTTTTCCCCTTCCTGGTATACATGCCCCCCATCCTGGTAGATATGTCCACAATCCTGGTAAATGCCCCCCACCCTGAGCCCATCCTGGTAAATATGTCTCCCCTCCTGGTATATATGTCTCCTATCTTGGCAAATATATCCCCCATCCTGGAAGCCTTCCTAGTAAATATGTCCCCCATCTTAATATAAATGTCTCCCATTCTGGTATATATGTCCCCATCCAGTTAAAAATGCCCCACATTATGGTATATACAGTCATGGCCAAAAGTTTTGAGAATGCTACAAATATTAATTTTTACAAAGTCTACTGCTTAAGTTTTTCTAATGGCAATTTGCATATACTCCAGAATGTCATAAAGAGTGATCAGGTTAACAGCAATTACTTGCAAAGTGAATATTGGCTAAGAAAATGAACTTTAACCCCCAAAACACATTTCAACAGCATTTCATTCCTGCCTTAAAAGGAGCAGCTAACATTGTTTTAGTGATTGTTCCATTAACACAGGTGTGGGTGTTGATGAGGACAGGGCTGGCGATCAGTCATGGTTAAGAAAGAATTACACCACTGGACACTTTAAAAGGAAGCTGGTGCTTGGTATCATTGTTTCTCTTCAGTTAACCATGGTTATCTCTAAAGAAACACGTGCAGCCATCATTGCTCTGCACAAAAATGGCCTAACAGGGAAGAGTATCGCAGCTACAAAGATTGCACCTCAGTCAACAATCTATCGCATCATCAAGAACTTCAAGGAGACAGCTTCCATGGTTGCCAAAAAGGCCAGGACCGTATCTTAAAACTGTTTCAGCTGCGGGATTAGACTACCAGCAGTGCCGAGCTAGCTCAGCAATGGCAGCAGGCTGGTGTGAGTGCTTCTACATGCATTGTGAGGCGGAGACTCTTTGAGCAAGGCCTGGTTTCAAGGAGGGCAGCAAAGAAGCCACTTCTCTCCAGAAAAAACATCAGGGACTGACTGATATTCTGCAAAAGGTACAGGGAGTGGACTGCTGAGGACTGGGGTAAAGTCATTTTCTCAGATGAGTCCCCTTTTCAATTGTTTGGGACATCTGGAAAACAGCTTATTAGGAGAAGAAGAGGTGAGCGCTACCACCAGTCTTGTCTCATGGCAACTGTTAAGCATCCTGAAACGATTCATGTGTGGGGTTGCTTCTCAGCCAAGGGAATCGTCTCACTCACAGTCTTGCCTAAAAACACAGCCATGAATAAAGAATGGTACCAGAATGTCCTCCAAGAGCAACTTCTCCCAACTGTCCAAGAGCAGTTTGGCGCCCAACAATGCCTTTTCCAGCATGATGGAGCACCTTGCCATAAAGCAAAGGTGATCACTAAATGGCTCATGGAACAAAACTTAAAGATTTTGGGTCCATGGCCTGGAAACTCCCCAGATCTTAATCCCATTGAGAACTTGTGGGCAATCATCAAGAGACGGGTGGACAAACAAAAACCAACAAATTCTGGCAAAATACAAACATTGCTTATGCAAGAATGGACAGCTATCAGTTAGGATTTGGTTCAGAAGTTGATTGAGAGCATGCCAGGGAGAATTGCAGAGGTCCTGAAGAAGAAGGGTCAACACTGCAAATATTGACTTGCTGCATTAACTCATTCTAACTGTCAATATAACCTTTTGGAACTCATAATATGATTGCAATTATATTTCTGTATGTGATGTAAACATCAGACAAACACAATTAAAAATCAGAGGGCAACAGATCATGTGAAAAAATAATTTTGGTGTCATTCTCAAAACTTTTGGCCATGACTGTACTGTATGTCCCTCATCCTAGGACCCGTCCTGATATATATGTCCCCATCCTAGGCATATCCTGGTATAAATATCCCCATCCTATGCCTCATCCTAATGTATATGTCCCGATCCTAGGCCACATCCTGGTATATATATCCCCCATCCTTTTAAAATTGTCCCTGATCTTGGAATACCTGGTAAATGTCCCCGTCTTTGTATATATTTCTCTAGCGCCCCTGAGACCATCAGGGTGCTACAAAGTTCTACATCCCCGCAAGGATGCAGGGCCTACCACCTTAGAGACCCAGAACCCCAGTGCCGGTACCACCAAAAACCCAGGTAATCCCAGTTTTCCTCAACGATACCCAGCTAGGGTGGGACAAATGGATGGCCGCCTAGAGGTGGAGCCACTCCAGTCCATTAGTTGACCAGGTGGGAGGGGCAGACTGTGGAGAGTGGTCGGGAAGATGACACACAGAACTGAAGTGACTGCTGAAAGTGTCAAACCGCAGGAGTGTGGAGGTGGAAGCGAAGTGACATCCTGACTTGGGTTAATGGTGACCTGGTACCCAGGAGAAGTGGTTGCCGGTGGAGTACGGTGGAGTACTCCCGGAACTACGCACCGACGGGGTACAGGAAAATAGGACAGGAAAGAGCTTCAAGCCGACCTGTTAACACCTGCACAGCCAGGGGATCATCAAGGACCTTGCTGACCCTAAAGAATCCAAAGACTCAGTAGCAAAGAGAGAATCGGGGACAAGACCAGAGACTCCAACCCCACAGGGTTCACGCTACCGTCAGCCGGACATTCCCAATAGAGACTCTGCCCGGAACCGAGTACCCCATATCCCTGGGTGATACATGTCCTCATCCTGGACCCCTCCTGGTATATATGTTCCCTCCTGGTATACATGTTCCCTCCTGGTATACATATCACCCTCCTGGGTCCCTCCTGGTATTTAAATGTCCCCATCCTGGTCCCCTGCTGGTATATGACCTCATGCTGGCAAACATGTCTATGTTCTGTTTCTTTGGTAAAATTAAAAAGAATTGTATTCACCCTCACCATCTCCGACTTTGTGTGGCATCCTCCTGTGTAGCCAGCCATCAGTGGCCAGCAGCTGACAGCGGTGTCCCTGCTATAGTGATGCATGACAACACTGCCATGCGCTGCCATATGTCACTGCAGCTTGTATCACAGTGCAGGGACCCGACAGGTCTCTGTGCTGGAATGCATTTCAGCTGCACATCCACTTGAAGCAGGGCTGGGGTCAGTGAGCTCTCTTCACCCCCAGGCCTGGTCATGGTCACAACCCCTTTGACCATGATCTTCCCACCCCTGAATGTTAGGTGTCCTGTTAACTTTAGTCTTTGACCCATTTCTTGGATTGGGGGAAGGGGGGTCACTATTGGCTCCATCTGCCTACGGCATCAAATACCTTGTCCCGACCCTGTCTGTCACTATACAATGTACACAGAAAGTTGTGGTGCAGGTGGGGTTATGCAAAGCTCAAAATCTCAACTCTGCTCCAACTGCAGGAGAGAATACTGATTCTATCATAACTACTGCATTATGTTATACATTGATGGAGTCAGGTTCTTTGTCCTGCTGTCAGATTGCATGGCAAAAACCTGCTGACAGATTCCCTTTAATATCTTTATAATCAAGGATTTGTGTACACATTTCAGTTAATTCAACAACAATTACATAACAAGCAGTACGTCTCACATTTAGATAGATAGATATTTTTTAAAAATAATGGTCACAAAAAGTTTCAAGTCTGCAACTAAATTTTGATCGTAGTAAAACTTTACTGGAAAATAGCAGTAGGTGAATTGGATAGGTGTACACAATACACAGGTTATGTAGGCTCAGATAAGATGGAAGAGATAATTAATTTGTTAATTTAAAAACCATTTAAACAAAAGCTGATTTTACAAAATCCTAATGGAAGACACAGATGATGAAATTATGTAGCAGTTAGAACTTTGGACTCATAATTGTCCTTATGTAACTTTGTGTTGGATATATAATATGTACATTGCATGTGACGCGCCCACCGGGGCTGTGGGGGTTTAATCGTTACCATGGTTTCTTTGCTCTTTGGGGATGTCACGGCGGCAGGGTCCGACTCCAGTACCACGGCGGTGGTTGTTAAATGGGGGGGTTATTTACAGGGGAGAATAAAGTAGTAGTCTGTCGTGACGCCACCTATGGTACTAGGCCAGGGATAGCTGACGCTGCGGGATTGGACCTCTGGGGCAGATGGTGACGTAGCTTGGTTGGTATAGCTCTCCACAGGTAGAGCTGGGCCCCAGTGCGGTTGGGAGTAGTAGTCTATGATGGCGGGGGTGCAGGCCCGGAGGCACACTCGAGACCACGGGGGTATGGTGCACTCCCTGTGGGCTCTAGGATCCCTTCTCTCTTGTGCCTGGGTCGAGCTGCACCAGCTCCAGACTACAGGTCTTCACTCATCCACTGCTCCTTCTCGACTCCCTGACGCACTACTCTGTCCTCTCACTAACTAGACTCCACCCCCAGGCTAGGTCGGATTAGGTGGGAGGGAGGTGCCACCACCAGTGGTAGCTATACATAGCTTTAGTGACACCAAGCCCTAACACTGACCCGGTGGGGAGCTGCCAATTGAGAGTGTTGTGTGTTTTGTGTGCATACAAGTGGATGATCTCTTCCTTACCCAGGAAGGGATACCACACCTCTGGCTGAGGTGCAGTACCTCTGTGGCGACTGAAGCCTCAGGGACGCCACACATGCAAATTCAGATTTCTGCATATTAATAAGTAGCCATGATACTTATGGCTTTACCTTTTCAGCAAAAGACTTTCCATCGTTTTGAGAAGACTTTCTACAAAATTTTGGATTGTGCATGGTTTCCATCACACACAACATGTTACCCAGGTTGGACAAGATATGTCACCTCTACATACAGAATATACTGAGCCTAACAAAAAAAAATGCCAATACCTCATCTCCAATGTGATCTCTGGATCCAAATGGAGGTTGAGAGAAATATGGTGGCTGACCTCCACCAGTAATATATATGAGGAAAGAGGACATTTTTTTTCTCACCCAAGTGGTGGAAATTGCTTTATTGTGCTAACACACAAAATAAAAACATAGTGGAGGAAAAATCCCCTCTCTGCAATGCCTTAGGCGTTTCAGTGGAAAAAGACCACCTTACTCATAGGCTATGAGAAAGGTGGGGTTTTTTCCACTGAAAGGCGTAAGGCATTGCATAGAGGGGATTTCTTTTCCAATATGTTTTTATTTTGTCTGTTTATAAGTCTTCATGCAAAAAAGGAAAATTTGAACAGTAGTTTGACAGTTGTTAAAGTTTCGGCTAGTACAATAGCCTTTTTCAGAAAACTGTTTACAATACAAACAGAGAAATCTTTTTTTTAAAAAAACAACAAAAAACAAAAAAAGAAACACAATAATCACAAGTTATGTTTCAATTTTCCATTTTTGTATGAAGAATTATAAATAAAAAAAAAATGTTTCCACGTTACTTTTGAGTGCCGAAGTGTTTGTATTTTTTCTGATTTTGTTACTTCACAGCACCGCTTATAACGGTTGAGCCAGATTCTTATTTTTCTATTTATTTTCTGTGTTAGCACAATAAAGCAATTTCCACCACTTGGTTGAGTTAAAAATTACCTCTTTCCTCGTATATATTCTGAGCCTACTAAATGAAGGACAATGCCACCCTATGAATGTTCATATATGAGCCACCTGAAAAGTCACCATGTATTAGTACATTTGCCTTGTACTGGCCACTTGTGGGGAGATGTTTATTATGTTTATTAGACATAATAAGGCTAACAAATCCATCAACAGCAAATTGTTGATGGTTTTCAATTAGCAAGACCTATACAGAATAAAAATAGTCACTGCTAATCAAAGGTGGCACTCTGCTTTAAAATGCTTGGCCAGACACAATACCACAGGAAGAAGGATGTCCCTACTGTCCACCACTATATGCTATTCCTTACATTCATGACAGTGTCCTCTTTTGGTCATTTCCTGCTAAAGGAAAAATTCCAGACTTTATTTATGGAAAGATGTGTTGACAGTCATATAAATAGACATGCAATACCAACCAACTCAATCTTTGGAAACTGTTTTTATAATGGTGGCATCTAGTGCATCTTCTAGTATTCTAGTACTTTTAGTTACTTAGGGGCTGATTCATCAACGTGCTTACGGGAGTTTTCTGGTGTAAAACACATTAAAAGTAGCACCTTTTGGCAATTTAATGAAATTCCCAGGCTATTTCTGCCAAAGGGGGCTGAGCACGTGCAGAATAGGGCATGACATTGCCCACCCGGTGAATTCACAAAAGTTCTGCTACAAATGTAAGGGTATGTGCCCACGATCAGAACTCACTGTGTCCTGGACGCAGCAGGTCCTGACCTACGGGCCCGCGAGTCTCCTCCGCAGGAAACCGCAGCTGCTCTTACCCACGATCAGGGTTCAGTGTGCTGCGGTCTCTCGCTTGTGTTCTCCCTATAGAGGACACATGCGAATTCGCAGCAAACAATTGAAATGCTGTGATAAGCCGCACCGCAGGTCAGTGTGTGCTGTGGAAAAAGAAGTGGGCACAGTGGGCACAGGATTTCTAGAAATCCATCCACTATGCTTGTACTGTACAACGCAGCGTTTTGGATGCAGCGAAAACACGCTACATCCAAAATGCTGCAAACACTGACCGTGGGCACGCACCCTAATGCATTCGCCATAAAGGTTACTAGACTGAGGCTCCCTTTAGTGCGGGGTGTATGCCACTGAGAACATGAGGCAAAATCTTTAAGTGGCATGTACACCTCTAAGTGAATTTGGTGCATCTTACCCGGTCACGCCCCTCATTAGACTTGCATGCACAATGGCCCCTTAGGCTATGTGCCCACGGGACAATGTACCCGTGGATTTTGCTGCGGGAACACCTGCAGATTTATCTAGACTTTCTAGATAAATCCGCAAGTTTTAGCAAGTACAGACATTCCACATGTTATCCTATGGGACATGGGGAGTGCTGTGCCCATGCTGCGGTATGTGCGGCGGCGGAATATGCTGCAGATGTCCCACAGCTGCATGTAACTGCATGTCAATTATTCCTGCGGAAATATCTGCGGAATTCCCAGCCCTCCACTATTAAGATAGAGGCTGGGACTTCCGCAGGTAAGTCGCACAAATGTCCACAGGTTTACCGCAGATATTTCGCTGGAATCCCGCAGCAGTGGATAGCTGCGGATTCCGGGGAGCAGCTGTGGGAAACCTGCAGACTTACCTGCGGCTATATCCACAGGTACATTGTCCCGTGGGCACATAGCCTAAAGGTCGCTTTACACGCTGCGCCATCGTTAGCATTTGCTGGCGATGTCGAGCGCGATAGCACCCGCCCCGTCGTACGGCCGATATGTGGTGATCGCTGCCGTAGCGAACATTATCACTACAGCAGCGTCACAAGCACATACCTGTTCAGCGACGTCGTTGTGACTGCCGAACAATCCCTCCCTCAAGGGGGAGGTGTGTTCGGCGTCAAAGTGGCGTCACCGCGACGTCACTAAGCTACCGGCCAATAGAAGCAGAGGGGCGGAGATGAGCGGGAAGTAGCATCCCGCCCACCTTCTTCCTTCCTCATTGCCGGCGGACGCAGGTAAGGTGAGGTTCCTCATTCCTGCGGTTTCACACATAGCGATATGTGCTGCCACAGGAACGACGAACAACATCGTACCTGCAGCTGCAACGATAATTGGGAATGGAACCACATGTCACCGATTAGCGATTTTGAACGTTTTTGCAACAATTCAAAATCGCTCATAGGTGTCACACACAATGACATCACTAACGCAGTCGTATGTGCGTCACAAATTCCGTGACCCCAACGACATCGCTTTAGTGATGTCGTAGCGTGTAAAGCGGCCCTTAGAGTCCAAACTTACTTAGGTGTATCAGATGTTAAGGACACATTCAAACGTGTGATTTTTTTGATATGTAAAAACATTTTGATTTTCATCAGTGTTTTGGAACTAATCATATTCTGTATATTTGTCCACATGTCAGTATTTTACGATCAGTGTTTAATGTTGGTCAGTATCTGAGTTTTTACCATTAGCATTTGGTCCGTGTTAAATTTTTATCATTAGTGTCAGTTATTACCATCAGTGTTTGGTCAGTGTGTCAGTTATTACTGTGACACCCTGGCCTATCAGGTCGTCACAGGGTATTGTGCAATCTGCCCTTCTGTGCAATATCCACCTACTCCTTGGTTACAGGTCCCTAACCAATAGTGTTGCCAAAACCAGCTAATCAAAATCCTAGGAACACTCTGCACCACACCCACCAGACACACCAGTGAACGGAATGAGTGGAATAGGGTCGCCCACTTGGGGGGTTGGTTAAGGAGTGTCAGGAGTTGTCGAGTGTAGTGTTGGAGGTGAAAAAGAGAAGAGGTCAGGAGCTGGGCACATTGGAAGTACTAGGTAGCAGACATTGGTCTGGGCCTGGTAGGAGCTAGACCCCCGGTCGCAGGGGATCATGACAAGGGGCAGGGCATTGTCATGGAGGACAGCCGGCGGCCTTGTACCATCATCGGGCTGGGACCAGGGCACGATGGTTAGGGAGTAGCTTCAGGCCACCTGACAATTCACCCGACGAGGACGGAGCCTTCAAGATCTGCTCTCCACCCGCTCCAAAATCGGGGTACTAGCACAACGAGGGGGATAGGACTTTCCACACATGTGATCTAGGAAATCCTAAGCGTGAACCCTGACAGGAAGCTCCCTCAGTTAGCCACACTGGAGATCGGGACCCGATTAGTTTCATGATATAGGGACCAACTAGAAGAGAACAAAGTGCCAAGGGAAAGGTCACAGATCAACAGGCAACATCAACGGAAACAGGACCCAAACGTGCTCCCCGTCAGTGGCAGTGGTGACCAGAACTTTGGTTTACTAAAGTTGTCGGTGTCAGCCTTATTGGACTGAGTGAGTACGCAAGTGACCCTTACCTCCTCAATGGCACATCCCTGTCATCATCACTGCATCGCATTCCCCCTACCCATGGAGGGGTTAAACACCTGGCTGCCCACTCCATCGCCACCGGGTACTCCCAGCTGCAGCGGTGGTACTCCACATTACCACACACCACAAGTGGCGTCACAAACTCTCAATATACCATCCCGTGTAAATACCCCCCTTCCTTCGAGTGGCCGCGTGACCCCCGGGTCCGGACGCCCCTTGAGCCACCGCGGATCTGGATCCGAGCAGCCCAGCACAGGGGCTGCACATTACCATCAGTGTTTGGTCAGTGTGTCAGTTTTTACCATCAATGTTTGGTCAGTGTGTCAGTTATTACCATTAGTGTTTGGTCAGTGTGTCAGTTACTACCATTAGTATTTGGTCAGTGTGTCAGTTTTTATCATGTGTTTGGTCAGTGTATCAGTTATTACCATGAGTCTTTGGTCAGTGTGTCCGTTATTACCATCAGTGTTTGGTCAGTGTGTCCGTTATTACCATCAGTGTTTGGTCAGTGTGTCCGTTATTACCATGAGTGTTTAGTCAGTGTGTCAGTTATTACCATCTGTGTTTGGTCAGTGTGTCAGTTTGTACTATCAGTGTTTGGTCAGTGTGTCAGTTTGTACCATCAGTGTTTGGTTAGTGTGTCAGTTTGTACTATCAGTGTTTTGGCACTGTGTCAGCTATTACCATCAGTGTTTCGTCAGGGTGTCAGCTATTACCATCAGTGTTTGCTCCGTGTGTCAGTTATTACCATCAGTGTTTGCTCCGTGTGTCAGTTATTACCATCAGTGTTTGGTCAGTGTGTCAGTTATTACCATCAGTGTTGTACCATCAGTGTTTGGCCAGTGTGTCAGTTATTACCATCAGTGTTTGGTCAGGGTGTCAGTTATTACCATCAGTGTTTGCTCCGTGTGTCAGTTTTTACCATCAGTGTTTGGTCAGTGTGTAATTTTTGTTATGATCAGTGATTGGTCAATGTGTCAGTTTTCATCATCAGTATTTGGTCAGTGTGTCATTTTTGTTATGATTAGTGTTTGGTCCGTTTGTCCGTTTTTACCATTAGTGTTTGGTCTGTGTGTCAGTTATTACCATCAGTGTTTGGTCAGTGTGTCAGTTATTACCATCAGTGTTTGGTCATTGTGTCAGTTTTTATGATCATTGTTTGGTCAATATGTCACTTCTTAGCATAAGTGTTTGGTACGTGTTTTAGTTTTTATCGTCAGAATGTCAGTTTTTATCGACAGTGTTTGGTCAGCATGTCAGAATGAGCGGGGCCCGGGATTCTGGTGTTGATCTGGATCCGGCACTGGAAAAATTAAAAAAATAAAGGAAAAATAAAAATAAAGCAAGCGTTTCATACTTACCGAGCCTCCGTCGCAGCTATAGCTGCTCCCGCAGCCTCTCCTTCACTTCCTGGGCCGCTCATTATTGCTCATGCATATGCACTGCTTTCCCCGCCCACCAGCTGTCCTGGAATCTGTGATTGGTTGCAGTTAAACGCACCCCCCAGCCTGTGTGACAGTGTCTGACTGCAACCATTCATAGGCACTATCTTCAGGTCAGTATTGTGGTATAAAAATAAATAAATAGAATATTTGGCATAAGGTTCCCTCGTATTATGATACCCAGCACAGATAAAGCATACGGCTACAGGCTACAGCCCCAACTGTGCGCTTATCTTGGCTGTGTATCAAAATAGGATTAACTTCACGTAGCTTTTTTTTTTTCAATTATTTAAAAAAATAATTCTAAAACCAGGGTGCGATCCCCCCAAATTTGATACCCAGTCATGGTAAACCCCGACAGCTGGCATTGGTATTCTCAGACTAGGGAGGCCCATGCTTATTGGGCCACCCCCAGCCTAAAAATAGCAGCCTGCAGCCACCCAGGATTGTCGCATCCATTAGATGCGACAATTCAGGCACTCTACTCAGCTATTCCTGATTGCCCTCATGCAGTGGCAATCAGGGTAATAAGGGGTTAATAATAGCCCATAGATGCTACTAAGCCCTAGATTAGTGATGGGGAGAGTCTATGAGACTTTCCCATTACTAATCTGTAAGTGACAGTAAATAAACAAAAACACCGAAAAGATACATTATTTGAAATAAAACACAAACAAAACCCTCTTTCACCACTTTAGTAACCCCAAAAGACCCAGGTCCAATGTAATGCACACAAGGTCGCATGACGATTCCAGCTTTCCTGCATATCTGAAGTCACATGACCGAATGCAGTGAGGTTCAGGCAGAGAAGGAATGAGCATTGCGATCAGCGGTGAGGTCACTCAGGTTATTTGCGATCACAGGGGGAGGTTCCCTTGGTCCTCCACAGGTAGCCTAACCTCAGGGGACCTCAAGTGATTTCAGTAAGCTCAGGTTCATAGACCTGCATCTCCTGGCAAAAAAACAAATTTTTTTTTGCCATGAGATGCAGATTTGGTGCTGAAATTTTTACACCATATTCCTGCACCCATTCTACACCTCCTGGTAAAACCAGCATCACTACAGCATCATACTGCATGCGGTTTTGATGCATTTTTATGATCAGTGTTGGTCAGTGTGTCAGTTTTTATAATCAGTGATTGGTCAGTGTGTCAGTTTTTATCATCAGTATTTGTTAGTTTTTATCATGAGTGTTTGGTCATTGTCTCAATTTTTCTCATCAGTGTTTGGTCAGTATGTCAGTTATTACTATCAGTGTTTGGTCAGTGTTTCAGTTTTTATGATCAGTGTTGGTCAGTGTGTCAGTTATTACCATCAGTGTTTGGTCAGTGTGTCAGTTCTTATGATCAGTGTTGGTCAGTGTGTCAGTTATTACCATCAGTGTTTGGTCAGTGTGTCAGTTTTTACCATCAGTGTTTGGTCAGTGTGTCAGTTTTTGTCATCAGTGTTTGGTCAGTGTGTCAGTTATTACCATCAGTGTTTGGTCAGTGTGTCAGTTTTTATGATCAGTGTTGGTCAGTGTGTCAGTTATTACCATCAGTGTTTGGTCAGTGTGTCAGTTTTTACCATCAGTGTTTGGTCAGTGTGTCAGTTTTTACCAACAATGTTTCGTCAATGTGTCAATTATTACCATCAATGTTTGGTCAGTGTCAGTTATTACCATCAGTGTTTGGTCAGTGTGTCAGTGTGACGCCCCTGACTCTATCAGGGTGTCACAGGGAACTGCACCCCTGTCTCTCATGGTGCAGAACTCACCCTCCATGGATCTGGGTTCCTACACACTGGTATTGCTTCCATCAGCACTCAAATCCTAACCACACCTCACACCACACCCTGTCAGGCACACCAGTGGGTGGTCTAGCTGGAATAGGGCCACCCACCTAGAGGTCAGGCAGACTGGTGGGAGGGAGGAAGTCAGAGTTTAGAGTAGCTCTCAGAGAGTGAAGAGCTGAGGGAGTTGTAGCTCCCTGTGTGACCCTGGTTGGGTCGCAGACGGTGGTCTGGGACCAGAGGAGTCAGAGACCCAGTCGCAGGGTATTGGAAAAGGGTGTACTGACTTAGTTTAGGAGAACGGTCAGCACCAGAAGTCCAGTAACCAGACTGGTATCGAGCACGGCGGGGTACAGGACCCTAGATCAGGGAGTAGCTTCACGCAACCTGATAATTCACCTGTGGAGGATAGTCTCTTTATGAACTTTGCCCAAGAGCTCAGAGATCGAAGGCATCAACACAACGAGGGGAATAGGACCTTCCAGCTTATGCGGCCCACTGAAATCCCAAGTGTCAGCCATCGAGAGCACAGCTCCACTTTATGACTATAGGGAGAGGGACTCTGACAGCTTCAGGCCGAAGGGTCACTCAGGAACAACTACACAATTATGCATGGAGGCAGGCTCCAGACAACTAAGCAATACCAGCGGGGGGGGAATCCCGGACGAGTTCCCCAGAGTGGCAGCGGCACCCAGAGACTTGGTTTACTCCTGTGTCAGAGTCTGCTTAATGATTGCACCAACATCTTCACAGCCTGAGTGAGTACACTTGCCTCCCAGGGTCCTGCCTGCCCGCATAGCCTGCACAACACTATCCGCCACCTATCTCCAGAGTCCCGGGGTCTCCCCTACCCATGAAGGGATCACCATCTTGCTGCCCCACTCCATCTTCCCCGGGTACTCCCATCGGCAGCGGCAGTACTCCCATTAATGCGAACCACAGGTGGCGTCACAAACTCTCCCTTGTAAATAGATCCCCCTTTTTATTCGAGCGGCCGCTCAGCCCCGGATTCGGGGACCCACGAGCCACAGCAAACCCCAGATCTGAGCAGTTCGCCTGCTCCAGGGGGCGGCTCATAAGTTATTACCATCAGTGTTTGGTCAGTATGTCACTTTTTTTCATCAGTGTTTGGTCAGTGTGTCAGTTATTACCATCAGTGTTTGGTCAGTGTGTCAGTTATTACCATCAGTGTTCGGTCAGAGTGTCAGTTATTACCATCAGTGTTTGGTCAGTGTGTCAGTTATTAGCATCAGTGTTTGGTCAGTATGTCACTTTTTATCATCAGTGTTTGGTCAGTGTGTCAGTTATTACCATCAGTGTTTGGTCAGTGTGTCAGTTTTTACCATCAGTGTTTGGTCAGTGTGTCAGTTATTACCATCAATGTTCGGTCAGAGTGTCAGTTATTACCATCAGTGTTTGGTCAGTGTGTCAGTTATTAGCATCAGTGTTTGGTCAGTGTGTCAGTTATTACCATCAGTGTTTGGCCAGTGTTTCAGTTATTACCATCAGTATTTGGTCAGTGTGTCAGTTTTTGTCATCAGTGTTTGGTCAGTGTGTCAGATTTTATCATCAGTGTTTAGTCAGTGTGTCAGTTTTTACCATCAGTGTTTGGTCAGTGTGTCAGTTTTTATCATCAGTGTTTGGTCAGTGTGTCAGTTATTGCCATCAGTGATTGGTCAGTGTGTCAGTTATTGCCATGAGTGTTTGGTCAGTGTGTCAGTTTTTACCATCAGTGTTTGGTCAGTGTATCACTTATTACCATCAGTGTTTAGTCAATGTGTCAGTTATTACCATCAGTGTTTGGTCAGTGTGTCAGTTATTAGCATCAGTGTTTGGTCAGTGTGTCAGTTTTTACCATCAGTGTTTGGGCAGTGTGTCAGTTTTTACCGTCAACGTTTGGTCAGTGTGTCAGCTATTACCATCAGTGTTTGGTCAGAGTGTCAGTTTTTATCATCAGTGTTTGGTCAGTGTGTCAGTTATTACTATCAGTGTTTGGTGAGTGTGTCAGTTTTTATGATCAGTGTTTGGTCAGTGTATCAGTTTTTATGATCAGTGTTTGGTCAGTATGTCAGTTATTACTATCAGTGTTTGGTCAGTGTTTCAGTTTTTATGATCAGTGTTGGTCAGTGTGTCAGTTATTACCATCAGTGTTTGGTCAGTGTGTCAGTTCTTATGATCAGTGTTGGTCAGTGTGTCAGTTATTACCATCAGTGTTTGGTCAGTGTGTCAGTTTTTACCATCAGTGTTTGGTCAGTGTGTCAGTTTTTGTCATCAGTGTTTGGTCAGTGTGTCAGTTATTACCATCAGTGTTTGGTCAGTGTGTCAGTTTTTACCATCAGTGTTTGGTCAGTGTGTCAGTTTTTGTCATCAGTGTTTGGTCAGTATGTCAGTTATTACCATCAGTGTTTGGTCAGTGTGTCAGTTATTACCATCAGTGTTTGGTCAGTATGTCAGTTATTACTATCAGTGTTTGGTCAGAGTGTCAGTTTTTATCATCAGTGTTTGGTCAGTATGTCAGTTATTACTATCAGTGTTTGGTCAGTGTGTCAGTTATTACTATCAGTGTTTGGTCAGTGTGTCAGTTTTTATGATCAGTGTTGGTCAGTGTGTCAGTTATTACCATCAGTGTTTGGTCACTATGTCAGTTTTTATCGACAGTGTTTGGTCAGCATGTCAGTATGACCCGGGCCCAGGATGCTGGGTGTTGACCAGATCCAGCACTGGGAAAATTAAAAAAATAATAAACGGAAAATAAAAATAAAGCAAACGCTTCATACTTATCGAGGCACTGTCGTGGCTATAGCTGCTCCCGCGGCCTCTTCTTCACTTCCTGCGCCATTCATCCTTGCTCATCTATATGCACTGCTATCCCCACCCACCAGCCGTCCTGGCATCTGTGATTGGTTGCAGTGTCTGACTGCAACCAATCACAGGCACTGTCTTCAGGTCAGTATCGTGGTATAAAAAGAAATAAAAATAAAATATTTGGCATAGGGTCCCCCCGTAATATAATACCCAGCACAGATAAAACCCACGGCTATAGGCTGCTGCCCCCAACTGTGTGCTTATCTTGGCTGTTTATGAAAATAGGTGGAACCGCATGTGGCTTTTTTTTTTTTTATTATATAAATAAATCATTTTAAAAAGCGGTGTGTGGGCCCCCCAATTTTGATACCCAACCAAAATGAAGCCCAACAGCTGGGAGCTGGTATTCTCAGGCTGGAGAGGCCCCCAGCCTAAAAATAGCAGCCTGCAGCTGCCCATGATAGTCATATCCAATAGATGTGACAATCCATGCGCTTTTCCCGGCTCTTCCAATTGCCATGGTTCAATGGCAATAAGAGTAATAAAAGGTTAATAACAACCTATAGAGGCCACTAAGCCATAGATTAGTGATAGGAAGGGTCTGTAAGACCCCCCCTTACTAATCTGTAAGTGAAAAGTAAATAAACAAAAACACCGAAAAGATCCATTATTAAAATAACATACAAAAAACACCATCTTTCACCACTTGACTTCAGGGGACCTCAGATGACCTCAGTAAGCTCAGGTTCATAGACCTGCTTCTCATATAAGAAAACCGTATTTTTTTTTTTCCCAAGAGATGCAGATTTGGTGCTTAAATTTTTGCACCATATTCCTGCACCCAATCTATACCTTCTGGCAAAAAAAAACACATCACTACCGCATAATACTGCATGCGGCTTTGATGCATTTTTATGATCAGTGTTTGGTCAGTGTGTACATTTTTATCATCATTGTTTGGTCAGCAATGGCATGTCACTTTTTAGGGCTTGTGCATATGACCGATTTTCTTCTCCGAGTGCTATCAGTGATAGATAGACTATTGATATAATATGGGGCTGGTTTGAGGAAAAAATGGGAGACTTACAATTTTGATCTGAGTATCTGGTTAGAGATGAGTGAATACTGAAATATTCGTATTCGCTATACTCGTAACAAATACTTTGTAATATTCGTGTATTTATTACGAATAGCGAGTACAATGCAAGTCAATAGGAAATGCGAGTAATTTTCTGCTGGACCCAACAAAGGTCGGGGGCCTGGGGAAAAGGCTGAAATGGATGAGAAAGTGTTGAAACTGAATGGTGAGAGCCTGGAGAATGAATGGATCAGGGGTCGAGTTGGACATGAGCTCCAGTGTAATGGGGGATAGAAGTTGCACATTTTGCCGATCAGTTCGGGTCCCAGCAATCAGACCCCACTGATGAATAAGTTATTATTTATCCTTAGGCCACATTCACACTGTCAGTATTTGGTCAGTATCTTACATTAGTATTTGTAGCCAAAATCAGTAGTGGGTGAAAAATGCAGAAGCGGTGCCTGTCTTTCTATTATACTTTTCCTCTCATTTTACTGATTTTACAATTCCTGGTTTTGGCTTCAAATACTGAGGTAAAAAACTCACCAAATACTGTGTGCACGTGGCCTTAGTAAAGCAGATTACTTGTTTTCACTGGAGAACCTCTGTAAGTGCATATTTGCTACAGTGCAATAGTCACAGGACAGCGAGGGGTTAACATTCAAATATTTAAACTATTGGAAATAAATAATTTTCCCCAAATTGTTAGAGAGAAAAAGTGACCTCCAGACAGAACGCAATCCACTATACCAAGACCAATAATATCACATACAAGGGGGAAATACCGCCACACCGTGACCAGACAACATATTACCACCACATAGTGACCAAATACAACCACATACAAGGGATAAATACCGCCACACCATGACCAGACAACATATTACCACCACATAGTGACCGAATACAATCACATACAAGAGAGAAATACCGCCACACCATGACCAGATAACATATTACCAATACATAGGGCTCAAACACAACCACATACGAGAGAGTAATAACGTCACACCATAATTAGACCACATAGTAAACAAATATTACCACATACAAGGGAGAAATACCACAACACTATGACCAGACTACCAAATACTACATACAAGAGACAAATACCACCAAACCATGACAAGACCACATATTACTACTACACAGTGACGACTACTACAAGAAATGATCATGAATAAAAACCACAATACTAATAACATTAATATTACCATCAGTGCCATTATACACAGGAGCTCTGTATATAGTATCAGTGTACAGCTAATACAGTGATCTCAGATGAATTTATAAACAGGAGATCTGTATATAGGTAATACAATGATCACCAGTGACATTATACACAGGAGCTCTGTATATAGTATACAGTGTGTGTGTACATGTAACACACTGACTTACCAGTGACGTCTCTAGCTGAGGTTATTCATCTTCACTTTTCCTCTTTATCCAGCACTGACCGCCATCATTTCTTCCAGCCAGAACATGCCTCTGCAGAAAATAACACACAGTCACCTATAGCCGATCACTCCCAGGGCACATTCCACACTGTTTCCCCAATTTCTACACTACATCAGAATTTTGTTCCCCCATTGGAGACAGTATCCTCAAAATAAACCTATATTTCATCAGTAATAATGCCCCCTAATTTGCCCCTACAGTAATTATACCCCACCTGCCACCATAAACCAATAATATATGTCCCTAATCATGGCCCCTTTTATTTAATAATATCTGGGGAAACAAGTGGAATCAGAAGGGTTGTTAACCCCTTCAGCCCAGGGGCACTTTCCGTTTTTGCGTTTTTGTTTTTTGCTCCCCTTTTTCCGAGAGCCGTAACTTTTTTATTTTTCCATCAATCTTGCCATATGAGGGCTTGTTTTTTGCAAGACAAGTTGTACTTTTAAATGAAACCATAAGTTTTACCATATGGTGTACTGGAAAACAGCAAAAAAATTCCAAATGCGGAAAAATTGCAAAAAAAGTGTGATGGCACAATAGTTTTTGGGATGTTTTATTCACGGTGTTCACTATATGGTAAAACTGATGTATGGGTATGATGCCTGAGGTCGGTGCGAGTTTGTAGACACCAAACATGTATAGGTTTATTTGTATCTAAGGGGTTAAAAAAATTGACAAGCTTGTCCAATAAAAGTGGCGCACGTTTTGCGCCATTTTCCGAAACACGTAGCTTCTTATTTTTTGGGATCTATGGCTCAGTGACGGCTTATTTTTTGCGTCTCGAGCTGACGTTTCTAATGGTACTATTTTTGCGCAGATGCTACGTTTTGATCGCCTTTAATTGCATTTTGCGTAAAACTTGCGGTGACCAAAAAACTTAATTTTGGCGTTTGGAATTTTTTTGCCACTACGCCGTTTACCAATCAGATGAATTGATTTAATATATTGATAGATCGGGCATTTCTGAACGCGGCGATACCAAATATGTGTAAATTTATTTATTTTTTAACCCTTTAATTTTCAATGGGGGGAAAGGTGGGTGATTTGAACTTTTAGGTTTTTTGTTTGTTTTTTTTAAACTTTTTTTTTACTTTTTTTTTTATTTTACTAGTCCCCCTAGGGGGCTATAGTGATCAGCAATCTGATCGCTCTTATCTATCTGCTGATCACAGCTATACAGCTGTAAACAGCAGATTCAGTCACTTTCTGTTTCTCTCTGCTCGCGGCCGAGGGAAAACGAAAGTGAAACTTCATAGCTGCAGGCATCATCACATGACCCTGTGCTAAGATGGCAACCACCGATAGTCACGTGATAATGCACGTGACTTCCGGTGAGGGCGGCGGTAAGTAAAAAACATGGCCGCGCGCATATAGATCTTGCTGCCAGACTTTGGCAGCACGATATAAGGGGTTAATGGCCGCGGGTGTAATCCCTAGCAGGCACACATGTCAGCTGTTGAAAACGGATGCGTTTATCACACGATGTGTATTGTTTACAAAAATTAACCCTATGTTGACACAGGAAGCCCCCATCACAAGGGCTTCCAATCACAAATAGTAGTTAAGCTGGAGTAGGAGTACTGTCCTGGTTTGTCCACCACTGCCCAATGTGCATAGTGTTTACAAAAATTAGCCCTATGGGCTGAGTCATGGCTGACGCAGGAAAGAAATGGTTTTATATGGGAAGGAGTGGACATTAACAGCAGTAGTCAAAATTAACATTTTGGCGGAATTTAGTTTGGCTTGTCCTTATCTAGAGGGATTGCGAACTGTGGAGAAATCCAGTCCTTGTTGAAATTTGAGTAAAGGCCGCTTTGCACGCAACGACATCGCTAACGCGATGTCGTTGGGGTCACAGAGTTTGTGACGCACATCCGCACTCGTTAGCGACGTCGTTGCGTGTGACACGTACGAGCGACCGCTAACGAGCGATAATACTCACCTTATCGTTGATCGTTGACATGCTGTCCAGTTCCCAAATATCGTTTTTCAGGATGCAGGTTGTTCGTCGTTCCTGCGTCAGCACACATCGCTATGAATGACACCGCAGGAACGAGGAACCTCACCATACCTGCGGCCGCCAACAATGAGGAAGGAAGGAGGTGGGCGATATGCTCGTCCCACTCATCTCCGCCCCCTCCGCTTCTATTGGGTGGCCGCTTAGTGACGTTTCTGTGACGCCGAACGAACCGCCCCCTTAGAAAGGAGTCGGTTCGCCGTCGGTTCGCCGGTCACAGCGACATCGCTAGGCAGGTAAGTAGTGTGACGGTTCCGAGCGATGTTGTGCGCCACGGGCAGCAATTTGCCCGAGACGCACAACCAATGGGGGCGGGTACGCACGCTAGCGATATCGGTAATGATATCGCAGCGTGTAAAGCGGCCTTAAGTCTCTCTGCATTTTCTGTGGAGAGGTGTGAGCGCCAATTAGTGATGATTGCCCCTACAGAACTGAAAACACGATCTCACATCACACTACCAGCCGGGCAGGCCAGCACTTCCAAGGCATATAAGGAGAGGTCGGGCCAAGTGTTCAGCTTGGTCACCTAATAATTAAAAAAACTGAAGCATCAGAGAGGATGCAGGTATGGTCACATAAGTACACCTTGACCAACTTCTCGGTATTATTACAGGCACAGATAGCCCTTGCTGATGTCTTGGTTTATTGAAAATGGCCCGGTTTGTGCACATTTTCCCCCCTTCTCTGTTGGACCTCGTGTTGTTGCCTCTCCCCAATAATCCTTGGTGTTGAAAAGAGCCGGTAACTCTGCCGCCAGCGTTGTCTGAGGATGATGTTTTATTCAATTGATCTACAATGACCCTCTTGAAGGATTCCATTGTGCAACTCTTTGGTGACGCCAGAAGGTGAGAAGAAAATTTGTCCTTATACCGTGGGTCTAGAAAGGTGGCCAACCAGTATAGCTTGTTGGATAATGTGTATCACGCGAGGGTCTTGCCACAGACACTTACACATGAACTGTTGCACATGGACCAAGCTGCAAACAGGCAAAGGTTCTGTGTCCCCACCGGGGGGAACAATACCCATTCTCTCCTCACGCTGACTCGCCTCCTCTTCCACCACCTCCTCCTCTCCAGCCCATCCATGCTGGACAGACATGAAGCTGGATTTGAAAGTTCTCTGTGTAACATTGGGAGTCCCCTGGGTAGCACAGAAAAAAAGTCTTCTTCCTTCTCATCCTCCTCATCATCACCCAATGCTGTCTCAGAATATTGGCTGGGCTGGGTAGTATCACCCATTGGGAAATCTGGCTCCATAGCCACATGCTGGGCACTCAAAGTTTCCTCTTTGAAATTATGCAATGATTGTTTCAACAGACACAGCAGCGGGATGGTTAAGCTGATAATAGCCTGATCAATGCTCAAGAGCTTGATGCAGTACTCAAAGTTCTCAAGAACCTCACAAATATCAGCGATCCACACTCACTCGACAATTGTATATGTGGTGTCTGACTCTCAGTCTGACGGGCATATTGAAGCTGGTATTCAGTTACTGCCCTCTGCTGCTCAGTAATCCTCACCAACGTATAGTATGTAGAGCTCCACCGTGTGGGCAGGTCGCACATGAGTCAGTGACTTGGCAAATTCAAACGCTGTATTCAAAAGCAGTAGAGGAATGGCGGAAATGGGCACTAATACGATGCACCTTTTCAAGTAGGTACAGCAAGTCACGATATGTTTTCATACATTTCTGAACAACTAGGTTCAGCACTTGAGCCATGCATGGCACATGTACCAGCTTGACGACCTTTAATGCTGTCACCAGAGGTGCAGCAGGGAGACCCACTGGTCGGTCTTCTCTTTTATGCCTTGCCACATCTCTGCTGCAGTGTGTGGTTTGTGACCTAAACAGATCAGCTGCAGCAGATCGTGTTGACGTATTGATGATGCGCTGATGCAATGCTCCCAGCTTTGCAGTGATAGGGAGGGTAATTTAGCAGAGGATGAGGAGCAGGGGGGCGAGAAGGAGGAGGGGAGACAGGAGGTGGCATATGATGAGGCGTAAACGCTGGTAGAAGTTGAGCCCGCTATTCTTGGCGTGAGTAGGATGTGTGATGTTACAGTTGCGACTTTGTCCCAGCCTCCACCAGGTTCACCCAGTGTGCCGTGACAGATATGTATCGTCCCCGTCCAAAACAACTTGTCTACGTGTCTGTTGTTAAGTGGACCTTCCCGGTTACGGCGTTGGTCAGAGCACGGTTGAGATTATTTAACACGTGCTTGTGTAACGTGGGGATGGCACAAAGGGCATTATAGTGGCGGCTGGGAACACTGTATCATGGGGCAGCCACAGCCAAGAGATCACGGAAACACTGTGTTCCCAAAAGCCTAAACGGCAACATCTCCACGGCTAGCAATTTGGCAAAGTGCGAGTTTAGGTTTTGTGCTTGAGGGTGCGTGGCTGAGTATTTACACTTCCTTTCCAAGATCTCAGGCATGGACACCTGGATGCTTCTCTGTGACAAGGAAGTGGATGTGGTTGATGTTTGGGCCACAGTGGGGGTGCTCTTTGTAACAATTGACTAAGTTCTCACTCTGGGTAACCACTACCCCTTGGTGTCTGTTATGGTGCTACATATCCATCTTCCTCTGTGTTGCTGTGCTGGCTATGCATGTCAACGGTCCAGGTTGGATCAGTGAACTCATCATCAACAACCTCATCTTCCATCTCATTTTCCTTCTTAGTTGAGATTGTAGACTGACCTGATGGCAACTGTGTCTCATCATCATCAGCCTCCACCTCTGAAGACAGTAAATCATGTTCCTCAAACTGGCTTTCTTCTGGCCGTAGGTCCTCAAATGCTTGCGCATCAATGCATGCCAGCTCCTCATGTCCCTCTTCAATGCTGCACTGCGAGAGGCCAGAGCCAAGCAAGGGTTACGTACAAAACAGATCCTCAGAGTGGCCAATCTTGGGGTCATATGTCCTGTGACTGATGATGGGGGGAGGAAGGTGGACCAGGTTGAGGATTGGATGGGCTAGCCTTCTATGTATGCACAATAGACTGTGTGGTCGTGGAAGATTGGTTGCTGCTTGAGAAATGCGAAGAGGTCTTGTCTGCCATCCAAGACAGAATCTACTCTCGCTCTTCTGGCTTCCACACATGTTTACGTTCCAGACCAGGAAATTTGGCAAGGAACATAGTGGATGCATCAAGCTTCTTCTGACTTGACACAGACTAAGTGCCTTGTCGCCCACCATTGACAACACCACACCCACGTCTACGTCCCTGTCCCTTAACAACTGCCTTTTTGTCATTTTGTTTTTTTCTGACATATTTGCAGATGCTGATAGCCCAAGCCAAGCAAACTTTGATGCCTAAAATATTGTTGAGAAAGTACAAGTGAGTACTTTGCACCAGGCAGCACAAAATGGTAGAGTCCTGCTTTGTATTTGCAAAGGCCACTAGCAAAGTATTAATGTGGCTGATCTGCATGCCACAAGGCAGGATGTGAACCCCTAAATATTGTGGAAACAGGAACAGTGTGTTTACTGTATCAGGCAGCACTGAATGCTAGAGTACTGCTTTGTAACTATTCACAAAAGCCACTAGCAATGTATAATGTGGCTGATCTGGACGCCACAAGGCAGGCTGTGAACCCCTAAATCTTGTGGAAACAGGACTGATGCGTTTAGTGCATTAGGCAGCAGTAAATGCTAGAGTCCTGCTCTCTAACTATTTGCAAAAGCCACTAGCAACGTATTAATGTGGCTGATGTGGACAGATGGCACAAGTCAGGCTGTAAACCCCTTAATATTGTGGAAACAGGTCCTGATTCAGAGTGGTGTGATTTGTCGTTCTGTCAGTCTGATTTTCATAGACTGATAGAATGGAGAAGGCCAGGGTCACACTACAAGTTCCAGCAGGTTCCCAATTTTGGAGCTTACATTTAGTGGGGATTTTTTATTTATAAACCTGTGGTCATATCCCCTTTAACTGTATTAAACTCACTTTATAAAGAGGACATCTTATTGTAATTGCTCCCCATTAGCAAAAAGGAACTGTCAAGTACATTGCCATGTAATGGCTATGCAGGAAAGGCTGAAATTTCCTAAGATGGAGAAAGCACTGAGATCATTAAATACAAACACAGTAGAATTTCTCTGCCTTTGCTCTGTCTGATTGGCAGCTAGCCAGAATTAGCGGTCTTCTGCCATCAACAGCAGCCTTACCGCTGTGCCCAGTGATTGGCTGCAGCAATGATTGCTAAGTCCTAGGTGTAGTCGCAGCACCAAAGAGGCAGCAGTGGGCCATATTTCCACATAGCAAACCTTTTGATTACAATATAGTTAAAACCCATTTAAATTATCAGGCTACAGAAATGAATGGAAACTGTTATTAATCAGAAGTCAAAAAAGCTATCTAATGTTTATCTATGAGGTTTGTTCAATAAAGAAATTTACCTTTTGATACTACTGTATATCCATTGAAGTGCAGCACTTCCTTTTCATTTTTTTGTAGCCATAATTATTGTAACCCAGTTTTACCATAAAATAGTAATCCTATAATTCACTAAAAAATATTCCAAATATGATAGATACAAAATGGAGTCGAGAAGGGGTTAAAGCCGCGCATCAGTCGAAATGAAGATGTAACGTGTTGATGAAGATAAACTTTCTTTTATTCCATAGGTCTACGCGTTTCGAGGTAAAACCTCTTCTTCAGGACCAGTACATCAACATAAAAGCATTAAACAGATGAAGATGACAGATATATATACACAGCTGATAAAAGGAGAACCGCCTACTACAAAGAAAAAAATCAGCGGGAGGATCCTCTCATCGGATGACATGGCAAAAACATAATAATACATCAAATCTTCATATACTTGATAATTAAACATATCATTGTGAAACAGCAAACATTTTTCATGTAATAAAAGTCCAAAAAAAATTGTTTTGTGTGTGAAAGTAATAGAGAAATAAATAGAGAAATAAAAAAGCAAAAAAACGTGTATATATGTGTGTATATGAGATGACTAGAACCCGTTATGTTGGTCATGGGTATTCTTTAAAGCAAGACTTCGTTTTAGTGATTGTGACCACCAGTGTTCTCATGAAGGAAAGCCAAAGAAAAAGTATAGAAAAGAATCAAAGAACAGATTTATAAATATAAATATATATATATATATATATATATATATATATATATATAAATATATATATATATATATATATATATATATATAATAGATATATATATACAGTTAGGTCCAGAAATATTTGGACGGTGACACAATTTTCGCGAGTTGGGCTCTGCATGCCACCACATTGGATTTGAAATGAAACCTCTACAACAGAATTCAAGTGCAGATTGTAACGTTTAATTTGAAGGTTTGAACAAAAATATCTGATAGAAATTGTGGGAATTGTAGACATTTCTTTACAAACACTCCACATTTTAGGAGGTCAAAAGTAATTGGACAAATAAACCAAACCCAAACAAAATATTTTTATTTTCAATATTTTGTTGCAAATCCTTTGGAGGCAATCACTGCCTTAAGTCTTGAACCCATGTACATCACCAAACGCTGGGTTTCCTCCTTCTTAATGCTTTGCCAGGCCTTTACAGCCACAGCCTTCAGGTCTTGCTTGTTTGTGGGTCTTTCCGTCTTAAGTCTGGATTTGAGCAAGTGAAATGCATGCTCAATTGGGTTAAGATCTGGTGATTGACTTGGCCATTGCAGAATGTTCCACTTTTTTGCACTCATGAACTCCTGGGTAGCTTTGGCTGTATGCTTGGGGTCATTGTCCATCTGTACTATGAAGCGCCGTCCGATCAACTTTGCGGCATTTGGCTGAATCTGGGCTGAAAGTATATCCCGGTACACTTCAGAATTCATCCGGCTACTCTTGTCTGCTGTTATGTCATCAAGAAACACAAGTGACCCAGTGCCATTGAAAACCATGCATGCCCATGCCATCACGTTGCCTCCACCATGTTTTACAGAGGATGTGGTGTGCCTTGGATCATGTGCCGTTCCCTTTCTTCTCCAAACTTTTTTCTTCCCATCATTCTGGTACAGGTTGAGCTTTGTCTCATCTGTCCATAGAATACTTTTCCAGAACTGAGCTGGCTTCATGAGGTGTTTTTCAGCAAATTTAACTCTGGCCTGTCTATTTTTGGAATTGATGAATGGTTTGCATCTAGATGTGAACCCTTTGTATTTACTTTCATGTAGTCTTCTCTTTACTGTTGACTTAGAGACAGATACACCTACTTCACTGAGAGTGTTCTGAACTTCAGTTGATGTTGTGAACGAGTTCTTCTTCACCAAAGAAAGTATGCAGCGATCATCCACCACTGTTGTCATCCGTGGACGCCCAGGCCTTTTTGAGTTCCCAAGCTCACCAGTCAATTCCTTTTTTCTCAGAATGTACCCGACTGTTGATTTTGCTACTCCAAGCATGTCTGCTATCTCTCTGATGGATTTTTTCTTTTTTTTCAGCCTCAGGATGTTCTGCTTCACCTCAATTGAGAGTTCCTTAGACTGCATGTTGTCTGGTCACAGCAACAGCTTCCAAATGCAAAACCACACACCTGTAATCAACCCCAGACCTTTTAACTACTTCATTGATTACAGGTTAACGAGGGAGACGCCTTCAGAGTTAATTGCAGCCCTTAGAGTCCCTTGTCCAATTACTTTTGACCTCCTAAAATGTGGAGTGTTTGTAAAGAAATGTGTACAATTCCTACAATTTCTATCAGATATTTTTGTTCAAACCTTCAAATTAAACGTTACAATCTGCACTTGAATTCTGTTGTAGAGGTTTCATTTCAAATCCAATGTGGTGGCATGCAGAGCCCAACTCGCGAAAATTGTGTCACTGTCCAAATATTTCTGGACCTAACTGTATATATAAATATAAACATGATAGATAGATAGTTAGATGGATAGATAGTTAGATAGATACATAGATAGATAGGATAGATAGATAGATAGAGGGAGAGATAGATAGCAGCGCAGTATGTGAGCGAATGTCATAGACTTCGAGAAAGAGAACTATGATAAGTCATGGACTTCCATAGCCCCCCATCCCAGATGTGGCCCCCTCAATCCCCACCCTGGATATGCCCCAACCACCGTTACTACAGTCCCCACCCTAGATATGCCCCATCATAAGCCATGGACTTCCATAGCCCCCATCCTAGAAGTGCCCCCACAGTCCCCACCCTGGATGTGCCCCATCCATCCTTCCTACAGTCCCCACCCACCATCCCCACAGCCCCAGTCCCTAATGTACACTTCCTTTGGCAAAACTAATTTGTATTTGGTCCTGCCAATAAAGCTTATTTGATTTGATTTGATTTGATTTGATAGAGGGATAGATAGATAGATAGATAGATGGACGGACAGATAGATAGATAGATAGATAGATAGATAGATAGATAGATAGATAGATAGATAGATAGACGAATAGATATGAAATAGATAGATATGGGATAGATAGATATGGGATAGATAGATAGATGCCTGTCGGGCAGAGCTGGGCCGATTCCCTTTATGGCTCAGTATACACAAGCGGGCACTATCACACCAGGCACACATACAGAACAGCAACCCCAGCTCCTACTATCATAAAGCCCTGCTGAGCCGGAGCCCAGAGCAAGCCAGGAACCCTGGCAGCCAATACAGCCAAAGTCAGATCTAAGAGAGCTGCAAGATGCAATACATAGAGGTCTGGAAGAGTGAATTAGAGAACTCCCAAAAACTCACCATCTACCGGTCACTGCGGAGGGACTACACTCTGGCCCCATATCTGCAAAGGTTACGCCACCCCAAAGACAGGCAGACACTTAGCCTGTACAGACTGAGTGCCCACAGCCTAGAGGTGGAAACAGGGCGGCACCGACAGACATACAAGCCGCGGGAGAACAGACTGTGCCAGCACTGCCAGCAGGGGGCTCTGGAGGACGAGGCGCATTTCCTGCTGCACTGTGACAAATACTCAGCAGTGAGGGCCTCCCACTTCCAGAAACTTACCGCTCATACCCCGGACTTTCTAACCATGGACGAGGAGAGGAAACTCCGCATCCTACTGGGGGAAGAGGAATCAATGGTGGAGATCGCCGCCCAATATGTCTCCACTTGTCATAAGATGAGGGGTACTAAAGACCTCCAAATGGGCCATCACTCCCTAAATTGTGGCCCCAACACCCCATCCCCACAACCCTAACCCACTCCCCTTTCACACTTCTTTTTTTTTTGCTTTGGCAATGCTAATAGTTTTTTGGTCCTGCCAATAAAGCCTATTTGATTTGATTTGATTTGATTTGATTTGATAGATAGATAGATAGATAGATATGGGATAGATAGATAGATAGATATATAGATATGGGATAGATAGATATTAGATAGATATGGGATAGATAGATAGATAGATAGATATGGGATAGATAGATAGATAGAGGGATAGATAGATAAATAGATAGATATGGGATAGATAGATAGATAGATAGATAGATAGATATGGGATAGATAGATATTAGATAGATATGGGATAGATAGATAGATAGAGCTATGGTAACTAACAACAGTACAGACACCATGGCCTCCACTGGCCAGGAGGGAACTATGGTAACTAACACCAGTACAGACACCATGGCCTCCACTGGCCAGGACACTGAGATACCAAATAACTCCAACAATATGAATGCTCCTGAAAATAACATAAGTGAACCACAAACCAGAGATATAGAAAAGAGAAGAGAACCAGCCACCAGCAAAATCTCCAGCACAGACCCCCAGCTTCACCCACGTACCCCACCCGTGACCTCACAACGTTTTGATACCATCCTGATAATGGACTCAAATGGGAAATACCTGAAAACATGGCGACTATTTCCAGGAAAAAGGGTAAAAAAAATCCACTGTGCAACAATTGAGCAGGTGACAGCAGTCATCAATAACCCACGGTTCACAAGCCCAAATCATATTTTTATACACACAGGAACAAACAATCTGCCAACCCAACACCAGCAGATCGCAGGACAACTGACCCAACTAGCAAAGACGGCAAAACTAAAATTCCCAGACAGCAAAATAATTCTATCATCTCTGCTCCCAAGAAATGATGTATCCAGCCAAACTACCCAGAGCATCAACACGGACCTGACCACAAGAATCAAGGCTGTGCCCGACGTGATCCTGGCACAACACCCCTCCATAAAACACCAACACCTCTATGATGACAAGCACCTAAACAAACAAGGGGTCAGCCAACTGGCCAAAGAGCTGAAGGACATTATACTAAACAGAGACCCCATGCCTGGACTCAACAACAACCAAAATCCCATGGAAAGACCCCCAACAATAAAAAGACAGGAAACCCCAATTTCATCACAGGAGGCCAGAAACAAAGCCCTTCACCCAACATCGGGCCATCAGAGGAGGAGACCACCATGGAGGGGACCATCAGCCCCACACAGAGACATGCAGGGCAGAGATATGGAAGAGATTAGAACCCTGCTCAGCACATTGTGCAGGAAACTAACACACCTATAAACCAGTCGTAAATCCAGAGTGTCTTACACAGCCGCACTCATTACAAGGTATATACACATGAGGTATATAGAAAAAAAAAATGACCTCATTCACAATCAGCAGCTGGAACATCCAAGGCCTGAGCACCTCGGCCTTTGGATGTAAAACAAATGACCCCGACTTTATTCAAAGACTAAAGAATATAGACATTCAGATCCTCCTGGAAACATGGACCAGAGCTGAAAACGAATCTCTGGTGCCAATCGGATACAGGGAAATCTCTGTCCCTGCCCTTAAAAATAAAAACACCAAACAGGGCCGCTGCTCAGGAGGAATATTGATCTGGTATAAAGAAGAGCTCCACCAGTACATCAAACCAGTGAAGAGAGGAGGCAGCCACATATGGATCAGAATCAGCAGCTCCATCCTCACCTCTCAGTCCGATGTCTACCTCTGCACCACCTATATACCACCGCCAGAGTCCCCCTACTTCAATCCAGACAGCTTTGAGATCTTACAAGAAGAAGCCACCCATTATCAGGTCCTGGGCAAAGTTCTCATCTTTGGAGACCTCAATGCAAGAACAGGGAGAGAAAAAGACTTTCTGACCACAGATGGAAACATCTACATATTTGGGGCAGAGAACGACAGTCACGACTCAGAACACTCAGAGAGAAACAGCTATGACAGTACAGTCAACAAAAGTGGCAAAAAGCTCCTGAACTTATGTAAAAGTTTAGGTCTTCATATTCTTAATGGACGTACAAAGGGAGACTCACTGGGAAGATATACACTAAACTCCCATGTAGGAAGGAGTGTAGTAGACTACGCCATTACAGATATGGACCCGGCAAATATTAGCGCCTTCATAGTCACCCCACAAACGCACCTGTCAGACCACAGCCAACTTCTCCTGTACATAAAATCTACAGAGAAACCATCCACACAAAAGCCACAGCAGAGCAGCCTCTACAACCGACCTCCATCCTATAAATGGTCCAAGACGTCAGAAATAAAATATAAAGAGGCTCCCAACAGACCGGAATTACAGGAGATGCTCCACAACCTCTACAGCTACAAGTACAAGTCAAACCCAGAAGGAGTGAATCAAGCTGCAAAAGACCTCAACAAAATATTCCACACCATGGCCAAATTGTCCGACCTCAAACAAGTCAACTATAAGAGGCCAAAAGAAAAGCAGATCAATGGTTGGTTTGACAAAGAGTGTAAAGCCGTTCGAAAGACCCTGAGAACAGCCTCAAACAATAAACACAGAGACCCCAACAACCCAGACCTGAGGGAAGCCTATGACACCATACAAAAGCAGTACAAAACCATCCTCAGGAGGAAGAAGCAGAGCTACATCTCTACCAAACTTAGCCAACTCCAAGACGCCCTCCAAGACAACTCCTTCTGGGAAATATGGAGCCACATGGACACAAAGAGCAAGAAAAAGAATGACATTCATATCCAAAATGGCAACATCTGGCTCCAGTACTTCAGAGACCTCTACAAAGACATCCCAAAAGAAGGACTAAGCCAAGAGCAGGAAAACATAACATCAAAACTAAAGGCAATGGAAGAGAAAATCAAAAACTTCCAAAACCCACTGGACACACCAATTACATTACAGAAAGTTGCAGAGAAAATCACTTCCATAAAGTGTAAAAAATCTAGTGGTCTGGATGGAATCACCCCAGAGATGTTGAAGTACAGCCCACCAGAAATTCAAGCTGCAATGGTTAAACTGTTCAACATTGTGCTGAGTGGTGGTTACTTCCCTCGTACCTGGAACCAAGGACTCATTACACCGATCCACAAGAGTGGGGACAGGTATGACCCTGCCAACTACAGAGGCATATGTGTCAGCAGTAACTTGGGAAAACTGTTCAACAGCATCCTAAACAAAAGGATCATCAGTTTCCTTACCGAGCACAATGTCCTGAGCAAAAGCCAAGCAGGGTTCGTGCCAAACCACCGCACCACGGACCACATCTACACCCTGCACAGTCTCATTCAGAGCCACGTCCACAATACAAAGCATGGGAAGATATACGCCTGCTTTGTAGACTTTAAAAAGGCCTTTGACTCAGTGTGGCACCCGGGCTTGTTCTTAAAAATGCTGGAAAGCGGAATAGGAGGAAAGACCTACGATGTCATCAAAAGCTCCTACACCGAGAACCTCTGCAGTGTGAGTGTGAACGGTAGAAGATCGGCTTATTTCCAGCAGAGCCGAGGAGTCAGACAGGGCTGCAGCCTAAGTCCAACGCTCTTCAATATTTACATCAATGAGCTGGCTACTGCTCTAGATTCTTCAACTGCTCCAGGTCTCACACTCCATGACGCCCAGGTGAAATTCTTGCTCTATGCAGATGACCTACTGCTAGTGTCACCAACCGAGAAAGGTCTCCAAGACAACCTACAAATTTTGGAGAAATTCAGCTCCACATGGGCACTACCGATCAATCTAAAGAAAACCAACATCATGGTGTTCCAGAAGAGAAAAAGAAGATTTGACCAGCATCCTTCATTTGTCGTAAACGGCTGCACTCTAACAGGAACAGACAAATACACCTACTTGGGCCTGGAAATTCACCAGTCAGGGAGCTTCAAACAAGCCATAGAGACCCTGAAAAACAAGGCCTGCAAAACCTTTTATGCCATCCGAAGGAAATTGTATCATCTGAAGCCACCAGTGAGGGTCTGGCTAAAAATCTTCGATTCCATCATTGCCCCAATCCTCCTGTACGGCAGCGAAGTCTGGGGCCCTCACACTTACCCAGATTGGTCAAGGTGGGATTCCAGCCAAACAGAAATATTCCACCTGGAATTCTGTAAGCACCTTCTCTAGGTCCATCGAAGCACCTCCAACAGCGCCTGTCGAGCTGAGCTGGGCAGATTCCCTCTACACCTAGCAGCTCTGAAGAGGTCACTATCATTTCAGGCTCACCTACAGAGTAGCAATCCAAGCTCCCATCACCACAAAGCTCTGATATATATACGTGGGCCAGATGAACCAGGACCCCTGGCACAGCTCTCCCAAACCCAACTGGACAAAATAACCAATCACAGCAGCCTGACAAGAACCAGAATCAGGAAGATGGTAGACGAGGGCCAGGAGAGGTATGTCAGTGACTGGAGGACCTCATCAACACCTCACAGAAACTGACCACGTACCAGAGACTACAGAGAGACTACAGACTGGCCCCATATCTGGAAAAACTCCCGTATCCCAGAGACCGCAGGACCCTGAGCCGATATAGACTCAGTGCCCACAGTCTAGCCATCGAATCCGGTCGACACAAGCAGAGCTACAAGCCCAGGGAGGACAGACTGTGCCAACACTGTGACCTAGAGGCCCTGGAGGATGAAACCCACTTCCTGCTACACTGCACCAAGTACTCAGCAGTGAGGGACACTCACTTCAGGAGACTCTCCCATCTCTTCCCGGATTTCAGCTCCATGAAGGAGGAAGAGAAAATATATATCCTGCTGGGGGAAGAAGAGAGCGCAGTGGAGATAGCAGCTCAGTATGTGAGCGAATGTCATAGACTTCGAGAAAGAGAACTATGATAAGTCATGGACTTCCATAGCCCCCCATCCCAGATGTGGCCCCCCCAATCCCCACCCTGGATATGCCCCAACCACCGTTACTACAGTCCCCACCCTAGATATGCCCCATCATAAGCCATGGACTTCCATAGCCCCCATCCTAGAAGTGCCCCCACAGTCCCCACCCTGGATGTACCCCATCCATCCTTCCTACAGTCCCCACCCACCATCTCCACAGTCCCAGTCCCTAATGTACACTTGCTTTGGCAAAACTAATTTGTATTTGGTCCTGCCAATAAAGCTTATTTGATTTGATTTGATTTGATAGATAGATAGATAGATAGATAGATATGGGATAGATAGATAGATAGATAGATAGATATGGGATAGATAGATAGATATGGGATAGATAGATAGATAGATAGATAGATAGATAAATAGATAGATATGGGATAGATAGATAGATATGGGATAGATAGATAGATATGGGATAGATAGATATTAGATAGATAGATATTAGATAGATAGATAGATAGATACGTGGTCAAAATTGTTGATACCCCTTGTTTAATGAAAGAAAAACCCACGAAACCCATGAAAGTCAGACATTGCTTTTCAACCATGGTTCCACAGAATTAAAATAAATAAATAAATAAAATTCATAAAACAGGCCTGGACAAAAATGATGGTACCCCTGAAAATAGTATAACAAAAGGGACATGTTAAATGAAAGTGTGTCCACTTATTAGCATCAGAGGTGTCTACAATCTTGTAATCAGCCAGTGGGCCTGTATATAGGGCTACAGATGCTCACTGTGCTATTTGGTGACATGGTGTGTACAACATTTAACATGGACCAGAGGAAGCGAAGGAAAGAGTTGTCTCAGGAGATTAGAAAGAAAATTATAGACAAGCATTTTAAAGGTAAAGGTTATAAGACCATCTCCAAGCAGCTTGTTGTTCCTGTGAATACAGTTGCACATATTATTCTGAAATTACAAATCCATGGGACTGTAACCAACCTGCCTGGACATGACCGCAGGAGTAAAATTGATGACAAATCAAAGAGACGGATAATACGAATGGTAACAAAAGAGTCCAGAAAACTTCTAAAGAGATTAAAGGTGAACTTCAAGCTCAAGGAACAACCAGGTCAAAGAATCATGCAAAAAATCCCCTCTTCCCCTCCTGGAAGAAGCACTACAAGTGCGAAACGTGCGTTGGAGAGGGTGTGGGACGCCATCTACTTTTGTCTACTGTTCCCCTGTAGGTATATTGTTGCAATTATGTTTTCTCATGATTAATTGTAACCATTATAATTTTACAACCGCACACTTGTGTCACCATTTTGTACTCTTAATCTATACATATATATTATTCCTTTATCTATGAGGGGGGATTTTTTTGCATGATTCTTTGACCTGGTGTTCCCAACATAAATTTTTGGTACATATTTACCCTTTGAGGGGTCCGTTTGCTGGAGACATCTTGTCTATGTTTACATTTTTAATGTTTTATATTTAATAAAAATTGGTTTTATATGCAATCGCATAATTTGTCGATGGAAAATTGAACATTTTGGTACAGCACATCAGCTCTATGTTCACAGGTGGAAAAATGAAGCATATGAAGAAAAGAACACTGTCCCTACTGTGAAACATGGAGGAGGCTCTGTTATGTTCTGGGGCTGCATTGCTGCATCTGGCACAGGGTGTCTTGAATCTGTGCAGGGAACAATAAAATATCAAGACTATCAATGAATTCTAGAGAGAAATGTGCTGTCCAGTGTCAGAAAGCTTGGTCTCAGTCACAGGTCATGGGTCTTGCAACAGGATAATGACCCAAAACACACAGCTAAAAAAAAACAAAAATGGCTAAGAGGAAAACATTGGACTATTCTGAAGTAGCCTTCTATGAGCCCTGAACTAAATCCTATTGAGCATCTTTGGAAAGAGCTGAAACATGCCGTCTATAAAAGGCAACCTCCAAACACGAGACAGCTGGAGCAGCTTGCTCTTGAGGAGTGGCCAAAATACCTGTCGAGAGGTGCAGAAGTCTCATTGACAGTTACAGAAATCGATTGATTGCAGTGATTGCTTCAAAAGGTTGTGCAATAAAATATTTAGTTAAGGAAGGTAGGAGGGCGCCATCATTTCTGTCCAGGCCTACTTCACAAGTTTTATTTTTTTTTAATTCTGTGGAAGAACTAACAGAGTTAAATAGATGGGTAGAGTGCTCAAAAAGGGACTAACATGTAATCTCAACCCTATTTTAAAATGTGCAATTTTTATTAATATTCATTAAAATGTACCCACAAACAGACACACAAACATAAATGAGAATGGATCACGATATCCTTGAAAATAACCAAGGAATTTTATATACACACTCACTTTAGGAAAGGGAAGGGAAACTAATATAGCCCTATAAGGGTAGTGTATCCCTACCTAACAACGGAGGGTATGACACCATAAGTTACCAGGCGCCCCCGTTCCACGTCGGCTCTCCCTTCTTCTCTACTTCTCAGGGAAGTAATTCATCTTTTCTCCCTGTTATACTATATTATATAGAATATGATTGGAGCAACCTTGTCTATTTTTCAGTAATTTGCAGGGGTGTCTGTATCCCATTTTTCTTTCAGCTCCTGGGGTATAATGGGGAGATTATCTGAGCCCCTTGTGATATGACTCTAGGTGACTGTAATATACTTGTGGGGTATACCACCCTGTAACATATGTGGTTGTAAATAAGTCTTATGGATCACTACCTTGCATAAAGATAATTTATTAGGAATAGAAGTCTATACGTCTTGTACAGTGCTAGTATCATGAATAGGAATTCCTGGTTGTAGATCAGTAAATTGATACCTTCTTGATCTAAGGAAAACAATACAGGGAAGAGTATTACCATTTGGGAACTCATATATATTGTACTGTGCAAGCACCACTATAGGGCTTTCCATTCCATCCCTATATCAGGGTCAGGGAGAGGGAGAGCCGACGTGGAACGGGGGCGCCCGGTAACTTATGGTGTCATACCCTCCGTTGTTAGGTCGGGATACACTACCCTTATAGGGCTATATTAGTTTCCCTTCCCTTTCCTAAAGTGAGTGTGTATATAAAATTCCTTGGTTATTTTCAAGGATATCGTGATCCATTCTCATTTATGTTTGTGTGTCTGTTTGTGGGTACATTTTAATGAATATTAATAAAAATTGCACATTTTAAAATAGGGTTGAGATTACATGTTAGTCCCTAATTCTGTGGAAGCTGAAAATCAGCAATGTCTGACTTTCATTTGATCATTTTCATAGTTTTTTTTATTTATTATTACTTTTGTCAGGTCCAAGTTATTTCTGTGACCATTGTGGGGTTTTCTTTCATTAAACGAGGGGTACCAACTATTTAGAACACATGTATAGATAGATAAATATTGGATGGATTGATAGATCGATAGATAGATAGATACAGTAGATAGATAAATATTGGATGGATAGATAGATAGATAAATATTGGATGGATTGATAGATCGATAGATAGATAGATAAATATTGATAGATAGATAGATAAATATTGGATGGATAGATCGATAGATAGATAGATAGATAGATAGATAGATAAATATTGGATGGATAGATAGATAGATAGATAGATAAATATTGGATGGATAGATAGATAGATAGATAGATAGATAGATACATATTGATTGATAGATAGATAAATATTGGATGGATAGATATATAGATAGATAAATATTGGATGGATAGATAGATAGATAAATATTGGATGGATTGGTAGATATATAGATAGATAAGTATTGGATGGATAGACAGATAAATATTGGATGGATTGATAGATAGATAAATATTAGATGGATAGATAGATAGATAGATAGACAGATAGATAAAATATTGGATGGATTTGTAGATAGATAGATAGATAGATAGATAAATATTGGATGGATAGATAGATAGATAGATAGATAGATAGACAGACAGATAAATATTCGATGGATTGGTAGATAGATAAATATTGGATAGATAGACAGATAGATAGATAGAGGGATACATAGATAAATATTGGATGGATAGATAGATAGACAGACAGATAAATATTCGATGGATTGGTAGATAGATATATAGATAAATAGATATGGGATAGATAGATAGATAGATAGATAGATAGATGGATGAATGGATAGATAGATAGATATGGGATAGATAGATAGATAGATAATGGATAGATAGATAGATGGATAGATAGATAGATAGACAGACAGATAAATATTCGATGGATTGGTAAATAGATAAATATTGGATAGATAGATAGATAGAGGGATAGATAGATAAATATTGGATGGATAGATAGATAGACAGACAGATAAATATTCGATGGATTGGTAGATAGATATTTAGATAAATAGATATAGGAAGGCCTCCCATATGATGACATGATGACAGGTTGAAAAAGTTAGATATGTTTAGCTTAGAAAAAAGACATCTCAGAGGAGATCTCATTTATATGTATAAATACATGTGTGGTCAATATAAAGGACTGGCACATGACTTATTTCTTCCAAAGACAGTACTAAGGACCAGGGGGCACTCACTGCGAGTGGAAGAAAAGCGATTCCGACAGCTAAATAGGAAAGGGTTCTTTACAGTTAGAGCGGTCAGACTATGGAATACACTACCACAAGAGGTAGTAATGGCAGATACTATAACAGCTTTTAAAAAAGGGCTGGATGATTTCCTACACAAAACATTGTTGGTTCTAAATGACTTAGTGACTAAATGTAGAACTGGTGGAGGAAGGTTGAACTAGATGGACCTAGGTCTTTTTTCAACCTAAGTAACTATGTAACTATGTAAGATATGGGATAGATAGATAGATAGATAGATAGATAGATGGATGGATAGATAGATAGATATGGGATAGATAGATAGATAGATAGATAGATAGATAGATAGATAGATAATGGATAGATAGATAGATAGATGGATAGATAGATAGATAGATAAATATGGGATAGATAGATATTAGATAGATATGGGATAGATAGATAGATAGATAGATAGATATGGGATAGATAGATAGATAGATAGATAGATAGATAGATATGGGATAGATAGATAGATATGGGATAGATAGATAGATAAATAGATAGATAGATATGGGATAGATAGATATTAGATAGATAGATATTAGATAGATAGATAGATAGATAGATAGATAGATACGTGGTTAAAATTGTTGATACCCCTTGTTTAATGAAAGAAAAACCCACGAAACCCATGAAAGTCAGACATTGCTTTTCAACCATGGTTCCACAGAATTAAAATAAATAAATAAATAAATAAAATTCATAAAACAGGCCTGGACAAAAATGATGGTACCCCTGAAAATAGTATAACAAAAGGGACATGTTAAATGAAAGTGTGTCCACTTATTAGCATCAGAGGTGTCTACAATCTTGTAATCAGTCAGTGGGCCTGTATATAGGGCTACAGATGCTCACTGTGCTGTTTGGTGACATGGTGTGTACAACATTTAACATGGACCAGAGGAAGCGAAGGAAAGAGTTGTCTCAGGAGATTAGAAAGAAAATTATAGACAAGCATTTTAAAGGTAAAGGTTATAAGACCATCTCCAAGCAGCTTGTTGTTCCTGTGAATACAGTTGCACATATTATTCTGAAATTACAGATCCATGGGACTGTAACCAACCTGCCTGGACATGACCGCAGGAGTAAAATTTATGACAAATCAAAGAGACGGATAATACGAATGGTAACAAAAGAGTCCAGAAAACTTCTAAAGAGATTAAAGGTGAACTTCAAGCTCAAGGAACAACCAGGTCAAAGAATCATGCAAAAAATCCCCTCTTCCCCTCCTGGAAGAAGCACTACAAGTGCGAAACGTGCGTTGGAGAGGGTGTGGGACGCCATCTACTTTTGTCTACTGTTCCCCTGTAGGTATATTGTTGCAATTATGTTTTCTCATGATTAATTGTAACCATTATAATTTTACAACCACACACTTGTGTCACCATTTTGTACTCTTAATCTATACATATATATTATTCCTTTATCTATAAGGGGGGATTTTTTTGCATGATTCTTTGACCTGGTGTTCCCAACATAAATTTTTGGTACATATTTACCCTTTGAGGGGTCCATTTGCTGGAGACATCTTGTCTATGTTTACATTTTTAATGTTTTATATTTAATAAAAATTGGTTTTATATGCAATCGCATAATTTGTCGATGGAAAATTGAACATTTTGGTACAGCACATCAGCTCTATGTTCATAGGTGGAAAAATGAAGCATATGAAGAAAAGAACACTGTCCCTACTGTGAAACATGGAGGAGGCTCTGTTATGTTCTGGGGCTGCATTGCTGCATCTGGCACAGGGTGTCTTGAATCTGTGCAGGGAACAATGAAATCTCAAGACTATCAATGAATTCTAGAGAGAAATGTGCTGTCCAGTGTCAGAAAGCTTGGTCTCAGTCACAGGTCATGGGTCTTGCAACAGGATAATGACCCAAAACACAC